>NC_134591.1:36184193-36517693 GCF_037038515.1 Microtus pennsylvanicus
CCCCACACACACACCACACACACACACCCTCACCACACACATACACACCCTCACCACACACACACACTCCACACACACACACACACCCCACACACATACATACCCCACACACATACACACCCCACACACATACACACCCTCACCACACACATACCCTCACCACACACATACACACCCTCACCACACACATACACACCCCACACACATACACACCCCATACACATACACACCCCACACACATACACACCCCACACACATACACACCCCACACACATACACACCTCACACACATACACACACACCCCCCACACATACCCCACACACATACACACCCCACACACATACACACACCACACACATACACACCCCACACACATACACACCCCACACACATACACCCCCCACCACACACACATACACACCCCACACACATACACACACACCCCACACACATACACACCCCCACACACATACATGCCCCCCCACAACCTACCTCCCCACGCCCACACCACAAACCTACCCACCCCACATACACACGCCCTCACCACATACACCTGCACCACACACCTATACACACACACACACCTAACCCCGACACGCCCGCACCACACACCTACCCACCCCACACACCTGTATCACACACAATAAATAAATAGATAAATTGTCTCTCAAAAGTAGAAAAGCTAAGTTTTTGAGACCTTTACGTATGCAGTGTCTCTGAGCTTGTTTGAGATTGGTGTTGGCCTTTGCAAACCCCCACACTTTACAATGTATTCTTTCCTGTCAGAGATCCCCATCCGTTCCCATGTCCTCAAATGTGATTTCTGTGCTGTATGCAGATGCACTGTGAATTTATAGCACTTGGCAAAGCCTCTTCCCTGAGTTCTGGCCTGTTTCTCTAACACCTTACTCTATATCTCTTGGGTGCATGACTGACAGTTCAAACTCTATACGTCCAAAAGTTAATTTAGGGTCACACTATACAGAACCCACAATTCTATGTTTTTAACATTCCTAATCCCAAATTGCTGGGAGATAGCTTTCATTTTCACTTGCCCACTCACTATATAGCATCATGACTTTTGACTCTTTGAAAATATCTTCTTTTCTTCCTTCCTTCCTACCTTCCTTTCTTTATTTTCCTCCCTCCCTCCTTCTCTCCTTCTCTCCCTCCCTTCCTTCCTTTCACATCCTGACCACAGTTTTCCCTTCCTCCTCTCCTCCCAGTCCCTATCCCCCATACCTCCCCTCTGTTCCCACCCCCCAATCTGCTCCTCCTCTGTTTCTCTTTAGGAAAGGGCAGGTCTCCCATGAATATCAACAAAACATGGCATATCAGGTTACAGTAAGACTAAGCACCTCCACATGTATTAATGCTGGACAAGGTGACCCAGTATGAGGAGTAGGATCCCAAAAACCTGTAAAAAAAAAAACTTTAGAGACAGCCCCCTGTTTCCACTGTTAGGAGTCCCACAGAGGACCAAGCTACACAACTGTAACATATATGCAGAGTGCCTATGTCAGTCCCATGCAGGCTCCTGGTTGTCAGTTCAGTCTCTGTGAGCCCAGATTAGTTGATTCTGTGGGTTTTCTTGTGTGGTCTCCTTGAACTCTCTTCCAATCCTTTCTCCCTCTCTTCTGCAGGATTCCCCAACCTCCACCTAATGTTTGGCTGTGGGTCTGTATCTGCTTCCATCAGCTGCGGATGAAGTGTCTCTGATGACATCTGGGCTAGGTACCCATCTATGAGTATAGCAGAATAACGTGAGAGAGGCATCATTACATTGACTTTTCTTCTCCAGTCATGTTCCTTTTATCCTAGGTCTCCGGGTCATCCAGCCTGTGGTTCCTGGTGCTCCAGGCAGTGTCTGGGTGGGCTTACTCTCCTGGCATGGGTTTTAGGCTAGAACAGTCATTGGTTGGCCACTACCTCAATCTCTAGGCCACCCTTAACCCCAGCACATTCCATGGGTAGGACAGACTAAGTCAAAGGTTATGTGACTGGGTTGGTTTCCCACTCCCTCTGCTTGAAATCTTGCCTGTCACAGGAGAAGGCCAGTTCATGCTATGTATCCTCTATTGCTGGGGTCATCCTTGTAGATTCCTGGGAGACTCCCTTGTGCCAGGTTTTAACCTGATCCTGAAAGGTGCCCCCTTTTCAGTGGTCTCTTTCAGTAGTCTTCCCCTCTGTCACCCCCCAACATGGTTGCTCATATTACTACTCCCACTCACCGCAGTCTACTCCTGAAATCTTGTCTATTTATCCTTCCCAGGGAGATCCAGGTGCCCCCTCCCCTTGAACCTTCTTGTTACCTAGTCTCTCTGGGTCTGCGGACCGGAGCATAGTTATCTTTATTTAACAACCAATATCTACTTATGATTGAGTACATACCATGTTTGTCTTTCTGAGTCTGGGTTATCTCAGGATGATTTTTTTCTACTTCCATCCATTTGCCTACAACTTTCCTAGTGTCCCTGTTTTTAACAACTGAGTAATTCTCCATTGTGCTAATGTACCACATTTTCTTTATCTATTCCTTGGTTGAGGGGCATTAACGTTTCCAGGTTCTAGTTATTACAAATAAAGCTGCTATGAACATAGTTAAGTAAGTGTCCTTGTGGTATGATTGGGCATCCTTTGGGTATATGCCCAAGAGCTATGGTGTAGCTGGGTCTTGTGGTAGATTGATTCCCAGTTTTCTGAGAAACCACATTATTGGTTTCCAAGTGTCTGCACAAGTTTGTACTCTTCCCAGCAGTGGAGGAGTGCTCCCTTGATGGAGGAAGGTCATTGGCTAATAAAGGAACTGCCTTGGCCCATTTTATTGGTTAGAACATAGGTAGGTGGAGTAAACAGAACGGAGTGCTGGGAGGAAGAGGAAGTGAGCTCAGACTTCACAGCTCTCCTCTCTGGAGCAGACGCCTCAGAGAGACGCCATGCCCCAGCTCCGACCCAGGATGGACTTAGGCTAGAATCTTCCCAGTAAGACCGGTGCTCACAGATTATTAGAGATGGGTTGATCGGGATATCAGAATTAGCCAGTAAGGGCTAGAGCTAAAGGGCCAAGCAGTGATTAAATGAATACAGTTTGTGTGTTGTTATTTCGGGGCAAAAGCTAGCCGAGCAGGCGACTGGGGTGTTGGGGACGCAGCCCCGCCGCCCTTATTACTACACTCCCTTGCTCCACATCTTCTCCAGCATGACCTGTCACTTGTGTTTGTGATCTTAGTCAAGATTGCCTACTCTCTCCATACCTATGTAATATGCAAGGTATCTGATGTGCAACCCTGATGGGGTCAGGCCCCAAAGATAAGAACCATTGGCCTAAATGATTAATTAAAAAAAACACACAATAGCATGAAGACTAAGAGATAATTTTTTCCAAAGGAAAAACAATCGTGTTTTGTGATAATACAAATTGTCATAGAAAATCTTGAAATCCAGGTAATTTGTTAAGATAACAAAATGAGATAATATCATGCCTGAGGATAGTTATAGCTAACATATCTTGGCTTATTTTCTTCTAGCACTCTGTGTGTGTGTGTGTGTGTGTGTGTGTGTGGTGTGTGCACATGTTGCATAAACCCCTATTGCTGAATACAGCATGCATGCACTTTGGACAGAGGACTCCTAAGCGTTGGTGCTTGTTCTGACCTAAAAGTCTCCTCCTGAGGACGAGTGTTCATAGTACCGGAAGTACTAGGCAGTGCTGTACATGCTACCAAGAGAGGAAAGCAACCAATAATTTTAGCCAGCTGTGACGCCTGTGAACCACAGCAAAGACCACTTATGGCAAGATATTCCCAAGGGTTCAACAGTAACACTCATCTTGGTGATATCCAGCAGCTGTCTTAGATGTAAGGCCTGTTCAACTGTAGAGGACTAATACCTGGTACTGGAAACCTAACCAACTTCCTAGGGCTAGTGAGGTCATAGACTGTCACTGTATTGAACCTGCATAATTGCTAACTTCATTCTAAATGTTTATCCTTAGACCCACAGATAAATGTGTTGTGTGATATTTTGGTTGCTTTCTGATACTCCTGAGACTAACAATAAAGTTTGTTTTGAATCAGGATGACGCTAGTTACTAGCTGATCAAAATTAGTAGTCAAAGAGGTTTTGGAGAACTGAGGTCAGATAGAAAAACAGCATAGTAGGGTGGGGCTTGAGAGTGGGTTTCCACCCCTTTTGGATGGAGGACCAACAGAGATAGCAGGTCATTGGTCACTTCTCTGCTGCTTCTCTGATCATTCATTCAGGTTCTTAATTCTGATAGCTGACTCCTGAGTTTTTATTGATAAAGAATAATGAGATAAATGCATCATCTGCCATCTCGGGGCACGAAATCACTAGACAGCCGCTTGTCCCTAGCTTTGCAGTCCCTGGAAGTACCAATACTGGCTGACTTTTCCCTCTGAGAGAGTCTGGGATTTTCCTGTTGCTGCCTCTCTACAACAGCCTCCAGCTGCTGCCCATTCGCTGCTCCAAACACCACCAGAGTTAGCCATCCACCGCTGACTGGCTCTGCTTTCAGGCGGCCCTGTGCCCTCACTCCCACCACATGCTTCTTTTGCATGTTGCCGTGTCCACTTTTCAGGCAACTGCTTCCCTCTCTCCATGGATCTGGAAGCCCTCCTCTGGGCCACTGCCACATTATTTAAGAAAATGAAGTCTAAACAGTTTGGGTTGGTAATACAAATTAGGATAGAAATTGGGTACAAAACTTTGGACCCACCAAGATAGGCTAGATAATGGAGGATTTTCACTGAATTTGCCAAATTCAAATAAACTGTACATTATAAATATTCTTACCTGATAATTGTTTTATTGTATAGTTTTTCTGTGTCAGAATTAAAACCTTTCCTTTTTATTTAGATAAAAGACGGGAAATGTGTGATATTTTTACTGCATTTAGATGTTCCAGAGACTGACAATAAAGTTTGTTTCAAATCAGAGTGCAGAGCTAGTTACTAGCTGACCAAAATTAGCTATAGAGGTTTTGGAAGACCGAGAACAGATAGACAGGAAGTAGTGGCTGAGGCTGAGAGGATCTTGGCCCCTTTCGGATGGAGGAATGACAAAGATAGGAGGTCACTGGTTGCTTCATTGCCACTTCTCTGATGGTTCAAATTCTTACCCTGATAGCCCACTCCTGATTTTTTATTGATAAAGAATAATTAGATAAACACATCATACATGTAGCACTCAGCCCTAATCAAAGAAACTTCTCTTTGAAGCAGATGGTAACCATTACAAAACAACAACAAAATCCCCACAACTGGTGAAAACTGTAGAGAACAACTCATCACAGTGTGCCCAGACAACAGACGCATCTACAACACAGCTTCTGCACATAAGGCTCAGGGGACATGGAAGAGGAGGCAGAAAGTCTTCTGTGAGACTGTCCTCCAGCACAGACAGGGAAGCTACTCCTGTGATACTCAACAATATGGCTTTCTAAACAGAACCTGAACAATGACCACACCAATAGACACACTAATATGGAAGGGGAATCTCTATTGGGTCCCACTGTAGACAAGGGATTGCAGCAAATGATTGCTTAGAGTAGAGAGGGAGAATTAGGGATTTCCAGAGGTGTGCTCTGTAAGACCCTCAAGCTACGGGAGAGGCCAGGCCCCTCCCTCTAGGACCTCCAACTGCCAGGTTCCACTCAAAGAACATTCTAGCTGCCCTAACTGCTGGACCCCCTCCCCACCCTACAGAGTAAAAACCCTGTCTCTGGACATGAAATTCCACCAATCTCCACCCTGAAAAGCTTCATGCTGAAAAGTTCCACCCCTTTCTCAATAAACGCTATATAAGCCCTGCCTTCTGTTCCGTTCTCTGCTGTTTCTTGCCCCAGCAGAAGCAGCCGCCTTTTTGTTTTTCTCCTCCCGATAAATTTCCTGAGTGAGGTTTGTTGTGCTGTATGACTTTGTGGTATTCTTTGGCTCCTGACTGCCACAATACCTCTCTATCCAAGCTGTAATACTTACAAGTCCCCCAGTTGGTTTTCCAATTACAGGTGGTTAGCTCTGAAATAATATACATACAAGTGACACTAAATGGCTCAGCAGATTATACACATATTTCTGTTATTATTTCATATTCATATACATGCACACACATATCTATATCTACATAGATACATAAAACAAAAAGAGGTTATAAATTTGAGGAGGATTTGGGCTGAGTACATGGAAGGGTTTCAAGGAATGGAAGGTGAGAAAGATGTAATTATATTTAAAACTTTTAAGAGTATAAATATAAATTTTAAAAAGAAGTCCTCAGATCTTTTCTTCAAAAAGAAAATATCCAAGTAAAATAATTTATATACAATTTCATTTTTAAACTTATTTTATTTAGGGCCATACTATAAGTAATTCAGAATTAAAATGTTTTTTAATTGCTTACATCTTTACAACTTGAATTTTTATTGGAATAAAAAAATGTCAATATGAAATCATGATGAAAATCAATATGAAAATATGAATCAGTAAATGGATGAAAGTAGTAGTATATTGTTAAGCATAAAGCATACTATACACAGAAAGACAACTTTTTCTATACTTCAGTGCTTAAAAACTCCATTATGTTTGAGTAGCAGAGACACAGGTTTCTGAGTGATACAATCTCTCAGAAAATGAAATTTTTCCAGGTTTTAATATTTGGGTAGGGTCTCTATATAGCCTAGGCTGGCCTCAGAGCATAGAACTCATGCAGGCCACAAACACATTATCCTCTTGCCTCAGCCTCTTAAGTGCTTAGGTTGCAGGCCTGCACCACCATGCTTATTTTCAGAGTTCCCTTTATACCCATCTTCCATCACTAAGTCTGTGTTTCCTTGGACTATGATGAAATTCTCTTAGCTTGGATGCCAAAGCATGGAGTAAGAATGCTTAGGTTTGGTATGCACATAATCAGCCCACTTGCTTCTTGGGTCCACACTGCCAAGAAGTGTCTCATTTCTGTCTGCAGGGGCCTTCACATGCCAGGACTTCTTTTCTTCCTCCAGTTCAATTAGTGTTATCTACATGTACATGGGTGCTGGGCTGACCTCTTGGGTGTGGGCGACCTATCAGAGCTATCCTAGAAGAAAACTGACCTTCCCTGTCAGCAGCTGTCAACTGCCTATAGCCCTTCAACTAGGGGTGGGACCTTGAGCCCAGGGATTGGTGGGTTTTCACGCTCAGGGACTGGCGGATTTTCACGCTCAGGGATTGGAGGGAGGGTTTTCATGCTCAGGGACTGGCGGATTTTCACGCTCAGGGATTGGAGGGAGGGTTTTCATGCTCAGGGATTGGTGGGTTTTCATGCTTAGGGTTTGGTGGGTTTTCATGCTCAGGGATTGGTGGGTTTTCACGCTCAGGGATTGGTGGGTTTTCATGCTCAGGGATTGGTGGGTTTTCATGCTCAGGGATTGGTGGGTTTTCACGCTCAGGGATTGGTGGGTTTTCATGCTCAGGGATTGGTGGGTTTTCATGCTCAGGGATTGGTGGGTTTTCATGCTCAGGGATTGGTGGGTTTTCATGCTCAGGGATTGGTGGGTTTTCATGCTCAGGGATTGGTGGGTTTTCACGCTCAGGGACTGGTGGGTTTTCACGCTCAGGGACTGGTGGGTTTTCACGCTCAGGGATTGGAGGGAGGGTTTTCATGCTCAGGGATTGGTGGGTTTTCATGCTCAGGGTTTGGGCTTGAACCTTTTACCCAACAGTAAAGCATATATCCGTCTCCATAGTGTTGTTATACTTTAACATTCCTTTTACGCCATGCAGCGCTCTCTAAGCTGTCTGGAGTTGGTAGGTTTTGTTGACTCATGATGACAGGACATTCTGTGCTGTTTATGACTGGAGCTAGCAGTAGCTGAGGGTAATGAGGGTGAGTGCAGTTTGGGATACAGGGCACAGGTGATTGGACTTTGAATAGCTACCCTGTGGCCTCGACTTTTATTTACCTCTAACACTTTGCCTCCAGATAAGGGCTGGGCCTGGCCAAGACCATGGGTCTAATCTTTTTACATATGCAGACTGTGGAACACAGCCAAATCTGGCAGACTTCTGACCTATAGAATTTTAAGGTAATAAATGGGTGTTTTCAATCACAATCACCATGTATGTGGTACCTTGTTATACAGTATTATAAAAGTAATACTAAGGGATTACATAAGCAATTACCAATTAACTCACATCATGAGCAGTAATAAATGGAGGTTGTGTTAAGCCAATAAGTTTCAGACCGATTTATTATGCAGTTGAAGCTGAATGTTGCATATTGTAAGAGAGGTAGAGAGCCATTCTTTTTTCTTTTACATCCCAGTTAGAGTTTTCCTTCCCTCCTCTGTTCCCAGCCTCCCCCACCCCCCACAAACCCGTTCCTGTACCCCAATCCACTCCTCCATTTCTGTTCAGGAAAGGGCAGGTCTCCCACAAAATATGCCATATTAAGCTACAGTAAGACAACCCAGTGTGAGGAGTAGGGTCCCAAAAGCCAGTAAAAGAGTTGGGGACAGTCTCTGCTTCCACTGTTTGGAGTCCCACAAGAGGACCAAGCTACACAACTGCCACATATGTGCAGAGTGTCTAGGTCAGTCCCAGGCAGGCTCCCTGGTTGTCAGTTCAGTCTCTGTGAGCCCCTATGAGCCCAGGATAGCTGATTCTGTGGGTTTTCTTGTGGTGTCGTTGGCCCCACTGGCTCCTCCAATCCTTTCTCCCTCTCTTCTGCAGAATTCCCAGAACTCCACCTAATGTTTGGCTGTGGGTCTGTATCTGCTTCCATCAGCTACTGGATGAAGCCTCTCTGATGAGAGCAGACTGTAGACTGGAGGGTATCCGGCTAGAGGTTGGATTCCCACTCTCTGCACTTGAAGTCTTGCCTGGTCACAGGAGAAGGCAGGTTCATGCTACATATTTGCTATTGCCAGGAGTCTGAGCTGGGGTCATCCTCGTAGATTCAGGAGAGATTCCTTATGCCAGGTTCCTACCTGACCCCGAAATGCCTCCTCTGCAGTAGTCTCTTTCAGTACTGCCCCCACCCACCCACCCTGAACCCAACCTGAACCCAACCTGATCTTTACAGAGAGAGCCATTCTTAAGCAGAAGGCTTCATCATACTTTCATAGAAAGTAAAAAAGGCTGGGAGGGCATGGGACCAGAGTTTGAGCCCACCACCACTTTCCACTATACCATCAGTTGAGTACTTTTTTATCAGTACTGTGGTAAAAGCACTAATGTAAACTATGTAATTTTTAAGTAGATATTACTAAGACTCAGTGGAGTCTATGCTATATTTTCATTTTTGAGGTAGGTAATTTCAATCACATTCACCATTCCACCCTCAATTTTCTCATCTATTCAATGGGTCTGTTCACACAATTTACAAAAACATGTGACTATATAAACTGTGGACTCTTAGGAAAGTATCAGAAATTATGAGCAGCAGTCTAGTATTTAATGTCCACATATTTACCAACGAAGCTCACTGGCAATGATTGTATCAAACTATGCGATATGTACATATCCTTTGTATCCACTTATATGTCAACATTTGCTCGGAGGCAGAACTCACATGGGCCAGCCAACCTCCCCGCTTGGCCAAGACACACCAATTATCCGCTATGAAAGTATGAATACAATAATTTATGGGCTAACGGTATGCTCTAGTCCTGGAACTGGGGAGGGGGAGCTGATAATTTTAGGCCTAATATGTTTTAGGTACAGCCTGCTGCCTGTATCAGTGGAGTATAAGGGACTGGACTGTATTGGGCTAGGTCATTGCAAAGGTCTGTATAGGTCCGTATATCCACCGTGTGTGCATGTGCCTAAGAATGTAGGCACGCTCATTACCACAGCCTCACTAATTCTTGCAGAAACCCGTCCTGAAAGGTTTCATGCTTGTTTAAGATGGCCACTCAGATGTTAACTCTCTGAAGGTTTTTTTTTTTTTTTCTCAGCACACCAAATGACACATTTGCCAAACAGAGACTCTCAGCAAACCGAAGGAGCGACTAGAGCCACAAGAAAAGAAAGCGCCCTACGGAATAATCCAATCCCCTGTGCATTAGCCCTTCCCGTTGTCGCCACCACTGGGGTGTTGTCACATAATCACAGGACACCTTCCGTCTGTACCAACGATTATCTAGGCTGCCCCAAGTTTCCGTTTCCTCCTTGTCAAACCTGATGGGATGACGGGCAGGTAAGTCCTAGTAAGACTCTGGTTTGCTTAGACCCAATCTGAGTTGAACTTCGTGGCGAGGAAGGATCTGATCATCAGAATTTTCCGTTTTGAAAGCATAAGCAGGGAAAGACAGACCTCTTACTTTTGAAAGGTGTAGCAACTACACACAGCAAGTCAGTTCTTTGGTTACCCCCTATCCCTAATAAAGTGGTGTGCTGCATAGCAAACATGTAAAAAGCAGAAAGCCTATATAACTTTGGGGTTGTTCCTGCCCTTGCAGAAAAAAATAAGTCGGAGGATGGCATTTCTGTCCTTCAGACCCGCTTCTATACCTGGAACTCTTGTCCAATCACCGCTAACAGCACTGAACTCTTCGTCCTTGCACTATGACCTGTTCCTACACTAAGCTCTGCCCCTCAACTAAAGAGCTAGTTTCTTTTTATAGACTTTTGGCTCAGGTGTCCATCTGGGAAACTCCGCCCCTCTCGACCCCGTGACCTGTCCCCCCCCCCCCCCAGGCTGCCGGACTTTAGCGGCGTGGGCGGGCCCTGGGCGGTCGCTTCTAGGAGGAGAGCTCCACGGACCCTGCACCCTCGCCTGCAGCAGCCACGACAGCAGCCGCCGCAGTCGCTTGTCCTCCCGCAGCCAACCGCCACCATGGTGAAGATCGTGACGGTGAAGACGCAGGCGTACCCGGACCAGAAGCCCGGTACGAGCGGGTTGCGGAAGCGGGTGAAAGTGTTCCAGAGCAACGCCAACTACGCCGAGAATTTCATCCAGAGCATCATCTCCACCGTGGAGCCAGCGCTGAGGCAGGAGGCCACACTGGTGGTGGGCGGGGACGGCCGCTTCTACATGACCGAGGCCATCCAGCTGATCGTCCGCATCGCCGCCGCCAACGGGGTAAGAGACGTGCAGGCCGGGCCGAGCGTGCACGACGTGCGGGCTCCTCCCGGCCCACGCTTCCGTGCGCGCCTCTAGCCAGTCCCCGCCTCGCCCCGCCCCGCCCCGCGCACGCTCCCTTGACCTTGGCTGTACCCTCCCCACTCTAGTGCCTCCCCCACCCGCACTCCCACCCCAGTTTCGCCGAGGCTCTGCTGGGAAAGGTGAACCCGCCTAGGCGCCCTACTATTCTGGTCTGGGACTGGGGCGCCTCCCGCTGGCTCCCGGCCTAGAGCTGGAAGGGCTGGCCACCGGAGCGCTCACCCCCCTGGGGTGTCAGGCCAGTGATCTGGATGGGCAGGTGCCCGAGCTCCCCCCCTCTCCCCAAGTTGGCTTGGGGAAGGTCCCTGCTCGGCCTACTGCCTGGGAGCAGGCTTTTGAAAAGTCCAGTTTCTGCTGGGTAGTTCACTGGACCTGTTCCACTAAGGGGGCTGGAGCTGAATTTTCATTAAAACAGAGACAATATACCCAAGGGCGCTCTTAGGCAAGCTGTCCTGTCGGGCCAGGAAATTAATGCAATGCAACGCCCCTGGTTCCGCCCACCCCCACCCCCTGTTAAGGGAGGTTAACTGTCTTAATTGGGGAAGTCCACTAGAGAGGTGAAGCTTAAATATTTCTTTTCTATAAATCTGATGAATAAAAATGTGGGTTTGCAAAGTTGGAATTGTTTGTTGCCACAAGGTAATTTCCAAGGCGTTTTAAGGAACATGTTTTCTTTGTATATTTAAAATAATATTGGACTTGCAATCAGCTAAAGGGTTCATTCCCTTTAGCAGTTACATTTACTTATTTTAGCAGTACTTTGTTTTACTTTATTAACATGTTTTAAACAGTCTTGCCTCTTGCCAAGCACCACGCCAACACCGCACTGGTGTCTCAAGTATATTCTTGAAGCCCTGTAAGGAAGATGCTATTATGGGTGCTTTCAAGTCACCAATGAGAGTTCTGAAGCCTGGGCAGCTTAAAGAATTTACCAGAATTTAGCCACGCGACGGTGGCACACACCTTTAATCCAGGCAGAGTCAGGTGGATCTCTGTGAGTTCAAGGCCAGCCTGGTTTGCAAGAGCTAGTTCCAGGACAGGCTCTAAAGCTACACAGAGAAACCCTGTCTTGGAAAAACAAAACAAAACAAAAACAATTTACCAGAACTTAGCCGTAGCATTAAATCTGGCGCAGACCTGCCAGTCCCAAGAACTTGAGCAGCGTCTGAGAATCAAGGGATTCTTAAATTTTAGGACCTCCTTTTCCCAGTTGTCAAAGTCTAAACTGAGCTCTGTAGACTTTCCTGGATGGGGCAGACATTTGCAAACACAGTGAAAGAAGCCAGGGTTTCTTTTTCTCTGCCCCTCAGACACCGCAACTTTCCATGAGGGGAGAGAGAGCACTCAGTAGCTATGTGTGGAAGCTCCTTCATCTCACCTGTGCTCCTAGGGGCTTCATCCAGCGGTTCCCTGGCCTGTGCCCTGTACAGAGAACGGCTTGGGGGGGAATCGGGGTGCGCAGACGTGAGCCTTGTCCTTACGTTTAGGTAGAGTGGGAGTTTTAGGGTTCAAATGGATATCTGTCCCTTCGGGAGCCCTGTGGGGTGGAAAGGAAATCAGTTATTAGACGTCTTCACACGTTAGCTACTGTCTGGCCTGTTGCTCTTCTCTCTTTGGCCAGATTCTGAGTTCTGTCATCACTGAGTCTCACTGTCCGCTCTGCACCTTACTTCCTGCTAACTTGTGCTGCTTCCACCTCTCCCCTGACACGCTCCCTCAGAGCCTCTGGTGACTCTGGTAGCTCCTTCCCTGCAGCAGCTGTAGGCCTTCACCTTTCACCTGCATTTGGCTCCCTGGCTCTGCACTCAACAGTCTCATGCCTGGTCTGATCACTTTGCCGATTCTATTCAGGATATTTGTCCCCGCTTGCCTGCTGTACTTACACCCTAGTGGTTCCCTAGATTCCCCAGTTTGCTGCTCTGATTTAATTAAATACTTTGCTCACCAGGGGTTTATGTGTGTTTGTTCCTCTTCTGGCGTGATTTAGTTAAGATCGTATCTTCAGAAAGCAACTGCTCCTTTCCCATAGATACTGCTAGAATAGATTGATCCAATTCTGGTGAGATTTTGTCTGCGTGTCATATGTTCCCACTGGTGAGTAAGCTTGAGATGGGATTCTATTTTACCTATAAGCCTTCCCTTGGTGTAGTCAGGAGTATTGGTCCAGAACCCCTTCACTAACCAAGTTCTATAAAAGATTATGTCTTTAGGAAATAAATTGTTACGGTCCATTTTCAGTATGAGGTGCAGTTAGAGCGCATCAGAGAGTCACGGAGAAGCAGAGGGCACCAGGCCCCTCTCTGCTAGCTGGCAGCTGGCACCTGTGTGCGTGAAAACTCTTGAGAACTAGAAAGTTGCAGACAGTCTGCTACTTGACTGAGCCCATGATCAGAAAGGGTCTCAAGCCCCAGAATATTCCCAAGGTAAAGGCTTTGCATTCTGAACCAGTAGCATAGGGGATTTGGGAAGGCAGCTATGCTAGAAGAATATGAAGGTTGTACCCCTGGGGTACCAGCCTGTGGGAGAAAGAGGGCAAGAATATCTCATGATTGGGACTTTAACAACCCCTGATTTGCACCAAACAGCACGCTAGCCATTTTTGCCTTTTCCTGATGCTTGCATCTCTGCCTGCAGAATGGTGTATTAAAAACTGCTTCACCGTCCCTAGTGTCTTAAGTTTGTTATTGTATAGTGGGGCTCTTGTTTCTCACAGTGTTCCTCTGTAAGATAAAATGGCATTTGCTTATAATCCACGCGTTTACCTAAATCATCTCTATATCATAAAACCAAATATAGCATAGATATCATGCTGTTTGAGAATATGATGTAGGTATTTTTATTTGTTTTACATTACTTTTTAATGTTGATTTGTGTGTGTGTGTGTGTCACAGCAAGCATGTGGAGGTGGGAACAACTAGGATTTGGTTCTCTCCTACTATGTGGGTCTCAGGACTTGAACTTGGGTACTCATGCTTAGTAGCAAGTACTCTTTTTTATTGTTTTTATTGAGCTATATGTTTTTTTCCACTCCCCTCCATTCCTCTCCCCATCCCTTCTACCCTCTTCCATAGTCCCCATGCTCCCAATTTACTGAGGAGATCTTGTAGTTTTCTATTTCCCATATACATTAGATCCATGTATGTCTCTTTTAGGGTTCTCATTGTTGTCTAGGTTCTCTGGGATTGTGAATTGTAGGCTGTTTTGTCTTTGCTTTGTGTCTAAAAGTCACTTATGAGTGAGTACATATGACACTTGTCTTTCTGGGTGTGAATTATCTCATTCATTATGATGTTTTCTAGATCTATCCACTTGCCCGCAAATTTCAAGATGTCATAATTTTTTTTTCTGCTGTGTAGTACTCCCCTGTGTAAATGTACCACATTTTCCTTATCCATTCTTTGGTCGAGGGGCATTTAGGTTGTTTCCAGGTTCTGGCTATGACAAACAATGGTGCTCTGAACATAGTTGAGCATATGTCCTTGTTGTACGATTAAGCATCCTTTGGGTACATACCCAAAAGTGGTATTGCTGGGTCTTGAGAAAGGTTGTTTCCTAATTTCTGAGAAATCGCCATACTGATATCCAAAGGGGCTGTACCAGCTTGCACTCCCACCAGCAATGCAGGAGTGTTCCCTTTCCCCCACATCCTCTCCAGCATAAGTTGTCATCAGTGTTTTTGATCTTGGCCATTCTTACAGATGTAAGATGGAATCTCAGAGTTGTTTTGATTACAACAAGTACTCTTACCCACTAAGGTATCTCACTGGCCTCTGTATTATATTTTATTACCCCCTTTCATTATTTTTGCTCTTTCTGAATAGTATGAGTCCTTGACTGATTGATTGATAGAACTTATGGGTGTGGATCTGGTGACTAGAAAAATCAGATTGTACCTACAGTACCTGGGCCAAAGGTAGTATCTGGTGACTTCTTGTCTGGCTGCCTTGAATTATGAATCACCAATGTAGACAACACTGCAGACACAGTATCACATACAAAGCAGAAGCCTGAAAATAAATTTATTGTCCGCGGTTGAAGCAGGCTGGGTTAAGAACCTTTACATTGAGCAGTGAGTCCTTTTAGTGACTGGTACAACCTCTACCAAAATGTGCCTGAAATACATGGACCAGCGTGAAGGCTCTTACAGTCATAGATCATGTCAGCCAGGCTTTGAGAGCTCTCATGCCTCCCATTTGAGACAAATACCTCTGAGTTGGCCTGAGTGTATGCGGGTGTGTGCGTGTGCATGTACAGGTGTGCCTGTATGTACTGTGTGCACGTGTGCAGGCTCCCCTGCATGTATGTACTGTGTGCACGTGTGCAGGCTCCCCTGCATGTATGTACTGTGTACACGTGTGCAGGCTCCTCTGCATGTATGTACTGTGTGCACATGTGTAGGCTCCCCTGCATGTATGTACTGTGTGCACGTGTGCAGGCTCCTCTGCATGTATGTACTGTGTGCACATGTGCAGGCTCCCCTGCATGTATGTACTGTGTGCACATGTGCAGGCTCCCCTGCATGTATGTGCACATGAGCATGTACAGGTGTGCCTGTATGTAGTGTGTGCACGTGTGCAGGCTCCCCTGCATGTATGTAGTGTGTGCACATGTGCAGGCTCCCCTGCATGTATGTACTGTGTGCACATGTGCAGGCTCCCCTGCATGTATGTACTGTGTGCACATGTGCAGGCTCCCCTGCATGTATGTACTGTGTGCACGTGTGTAGGCTCCCCTGCATGTATGTACTGTGTGCACGTGTGCAGGCTCCCCTGCATGTATGTACTGTGTGCACATGTGCAGGCTCCCCTGCATGTATGTACTGTGTGCACGTGTGCAGGCTCCCCTGCATGTATGTGCACATGAGCATGGGAACCAGAATGTTGTTCTTTATGCACCAGCTCCTTTTTTCCTTCTTAAGGTAGGGGTCTCTCGCTGACCTGGAACTCTCCAAGTAAGCTAGGCTGGCTGGCCTGCAAGCCCCAGGAAGCTGTGTTCTGTCCTTGCTGCAGGACTGACTTAGCGGGGAACCCTCTTTGAGGCACTTTTTAACATACCACCTGTTTAAAAAGTTTCATAACGTCCTGTTTCAAAAATTCTTATTTTTCAGCCATTTTTGAGTGATTTCTCTGTTGTTTCTGATTTTGAATCAGCATTAAATGCCAGGTTGCAGTAGATGTTGTTTTCCACTGAGGATACCTTGGCTTTGGGAGAGGTAGAACAGAAGAGATACCCATGTACATACACAAAGCAGAATAAAAAAAGAGAACATTCTGGATTTGAAATAAGTGAGCCCGAACTGTGTCTGTGTGAGGATGCATGTGTCTGTGCGAGGATGCATGTGTCTGTGTGTGTATGTGCGTGCGTGCGTGTTCCTTCCTCTGGACACATGTGATACATGCATGTGGAGATGAGAGGACAGCCTCAGGTATTCTTCGGGCACATTCACCATCCAGCCTGTTTCCTGAAATAGCTTCTCTCTTTGGCTTACAGCTAGCCAGGCCAGCATGGTTGGCTGGTTAGGGAGCCCCAGGGTTCTACCTGTTGCTGCCAGCACTTCCCAGCACCGGGATTACAGGCATACCCACCTGGAATTTATGTAGAGAGTGTCTGCAATTTGAACTCCGGTCCTGATGCTCGTACAGCAGCATTTTATACCAACTAAGCTATTTTCTTAATGCTGGGACTGAGGCTGCAGCCTGTGGACAGAGGATATGTGCCCACCTCCCAAGAGAGGAGAGTGGCAGGAAGGGTAGGGAGGAGTCGATGTTAGAGGGAGGAGTAGCTGTTAGGGGGAGGAGTAGCTGTTAGAGGGAGGAGTAGCTGTTAGGGGAGGAGTAGCTGTTAGGGGGAGGAGTAGCGTTAGGGGGAGGAGTAGTTGTTAGGGGGAGGAGTAGCTGTTAGGGGGAGGAGTAGCTGTTAGGGGGGAGGAGTAACTGTTAGAGGGAAGAGTAGCTGTTAGAGACCGATACTTAGTCATGAATGATCTTTGCTACACTTGTGCTTTTTTGTTTTGTGCTTCTCCCCCACCCTTCAGTGCCAGGCATAGGTTCCAGGGCCTCACCCGTGTTAGTCAAACACTGTACCACTGAGTCGTGTCTCTAACCCCGGTCACATAAGACTTTGTATTAAGTTGTTTGGGAATTTCCCTTTCTCAGTTTCACTAAAAATAAATGGATAGTCTTCCCTTCTTCAATCAGAACTATTGCTGGAGTATTAAAGATTAAAAAGGAGGCTGGAGAGATGGCTCAGTGGTTAAGACCACTTGTTGCTGTTGAAGAGGGCCCAGGTCTGATTTGTAGCATGCACAAATGGCAATTCTAAAGGGTGTGATGCCCTCTTCTGGCCTCTGTGGACACCAGGGCTCAAATGGTGTGCCAATATACGTACATGTAGACAAACACCATAAGGTGGGCTCCGCTTCATGCCAGCTGCTTTCCTTGGTAGTCATCCCGTGGTACCAGTGTCTCCTGCTGCAGCTGGGCTACACTTTCACTATAGCCTTTCCTGGGCTCTCTTCAGGGTGCCAAGCCTTGACTTTCCTGCATGACCCCTTTAGTCCTGGTACTTCAGCCGTTACTGAAGCTGCATCTTCAGCAACGGCCTATCCTGGCCTCTCACCGTGCCAAGCCTCAGCTGCTCTCCATGACCCTTTCATGCTTTCAAAACCAGTACCTCCTGGGTGAGGCTGCCAGCGTGAAGTACATCGTCAACCACCTCTAGAACGCAGCCCTGTATGTTGACCCTGGGGAACCACTTCCTAGAAGATTCCACCTCCGTGATTCTGGTCTCTTCTTAATCACCATTAATTTCTCGATTCCAACATCGATTGTCCCACCAAAGCAGAGGTTCTGGTATCTTGTTACTCAAAACATCACCTGAATCTTCAGCACCAGCTGGCCAGAACCATAGGTGTTGCCTGTGCTTCAAGATGGAAGAGCTCTCAGCTACTTCTTTGGACCATGTCTGCCTGCATGCTGCCTTGCTTCCTGCCACAACCGGAACTTAACCTCTCAACTGCAAGCGAGCCACCACGATTAGAATTTTATTATAAGAGTTGCCATGGTCACAGTGTCTCTTCACGGCAGTGAAACCCTACCTAAGACACTCAGTCCACTTTCTTAGAGAACCCAGGACCACTGCGCCTCAGGTGATACTACCCACAGTGGGCTAGGTCCTCCTCCACCCATCACTAAGAGAATGCCCTGCAGGCTGGCCTACGGAAGGAAGCATTTTCTTAATTTAGGTCCCCTCCTCTCAGATGACTTGAGCTTGTGTTAAGTGACGTAAAACTAGCCAGTACAGAAGGGCAGCCCTGGGAGCTGGCCTGAAATGGTATGAGAACTTGCTTCGACTGTCAACCTTCAAAACTGTGTGCTTACTCAGTCTCTTCTTTACATTGTGTTCAGTTTAGACATTTCATTATACTAACAGAAATGAAATGGATCAGCATAATCTGCCTTGGTGTAGTCCTTTTTTCTTTCTTTTATTTCTTGAGATTATACTGTAATTACATAATTTCTCCCTTCCCTTCCTACCTCCAGGACCTTCCATACCACTGCTCTCCCTCTCTCATGTTCATGGTCTCTTTCTTCATTAATCGCTGTTACATGCACACATATATATTCCTAAGTACATAAGTGCAGCTCAGCCTGTATAATGTTACTTGTATGTATGTGTTCAGTGCTGACCATTGGTATTGGATAACTGATTGGTGTGCTTGTTCCTGGGAAGACTTTCTCCCGCTCTAAGCATTCCTTAGTTGTCTATAGTGCTTTGTACAGGCTTGAGGCCTCCTGCGCATTCCCCATCCACGTCAGCATGTCTGTTGTTCTTGTTCAGCTCACATTTAGGCAGTCATGTTGTGAGACTTTTGGGTGTAGCTTTAGACATTTCTAGAGGACACAATCTCACAGCAAACTCCTTGATCCTCTGGCCCTAACAATATTGTTGTGCTCCCCCCCTCCCCATCCCCGCTTCTGCCATGATCTCAGAGCCTTAGGTACAGGAGTTGTGTTGAAGGTAGATCCATTGGGACTGGGCTAAGCAGCTCTGCATTTTGGTTAGTTGTGTTTTTCTGCAATGGTCTCCATCTGTTGGAAGGAGACGTTTCTTGATGAGCGAGAACTACACTCGGCAGTCTAGATCTGGAGAAGGCTGTCCCCGGTGCATGTCTTAAAAGGTGAGCCGTGTTGATGACACATGGCTCACTTGTTCAGCTTCTTGGTGGCGTTGGAGCTGAGACTTTGGTCTTCTGATATTTCATACAGTTGATCTTTTCTATAAATAAGTTTGTCTCATGGGGCACAGCGGCACACACCTGTAATCTCAGCAGTCTGGAGACGAAAGCAAAAGGCCTGTAAATTCAAGGCCAGCAAGGGCTGTAAAGCAGCATGGTGTTTTTCAACAACAACAGAAAAATCAGACAAGGAACAAAAGTGAGTGTATTTCACAGAAAGGAGTTGTGATGATGTCCTAGTAAGATCTTGAGGACACTGGATTAGGCAGCGTTCATGGACTTTCACAGTTTTGATGTTCAGATGAAGTCTGTGGATTTACAGGAGGACCCTCCGTTCCCCCAGATCAGTTTGCCTGCTCTGGAGGTTGACACTTTGAAGTAGCCTCCAAAGTGAACTTGGTATATACTATGCAGTCTATATGGTAATCCACATGATTTGTATGACTATGTAAGTTGAACTATGGTAGCAGAGACTCAATAGTAATGAATTAAACAGGGTACTTTTCCTCTCTTGGGCTGGCTGGTGCAAACAGGTAGAGTCCGGCCTCCTGTGGTCTTCTGCCTTTGCTGTCCTGCTCATGGCATTATGCTTGCCCACCTGATTGCAGATGGTTCCCTGTGCACCCCTGCTGGGTCAGCTTTCCATTGCAGCACCAATGCCCGAGTGTAGTCAGCTTCAAAAGGGGGAAAGGTCATTTGCCTTCTCTTGGAGAATTTTCAGTGGATGAACATTGGCCCCATTGCTTTGGGCCTCCAGCAGCACAGTAGTGGGTTCTCTGGTATGATAGAGGAAGTCCATGCTCTTTATGGCCTAGGACAAAGGAAGAGGCTAGGTCCCGCTGTCCCACTCACGGGCACCAACAATGGCATGGTAAATACCAGTAGGCCCACCTAAAAGTCTCGATGGCATCCTGCGCCCAGAACTAAGCCTAACACATGAACCTTTGGGGACACTTACCCAGTATATTGGAAGGCATGTGGTTAGCTAACATAGTCCTATTACTTAAGAGAAGGAAGTAAAACTCAAAATGCCCACTTCAACCCTTGCTTCATTGCCCTCGTAGATCCCCTTACCCACTGTTTACACTACTCCCTCCACCCCCAAGGGGAGGCAGCCCAGATCGCTTCCAGCAATGCAGTCAGTGCAGAGTTCACTATCTCTAGGTGATCCAGTGCTCTTTCCTTCAGGCCGTGTATGGCTCCTTATAGCGCGGCATCTAGTAGCTAATATGTGCAGTAATGTAACTGTATGACTACATATGTGTGTGTCCAGGAAGGTAGGTGGGCAGAGGAGTGTAGTGGATTGGGAGAGAAGGACGATGAATTCTGTGCAGTTATAGAGACATGTGCTGAGCAGCTACCAGCCCTCAGCCTTGGAGGTGTTGTGCAGGCTGGAGCACAGACCCCTGCTCTGGTCATGAGTGGGCTCATGGGGAGCACTGGGTCCACCCTCAGGGAGGAACTTTTTCCCTGCCCCCTTTGCTCACTGGGTAGTGAACAGCATCAAGCGTGCCCTGTGCCCTTTTGGGGGCTTCTTTTGATGAAAGGTGGGGGATAAATGATGGGGTTACCTTTGCAGGCTGTGATTGCATGTTCCCTTCTAGACTCAGGGGACTGCCAGCCTGGTCTGCTCAATTCCTTGGGCTGGTAGCCACAGAGAATGTTTTCATAGGCATAGAGAAACTGAATTTTATATTTATTACGTGTGTGATCTCCTCCGCCTTGACTTGTCAATTGCTGATGACTGCTTTGGAGGAGAAGTAAGCTGGGTAAGACGGCAGATCCTTCACCTGCCTGGTGCTGGACTCCCGTTGTCTCCCAGAGAATCCTGGAATACCATGACACACACAGTTCTCCTTGCCAAGCACTACTCTGTAGACAAACAGCCATCATCGCTACTCTGCAGGGCCACCGATGCTGGCCTTGAGTGGCCTCATGTTGAGGCCACAGTTGAAGAAAACTTTCTGTGGCAGAGTCATAATCTCCCCACTTCCCAGCCAATGCTCATGTGTCAGATTCTTCTAACCCATCTATCTGCCTGCAGTGGCAGCTGTCACTGGCCTGTGGTCTAGTCCATGCTGGCAGAACAGTCCTGCCATGACCTAAAAAAAATGCAGATGGCACATATTTTAGATTCTGCTTGAGTCGGAGGTCTAACTCTTTGTATCCGTCAGATAGGTTTGGCTGTTCTTACAGAGTCCCAAAATATAGCGTTTAGAAGTTTATAGTACTAGAATTTCTTTGTCATGGTTCAGAGCTGGGCAGTTCAGGGCTGTGTGTGGCTCTTTTGTGTAAAGGATTCATGAGTCCTTATTATTGCCCAGCTGAATCTCATGGTTTGTTTTTTTTTCTGTGTAGTCCTAGATGGCCAGCCCCCACCCTACCTTTGTTCCAGCAATCAGAATAGAGTAAAAATTATGTGGAATGTATCTACTAACATGCTCGTATCTACTAACCAAAGCAGCTGAGCCACCTCAGGGAAGCTGGAAATTACCAGTTGTATTCTGGGTCTTACGTGATAGATGAAATACTGGGATTCATTGAACGAAATAAAAAGTAAAATTAATTTTGAAGATCAGCCAGCAGCTTACAGCCATCTCTGTGCCTTTCTTCCAAATCTGGTGCTGAATGTCATTTAGTCATTGTCATTGCTTGTCAGTCATCCCACCTGCTGCCTTAGGGAGGGGCCAGAGCACAAACCTGCCTGTCCTGAGAGCTTTTCAGAATTAATTGTTTTATTGGGAAGTAACTCACACACCAGACAGCTTGCCCATTTTAAGTATATAGCATTTAATATTTTGGGGTGAGGGGTATTTTCCAGGCTGGCCTCCCAACCCAGCCGCAGGAGCGATCCTCATGCTTCAGCCTCTCCAGGGGCCGGGTTGTAGGCACACGGCCCTGTACCCCGTAATATTTTTTAGTTTATT
Source organism: Microtus pennsylvanicus (assembly GCF_037038515.1). NCBI lineage: Eukaryota > Metazoa > Chordata > Mammalia > Rodentia > Cricetidae > Microtus > Microtus pennsylvanicus. The sequence goes on from NC_134591.1 coordinate 36,206,518, forward strand.
CTCAGAATTGTGCAGCCAGCATCCCTATCTAGTCTTTGGCCTTAAAAGCAACCCCACTAATTAGCAGTTAGTCACCCTTCCTGCCTGCGTCAGCCTTAGGCAATCGCTAGTTTCCTTTAGGTCTCTCGTGTCTGTATGTGGACCTGATGTCTAGCTTAGTTACCAGGCAGGGGAAGCTACACTTAGAAAGTTCCAGGGGCTTCATGAGAGCAGAGACAAAGGATTTGTGTGGAGAGCAGTGCACTTAGTGTCTCTGTGAGTCAGCTTCTCATTGCTGTAGCAAAGTGCCTGAGTCAGTAACTTAGAAAGCAGAAATGTTGATTTGGGCTCAAGGTTTTAGAGATTGCTCTCTGATGCCAGGCAGGCTCACTGCTCACTGTTGTGGGAAGACAGCTTATGGCAGGGCACATGGAAGAGCAAACTGACTTATATCACAGGAGAGGAGATACAGAAAGAAGGGAGAGTCCCACAGACTCCTGAGGGTATGCCCCAGTGATAGAAAGACCTCTCTTCAGACTCTTCCTCCTGAAGGCTCTACTTCCCCTCCCAGTACCACATTGGGGACCAAGATTTTAGCACATGGGCTTTTGGGGACACTCAAGATCCAAACAGCAGCAGTAACCATGTGACGGTGTGCACTGTCCTGCAGACTAGAGGCACCATGGGGATGTCCTCATTCTCAAGGGCCTTCCTGATGACTGGGGTAGCATGATAAGCCAAAGATGTTACGGTCAGGGAGAGAGATGTCTATGGGAGTGTAGGGCCAGCCTGGGGCATGGTACTTTATGTGTCTGTAAGGGAGTAAGGCTAGTGAAGGCTTGTTACAGGTGAGTGCGTTGCTCTATGTCAGTCACATCCTATCCAGAGGAGATGAGGGTTAGTTTCAGTGTCTCTCCAGGAGACTACCCCCGCCCCACTCCCATTCGCATGAGCAATCAGATTCCTTTTTTAACAAACATGTTTGAGCTTCCACATAACAGTTAGTATTGTTCCCTGGCACATGGCCTCTCTGGGACTGCGCACTTGCTCCAGTCACGCGTCCAGTGCTCAGAGCGTCTGGAAGTGCCTCTGTGGGAATTATTTTTCAGGCCACTGGTTTATGGGCCACGCAGGAAAAGCAGTCACATTATTTTATAGTCAGGCTTCATTTTTCACTTAAAATGATGTAATGAGATTTGAACACCCACTTTATTCATTAGACACGGCTCCAGACAATTTTTCGTCTCTTTCCAAAGTTCAAACCTATTCTCAAAGGATGAAATTTGTTATGACTGAGGACTTTCAAAGAAAGTACCACAGACAGGAAAGACAGCTTCCCCTAAAAGAGCGAATGATCTTGCTGCTCCCTGAGGCCACCGAAGGAGCTGGCACTGAGATGAATATGCTCTGGCGGAGTGTGGGAAGTGAGTTACCGTGTGGACCCTCTGCACACGTCTGTGGAGAGGCTCCTAGGAGCTAGCTCACGCTGAGGAGGACCCTGCTGTCCCACTCCTGCGTGCTCTGCCACAGACACAGCACTGTTCTCTTACCACCTCATGTGATCTGTCGTGGGGGCCAGCATGAGATCTCTTCCGCTCTGGTGAGCACACAGGCATCTTGCAGGTGTGCACATTGGGAAGGTTTGTTCACTCATGATGAACAAATGACCAAATACCAAGACCGGAATTAAGAAGAGAGTCCCATCAGGTCTCTGTCCCGTGCCCACCTGATCCCTGGTAGGCAGAGTCTGGGATAGAGATCTAGGTCAGCATGACTGGGGAGGATAGGGAGAGAGGCCTTTGATTTAGTAGTAATGCAACTGTTATATTCCAGGTCTCTACGGCCCCTTCCATGGCCCCATGAAATTCATTCTGTGGCTCAAGAGGAAAAGCAATTTAAGGAGGATTTTAAATGAAGCAAATAGGAAGGAAGTTAGAGAACACTCAGATGGTACTGGGAGTAAGAGTGTCCGGCTATGGAGGTTGAGCTTCCTCTGTAGGTGGGGGTCACACTACACAGATATCTCGTCTTGTCTCCAGCTATAGGCATTAGATTTACGTGGCCCGGCAGCGGTCCCTGGTCCCTGTGAGGCTCAGCCATGGACCTCTGGGTTTGAGGGCTGAGCCCAGTGTGAGTGATGCCTCAAGGTGCATCCCTGGTTCCCTGGCCGAGGCCAATGTCATATGATAGGAAGCTTCCAGGAGTGCGTCTAACAGTGCTGTCAACCTCCTGGGACACATGGACCTATTTATTTGACAAACATTGACGCCCATGTGCCAGTTACTATGCAGGTTGTCTGGCGCAACCCAGATGGCGGAGTGCTCATGGGAGAGGCGGCATATCCATGGGTAGTTAAAAACTGTTCTGTAGGTTAGTTTCCTGTGACGACTGAGACAGATGGCCACAAGCTGGGGGCTTAAGGAAAAAAACTTCATCATCTATTTCTGGAAAACAGAAGTCTAAAACCAAGATGCTAGCAGCAGAATAGTAGCGGGAGGACCCTTCTGTGATGCTTTCCTCTTTGGGTGGCCTGTCTTCTCTCCCATCCCTGCTTTCTATGGTGGGATTCAACTCTAGGCCTGTCATGTGTGGTCGGCCACTGTGCCACATCCATCTTTGGTCATAGGATGCTTGTCATTGGATTTAGGGCCCACCTAGGTAATCCAGGATGCTCTCAAGATCCATTCCAGGTTCTGAGTGAAGAGTTCTGGGGGTAGGAGAGACCACCATTTAATCTACAGCTAGCATGGGATGTGAACCCAGAGGAGAGACCTCCCCCACCACTGCTGCTTGATGGAACCAGACCAGGATGTCTTTCCACAGGAGGCAAGCGCTGCCCTGTTTGAGCGTACCCAAGGTTTTAGGGCTTCATCCTGCAGTTTCCCTATGGACTGACGGCCTTTGCCATAATGCCAAAGAGAGGACAGGCCGCTGGGTGGCACTCTGCATTTCACAAAGAAGTAGTTCATAGGGTGAGGTAGAGTTGACTCTGGCACACGCTGTGGTTTTTAGTTAATGTGAAATGTTGCACACTCTGCTTAGTGTCCCTAGAACTCAGCATCCCCACGTGTGCACAGGGGTTAGCTCTGGTGTCTGACAAAGAGGATTATGGGAACTGAACGGTTTAATAAGTACGTAAGTGTTTGAGTTACATGGTTGTCCTTGAGATGCACTTTTGATTCAGGCAAGCTACCCCATGGGTGGTTCACTCCTGCCCCAAACAGACCTCTCAGAGCCCACGTGATAACACCTCGGATGAGCTGAAGGGCAGCTAGAACAGCACAGACTAGGGCATCCTGAGTACATGGTGATCTTTATCATCATTACTGCCTCCAGACTGAGGAAGAGGCTCACGGGAAAAGGCGCTTGCCAACAAGCTGTGTGACCTGAGTTTGGTCCCTGGGACTCACAGGGTGGAAGGAGAGCATTGATTCTTGCAAGTTGTCCTCTGAGTGCCACACTCTTGAAAGGGCCATACACGCACACACGTAGATTCAAGCACTCACACACTCTAATAAAATTTTATAAATTTAGATTTTTTTTTTACTTAGGATTTTATTGTAGCATGATTTCAGAGTCAGAAAAAAACCCAGGTTTGATTCCCAGAATACTATTTATTATCTGATCTTTTGTTTGGGGCAAGTTACTTGAAAAATCCTTTTTTCTTATGTGAGGAGGAGAGGTGCTGAGGATCAAACCCAGCGTTGCATACTAGACAAGCACACTACAATTCAACTATAGCCTTTGAATTTCTCTTTGCTTATTTTTGAAATAAATATGTCATAGCATGAGTTTAGGGGATAAGATGACGTGTAGGCAAATTGCCCATACAAGCACCACACAGTCGTAAGTGGACTGGCCACTGGGGGTAGGGTCAGCATTCCGTAGGAAAGGGCAGACACTTTGTACCTGCTAAAAGCCCCACCCATCGACGTCGTCTACCACCTCCCCAGCTTTGCATCTCTTGGCAGATTTGCCAGCGACCTACCGCCATGCTCCATACCGTTAGTCTTTTATTTCAGAGCCCCGGTGTTTTCTCACGAACAGGGCTTCATGCACAGGCTTTCAGGGTGGGAGGGAGCCTACTCTGAATAACTAGGTTTCCAGTATGTCCTTAGTCTGACACTCAGCTGTCTCGTCTCAGAAGTTCACTGCCGGCAGCCCCAAAGTAAGCAGAATTGTCCTGAGCGGCAGTGTCTGGGCTTGCATAGCAGCTCTGTGCAGTAGGAGTTGAGGGCAGTTGTAGGAAGTGGTCAGGTGGGTCCTCTTGTTCCTGGGACCTCTCTTGAGCAGTGTGGGAGGGGTGTTTTCTGTCTTAATTATCCAGCATAGCCCAATGCTTGATAACATGGGGTACTCAATTCTATCCATGTTGCCATGAACAACAGAAAATTTTTTCTTTTCTTTTCCTTTTTTTAATGATCGAATAATTGCCCAGTGTGTGTGTGTGTGTGTGTGTGTGTGTGTGTGTGTGTGTGTGTGTGTACACGTGTGCAACAGTCTCCCTGTTGTTCATTCAAGTGGACTCAGTTGATGGTGAATGGCGGTGGCAATTAACATGAGACTGGCCAGGCCTTCTTGATACCTCTTGATTTTTGTTACTGTATGGCCAGGCAGTGTGATAAGAACTTCTTATGTTTTTCCTTATTTTCTTGAGTTTCCTCAGGAGAGCATCACTCCCTTACTGCCTAGAGATTCCCCCCAAGGCATTTATAACCAGCAGTGGGGTAATTGGGTCGTACTGTTCTCCTCACGGTGTTTTGAGGAGCATTGATAGTTATATCGTATGTAGTTGTTCATGGCTGTAGGAATGTACACACCCACCTACAGTGGGTAGCAGTTCCCGATCTCTGCAGTCTCCCCAGCATTTATATCATACACAGGCCAACCTACAGCCCGGCCCAAGCCTGCTCCATGACTCTGGGGAAGGAAGGGTTTAAGTGTTTTGGAGATGTGGGTCAGCAAACCAGAAAGGCTGTTTCTAAGTGGGGCTGGTCACAGTATTTGTCTTGTGACTTTGAAGCTCTGGTGGTTTGCTGTGGTTCTCTGTTTAACTAACAGGTTCTATGACATGGGACAGGTCTGTATGCCAGCTGGTGCTTCAAATAGAGCAAGTCTCTGAGCTTGGGTTCATGGTCCCAAGTAGTACTATAGAATGAGTTCAACTTGAGTACTTAGTTAAATTACATATAGTACAGGTACAAAAGCAAACTGCAAGGAGATACACATACTTAGTTAAATTACATATTTTACAGATGCAAAATCACACTGCAAATAGATATACAATGTAGTTGTTTTTCCTACAGCTCTCTCTGAGACATCTATATATAAATATATAGATAAATATATATGCATATACTGTTTTTGAGACAGGGTCTTACTGTCTAGCCTTGGCTGGCCTGGAACTTGGTATGTAGTCCTTGACTTCATGACAGTCCCCCTGCCTCTACCTACCAAGTGCTGGTATTTCAGGTATGTACCGTCATACCAGAATTTCTCTGGCATTGTTGACAAATCTAGTGGGAAACTATGTCTACTGTAACTCTCCTTTTCTCTGGTTTGCTTTGGTGTCCTCTGCCCAGTTCATTGTTTTTCTGCCTCACTTAGAAAAGAACCATGAAGGCCCCTTGCCATTTCTGCCTGTGGTCTCTGGAGCTCCACTAGGGAGCAGGGCAAGCTTCCTGTCTGAACCACACAGACCAACCAGTTGTCGTCCCCTCCCTACACTGAAGTTTCTCGACTGTTCTCTGTTGTTACTGTGCAAGTCTGGTTTGCTCTAGAAACCACACATGCCAGTTCTCAGGCAGGGTGCCCTCTGCCGAAGCCCGAACTGTCTGGGGTAGAGAGGAAGCCGTTTCATAGTTGGGGTCGTTCTGAGATGGAGAGACTCTTTGAGTCTCTAGGAAGATGCACTACGGTCTCAGAGGGCATTGATGCTCTCTTGTCGGGACTTCAGTCCCTCAGGAATTTGACTGCTCTGAGCAAACCTGTTTCAGGTACCGAGGTAAGATGCAGTGAGATGCATGTCCTCTCTTTATTTCTCACAAGAGAGGACTCTTATCTTTAGATCCAGGCTGATACTTGGTGACTAGGAGCAAGCACCCTGGGGCAAAGTAAAGGTATACAGGATGGGGCTGGGGGATCGCCAGAGTGTCTTTACTCAGACTGCCCACCCTACCGCAGAAAGCTCAGCTGCTCCAGAATAGGATATGACATTTGAAATTACTGCTGACTTGTCATGTCAATTTCCCAAGGTTTTCAGAACAAGGTATCCCACTTAGTTGCTTAAAACAACAGACACTCACCCTGGTAGTTTCAAAGGTTTGGAATTCTGAAATCCTCGTAGTGGCCCTAAGGGTTATTTCTTCTTCCTCCACCTTTTCTCCTCCTCCTCCTCCTTTTTCCAATCCCAGCTCCTCACATATGCTAGACAGGCCCTCTTCACTCCTGTGGCATCCCCAGCCCATGCTTTAGAGGACCCTAGAGAAGACTCTGCCTTGCCCCCTCCTATCGCTTGGTGCTACAGCATAACTCCCATTCTCTGCTGCTGTCCTGGGGTGTCTTTCTCTGTCTCCAAATCACCTCTCCTTATAAATATGCCAGCCACTGATTGGATTTAGTGCCTGACCTAATGCAATCAGACTTCAATCTCCTCATCTGTAATGTGGGAGTAGTGAGAACACCCACACCATGGGATTGTTATTAAGTCTGCAGGAAGGGCCTGCTTGTACTATTAGTCACAGTGCTAAGCACTTCATGTGAGTTCATATGATTCCAACAGCTTAGAAGAAATAGATGTTGGGCTGCTGTGTAATAGGTGAGGAGCCAGATTGATTGCCTCAATGCTACTGAAGTACTAGAGCCTGTGAAGAATTAGAATTAGAGCCCCTTCCATTGCACTGACTTCCTCAAAGCAGACAGTTCTCAAAGTCCCTAAGCCGTATGCTCACTAATCTATTATGTCCAAAGAAGTCATTCAATAATGCTGTCTTCTTCATTATTATTGTTGTGGCGGTGTTTTTTTTTTTTCTATCGCTGTGATGAGACACCATGACCAAGGCAGTTCTAGAATAAAGAGTTTATTGGGGACTTACAGTTTCACAGGGTGAGTCTGTGACCATCATGGCGGCGAGCTTGGCAGCAGGTAGGAAAGCATGGCGCTGGAGTGGTAACTGAAGCTTACATTCTGATCCATGAGTATTAGGCAGAGAAAGATAACTGGTAATGGCATAGACTTTTGAAACCTTAAAGCCCCCACCCCCAGTGGCACACCTCCTCCATCAAGGCCACACCTCCTAATCCTTCCCCGATAGTTCTGTTCTGGAGACCATATGAGCCTGTGGGGGTCATTCTCATTCAAACCACCACAGATGCTGCTACCCCCTCCAGAAATTGGTTTGCTTTATGTTGAAACAATACCTCACTTTGTAGTCCACGCTGACTTCAAACTCTGTAACACGAGGGCTGGCTTGTTGGGGTTTTTGTCCTGCCCAGTTCCCACAGCTAGTAAACCCCAAAGAAAATCACGCAGAGAATCTACATTAGGTTATAAACTGATTGGCCCATTAGCTCAGGCTTATTATTAGCTCTTGTAGCTTATATTAACCCATTATTCTTATCTATGTTAGCCACGTGGCTCAGTACCTTTTTCATCGGGACAGGTCACACACATCCTGCTTCTTCCGTGGACTGGGCAGGACTGGGAGGAATGGGTTTCCTCCTTCCTAGAATTCTGCTGTTCTCATCGCCCTGCCACTACTTCCTGTCTGGTTGATAGGCCTATACCTCCTGCCTGGCCAATCAGCATTTATATAAAACATGATTGACAGAATGCAGACAATTCTCCCACACCAGGTAGTCCAGGCTGGTCAGATTAATGGTGATTCCTCAGTATTAGCTGCATCATTGTCCCTGTTTTACAAACAAGAAGTGGAGGTCAGAGAGACTGTACCTAGGCAGAAGAGGCAAAACCAGGGTTAGTCCCAGGCTGCTCTAACCCAGCGCCCTCTGGATAGAGCAGACTGTTTGGTCCACAGAGTCCTTCTTCCTCTATGCTCCTCTCCCGTTTGCCTTCTCCTTCCTCCATGTTTGCTCCTCCACCTCTGTGGGCCTCTCCCCCAGTGCCTGGGCCAACACAGAAGTTGAGTCTGTGTTTATCCCCCAAACCATTGCTTCTCTTCTACCTGGCTCCCGTCAGGAGGTGAGTTAGAAGGGTGGGGTCAGGCCTTGATCCCTCTTGATTTTTGTTACTGTGAGGCCAGGCAGTGTGCTAAGAACTTCAGAAGCTTTTCCTTATTTTCTTGAATTTCCTCAGGGAAGCATCACTCCCTTACTGCCTAGAGATTCCCCCCCCCCCCCATGCATTTTCCTTTCTTTGTAGCCATACAAAGCTGGCTGTGTGTAAGCATGGGGCTGTCTCCGAGTAACACTTTCTTGCTTCATGTTAAAAATCCTAGGGGTTCTGCCATGTCTTCTGGGGCCTGGTGAAAGGGACCCTCCTAGTTTTGGACAAGGCAGAAGTTCTGGAGAGAGCAACCCCAGCTCCCTAGGCCCCATTTTTGAATTTTGCCTGTTTTTCCTATTTCCTACCACAAGAGGGAAACAAAAAACCATGAATGATCTGAAAATAAAGCAATTCTGTAACCAGACTTTGTGTGTGTGTGGGGGGGGGCTGTCTCTTATGTTTAAATGGATTCATAATAATTATCCTTATGGTCACAGTGTGGTGGTTTAATGCACACATACAGTGCTCCTTAACATTTATTGTTTCTTTGTGATGGAAAACTTTGGAACTTGGCCTTTTTTTTATCATGGGACTTTAATACTTAACTTTAGGTAATACCCAGAATGTGCAGTCCTGTCAATGCCACATGAATACTCGTAAGGTACTTAAATGAGAATTTCTTTGAAAATAACCAAAAAGGAAAATAAAAGGTCTGTATGAAAACTTCATATGATCCCTATTAGTTGTTCCATGGTTGAATATTAATTATTTTTGATAAAACAGTTATTTTCCTCACATATATATTATTTAGAAAATAAATACCTGCCGGTCAATGGTGGGGCACACCTTTAATCCCAGCAACCTGGAGGCAGAGGCAGGCGGATCTCTGTGAGTTCAAGGCCAGCTTGGTCTACCAGATGAGTTCCAGGACAGTCGGGGATACCCAGAGAAACCTTGTCTCAAAAAATAACCAAACCAAACAACAAAAAAGAAAATAAAGAACGTAAACTCCGGTACATCTTTAAGTCGGAATGGCCTCCCTGCAGGTGGCGCTGCTGCCCGCGTTCTCCTCCTGAGCACACAGTTCCAGCGCAAGTTGCTAGTGAGCATCTTTTACCTACGCTTTTGACAGATCTCCCCTCTGCCAGAAAGTTGCTTCTCCCCCTCTTCCTGTTTTCTTGGAAGTGATGTAGTTAGACTCCTCAGACTAGCCGGCAGGTGCCCCACAGAGTCCCAGCAACACTGTGGGCAGATACAGGTGGTTGTAAGTGCCCAGTGAGATTCTGCTGAGCAGCCATGACGACCACACATGTGGCAAATCACAATGAAATCACAGGCACACTAAAAACTTCAAGTAGCATTTCCCTCGGGCTGTGTGCGAAGGATGCATATGAAAATGTGAGTTAACCTAGACTGGACTCCATCCCTAAGACATTTCTTTTCACGCACACATTCCAGAATTCAGAGAAATCTGATATCCAAAACTCTTCTGGTTTAGAGAATTTGGGATAAGAGATACTCAACGTGTACTGTAAATTTGATTTATTATCTTTATACAAGGTACACTTTGAAATTTTTTTTTTCCCTTTTTGGTACACTTTGAAATTCTGTACTTAATTCTGAATATGTGTTGTAACCTAGGGCCTGGGAATGTAGCTTAGTGTCCAGTGCTTGCCTGCATGCTCAAGGCCATGAATTCGATTCCCACCACACTCTCCCTCACCCAAAGTTCACTTAAAAGCATCCATCCATTCTCTTATTTGGAGCAACCAGGAGTTACTTTTCTAGTTGACTGAGGGTGATGCTGTGAGCTAGACGGAGTGTGATGGCCAGGCATCTGGATGTGGCGTCTTCCTGGTCCAGAATGCCAAGGCCACGGTGCATCTCTGAGCATCTATTCCCCTGCACAGTTCAGAGGTACAGCTTACCCATTTTCTGCTCCTTTTTATTTTTAGTTTTTGATTCTTTTCTGATTTCCCCTCTATGTATCAAGGGCACAGTGCTTAGTGTTAGTAATTTTTAACTTAAATTTAGTCATCCTTACCTTAGAGTTAGTAATTTTTAGTGCCAGGTTAGTAATTTTTGAGTATCTTTGTGTATCATCTGGCTGTCAGAAATCAATTCTGCTGATTTGCTCATGATATGATGGGTCTTGCTCCTCTAGTTCCTTAAGCTGTCCATCTCTCTTAGTTAGGGTTTCTGTTGCTGTGAGGAGACACCATGACCACAGCAACTGTTATAAAGGAAAACATTTAATTGGGGCTGGTATACAGTTCAGAGGTTTAGCCCATTATTGTCATGATGGAAAGCATGGTGTCCCTTAGGCAGACATAGTCCTGGAGAGGTAGCTGAGAGTTCTACATCTGAATCCACAGACAGCAGGAGAGTGAGTGAGCCACTGGGCCCAGCTTGAGTCTCTGAAACCTCAGAGCCCACCCAAAGAGACACACTTCCTCCAACAAGGCCACATCCACTTTGACAAGGCCACACCTCCCAATAGTGCCACTCCCTATGAACCTGTGGGGACCATTTTCATCCAGGCAACCACAGCATCTCTGATTAAAGGGCTAACTGTCCCCGATTAGGATACTTTAAATCACAGTTCTAGAGTCCAGTGCCTGAGGGCTTGAGAGGGTCAGCTCTGCACCCCTGGTCATCCTGGATGAGTCCTTTGGGCAGGGTAGGGGGTCGTTCTCAGAGAAGAGAGAGAATGAATAGACAGTCAGCCATGGAGAAGGTATCAGAAGGAAAGCTGCTTAGGAAATCTCTGTTGGAGGACAGAAACCCCTGGACTCTGGCTGGCCCAGGGACTCAAACTTGAAGGCCAGCAGGGGTCAGTGCTCAGCAGATTATAGCCACAAGGACCTTTAAAGCCACCCCGGCTAAGGAAGGAATGCTTTTTACCAGCCTTGTTTGGTGAGCTAGCCTTGGCTAGTTTTAATTCACCAGTCTTGGATAATCTCTTCTAGTTTATCTTTCTGAAAGCTCGTTCATGCACGGTTGCTAGCCAGTCATATGTCCCAAAGCATGCTGGCTCGTGTCCTTCCTGCCTTGATTCCTCGCAGTTCTCTGCTGCCTACAAAAGTGACCTTCCGTGACTCACGTGACTCCATGTTTTGTCCCAGGGGTTTCCAGGCTCATCTTTGGCATTGCCTCAGCCCTGTTAATGTTCCCCCAGGGCAGTACACTGGCCACCACGCCACGAGTGCGTCCTCCTGATATGCCTTTTTTCCATCAAAGACCCACTCACCCATGTTTCTGTCCTCACCCCCACCCAGAATGTGAAAAAAAGCAATAATAGTATCTATCATTGCATCATTTCCTAGTTGACAGGCTCGCATCAGCGTTCAGGAGAGTGGGGATCTTTGCTCTCATGAGGGAGGCGGGTGTGATGATCTCACTAACCAAGACTTGGAGCAGGGAGGGGCTAGCCATTTCTCACAGCTTCTTGGATGTTACGTACAACACTGGGTGTTTTCATGATTACTACCCATTTCAATTAAGAGCTAGCTGCATTTTGCAGGCTTGATTCAATTAAATTACCTGTTAATGAGTTTACTTTTATAGCATTTAGAGACATAGATTTTAGGCATCCTAATCCTGTGCACTTCATATACTGCAATGCTGAGCCTGGGTTGGCTGGTGAAATGAATGGGCTTTTCCCACCACTGTGGACAATACTCTGGGCTCTTAGTGCTATGCATTTTGGATCATGGCAAGAGTAGACAGCTATGGGCCAGTAGTTGGGTACACCATGCTACTTTTAGCTGAATGAGTATTCAGCTGAATGAGCCTTCCTAGGCTTTGCACCTGAGTTAGGGGTAGCACTTCTGTCCTTTAGGCTCACTTCTGTGACATTTTTAAAAGCTGGATTCTGTGTATGGGAGAAACATGAACCCACTTGAGCCCTAGGTCTGGTGCTTATATGGGGCATAGACATAGTAGTTAGCTGTCCAGTAAGGATGTGCTAATGAAAAGAAAGAGGAGGGGAAAGAGAGGGGAAAAGGAAGGTGTGGGGGGGGGCACAGAGAGATTTCCAGCTTACTGTTGAGAAAGGAATCTGAATTTTTGGGAGGCCAGGAGTGAAGGGGTTCATAACTCTGCCCATTGTGAAATTGATTGGGCCCAAGACCAGTATGAAAGTTCCTTGTCTGAAGGGAGCAATCCTTAAATCCCCCATATGGTCTAAATGTAATCTGTGTCATTGTGAAGGAGTACTGGCAATGCTGGCGAATTCATTAGGCCAAATTGGGTTCGCTCTGCTCGACAGTAGCGTTTCTGAAGATGAAGTTCAACCTTTGCTGCAGAGCTAAAACAGATGAGTTTCCTAATAGCTGCTCCGCTTAGGCCGGGCGGCGCAGGAAGCTTAATGTTTTTAATGCCTCTTCCCTTTTATCCCACTTCACAGTCCGTCTAGCATTGCTGCTTCTGGTAATGTTTTTATATGAGGTTGAGTTCTATGGTGTCCATAAAATTACGACTTGTTCATTGTCTCTCTCTCTCTCTCTCTCCCTCCCTCCCTCCCTCCCTCCCTCCTTCCCTCCCTCTTCCTTCTGTAGAAGCTTTCTGCTGTAAACATCTACCATGTGTTCTTCAGGTTTCCTTTTGCATATTGGTAGATACCAGACTGGGCATGTGCAGGCTCCTAAACTTAGACTTTTGTAATCGCAGTGAGAAAGCACTTCACTTCAAGTGGCCCAGCAGGAACTGAGAACATTCTAGAGTGTAATGTGCTAGATGGGCAGAGAGCCTAGGTGGGTATGCCCGTGTGCTCCCGAATGTGCCCCGGGACACCGAGATCTCATTAGGAGGGCTCCAGTGTCGTGGGTGACTGCTCTGTTAGTCCAGTGAGGAAGTCCCTGGACTAATATTCCATGAATCTAACTCTGGTTGTGAATACCAAGACACATACGGTGGTCTAATCTGCAAGTTTATAAGAAATGAAGTGGAATTTGGCACAGAACTTAAAATAGATGAATTTTAAAAATCTACTTAGAATAAGTAAAAAAGAAAATTGTGGTATACAGGCACAAATAAAATAAGCTTGCTTGTAAAATTAAGTTCAAAGAATTTCATCTTTTTAAAACAGGAGACCTAAATAAGCTACTAAAAAGTGGTTGGTTTTTGACTCTCTGGTTCTCAACCTAAAACATGGGCCCCATGTTCCACATCTCATGACTTCCTTTCTCTTTGCTTTCGATTGGCAAGGCCAGCATTACACCTTTACAGTTTGCCTCAGGGGCACTAACTCTCCAGCCCTGTGTCATAACTTAGTTAAAGGGATCTTCTTCGTCTGTCTCTTCCACCAAATATCACACTGGTTCGCTGTATTGATGACCTTATGCTGATAGGACGAAGTGAGCAAGAGGTAGCAGCCACTTTGGATTATTGGTAACACATACACATCAGAGGATGGGAAATAAGTCCAACCAAAATTCAAGGGCCTTCCATGTCAGTGAACTCTCTAAGCACCTAGTGGTGTCGGGTATGCAGAGGCCTTCCTTCTAAGGTGAAGGAAAAGTTCTTGCAGCGGCCCCTCCCACCTCTAAGAAGCCTGTTTGGATTCTGGAGGCCGCACATTCCCCACTAGGGTGTGTTAGTCCAGCTTCTGTACCAAGTGACTTGGAAAGCTGCTAGCTCTCTGTGGGACCTGGAGCAGGAGCAGGCTCTGGAGCTGGTCTGGGCTGCTCTGAGGCTGCTCTATCGTGTGAGCGTGTTGTCCAGCAGACTCAGTGGTACTTGAGGTGCCAGCGGCTGATGAGTGTTTCTTATGTGGGGGGACCAGGCTCCTGTGCCAGGAGACTGCTTTTCAACCATGGGCCCGTTAGCTCTGCTGGCCCTGTCTGGACAATCCCCAGGGCACAGGACCACTCCCGCCACCAGAGCGTGGCTGCTGTCACTCTCCAGTTGGCACTGTAGCAGAAAAATGCATTGTTTTCCAAAGGTGGTGAGCCACCGCTCCCTTCTCACCCCGACTTCCCGATTCCTACCAGACTTCTCAGACATACTGACCAGTCCTGGTTTAGTTTTAACATCTGTAACAAGTTCAAAACTTTGATGATATAGCTTCTTGATTGGTAACTTCTGCTGACCCGGATAAGAGACGCACGTGTATGTATTTAAATAGATTGTTAAGAAAAACTCAGGGGTTCGAGGAGATTAGGTACTAAATTTGTTAAGGTAAAATGTTCTAAAACATTGTAGGTTCTTCAACCAAAAGACAATTTGCTTACTAAAACTTTTTCTTAAGGGGGCTGGAGAGATGGTGTGGCGGTTAAGAGTGGGCACTGTTCTTCCCTAGGACTCAAGATTGGGTCCCATCACCCACACCATGGTCACACTTCACAGCTGCCTGGAACTCCAGCTCCAGGGCATCCCTGGTCATCTTCTGACCTCTATAGGTGCACCCAGACATACATACACACATAAAGAAAAAATTTTTAATTTAAAAATGTTTTCTTGATAGTAAAGTCGGTTTATACCAGGCACGGTGTCATGTGCCTGTGTCTCAGCAGTTGGGAAGCAGAGACCAGCAAGATTTCAAGTTCTGGGACTGGAAATATGGCTTAGAGGTTAAGAACACTGACTGCTTTTCCAGAGGTCCCAAGCTCAATTCCCAGCAACCACATGGTGGCTCACAACCATCTACAGTGAGATCTGATGCCCTCTTCTGGCGTGCAGGCATACATGGAGGCAAAACTATATATATAATAAAATCTTTTTAAAAAGTAAGTATGTGTCACTATACCTGGCTTAAAAAATAAAGATTTCAAGTTCTAGACCTGTGTGAGCTACATGACAAGTTCAAGTCCAGTCTGGACTACAGATTGAGACCTTATTTAAAAAATTAATCTTCTTGTCCTAATACTTATTTAATTGCTAGTAACTGGTCCAGCCTCATACACTTAGGAAAATACCTATCAACCCCTCAACCCCTCATTGTTCTGGACTTCTCAAGAATTTGGTGGATCCTTGGAGTCATTTTACTATAAATTTAAGGGAACAACCAAACTGTTGGCCAGTGGATACTCTTACTAGATTATTCTTACCCCCAGTGCTGGAGATGACTCCTAGGCCTCCCACGTGCTGAAAAGCACATTCCCACTACCGCTACGCTGTTCTCCAGCCTTATTTGGTTAACTTCTTAGAGGCCAGTGAGCAAATCTGTTCGGTGATTATTCCCTTCCACCTAGGGCTGCACATGGGAAGGACATAATCCTGTGGTCAACGCGATGGCAGTGACACCAAGAGACCAGCAGAAACTGAGACCCATCCCGCTCTTCCATTTTAAGCTTGACCTTTAATTTGCTCAGTGGCTCCAAGCAACTTCAGCTGCAGATGGCCCAGAGGCTCTGGCTCAAGGGGCAGCAGGAATAGAGAGAGCCACACCAAGTATCTTGTCCTAACCTGCGCCGGGGGATTACAGTTATTCCATCCTACCCTTGGCTTCAAGAGTAGGCTGGCAGCTGTCTGGTGTCTGAAACCAAAATCTGCTGCAATACTCTGGAGTGTCCTGCCCTAACAGGGAGGGGAGGCAGAGATAATTGAAGGGTGTTCAGCTTCATTGTGTGGGCAGACGGATCTCCATCTGAACGACTTTGCAGATCTGCTCTGTTGGGGTATGGGTGGGTGTGTGACCCATAAGTTTTTCTCAGGAGACAGCCAACATAGGGGATTAACCAGGTTTTCTCACTGAGAGTGATGGTCAGGAAAATACTGTGTATTTTCTCGGAGGACACTGTGGCAGTCAAGTCGGATAGACAATTTGGGGGACCGTCAGCTACTTTCTGGACAACCTCCCAGAGCCAAGTGGTGGATATGAAAGATGAGTGACTTTGAAGAATGGATTTCTGGGACATACAGGAAGACAGAAGAGGGTCCCCTCCCTCTGCTGACTTTTGCCACAGCTCCTTACCATGACCAGAAGCCGGGAACAAGTGGATTACGGAAGACCACCTACTGCTTTGAGGCAAAGCCTTGCTATCTGGAGAATTTCATCCAGAGTATATTCTTTTCCATAGACCTAAGAGATCGCCAGGGATCATCTCTGGTGGTCGGTGGAGATGGGCGATATTTTAATAAGTCAGCAATAGAAACAATAGTGCAGATGGCAGCTGCCAATGGGGTTGGTATACAATAAGTATCGCTTTGTCTCTGGCCTTCTAAGTAACTTTCCAATTCTGCAGAAATATTCAAATGCATAGAGGCGTGTATGATCTGCATCTCAGTTCTAACACCCACTTCGTTTCATTGTGACCTCCAAGAGCGAATGTTGTGAAAATACTCCAGAGTTGCAGCAGTGACCAGGGATCTGGGAATCAAGTTCATCTTCGTACGTGTTGATCTTAGTTCGGTAGCTTGGAAAGTACCTGGTGATTCGTAGACATGTAAGCTTTTGTGAGTGCTTGCTAGCTAGCTAGTCTCTAGAACTGCCCATGTCCAAGGAGAGCTGTCACAAATGGTGGCAAGAGGAGGGCTTACTGTGTGTTCAAAGGCTTCTTTGTTGGAATTCAGTCATTTGTCAAACAGGAAAACAAAGGCAGGGCATGCCGTTGTTTGTGGATCTTGGTAGTCATGTAAAAGTGCTCGGGGTGGGGATTTGGGGTGTGGATTGGAGGTTAGGTGTGAGACTTCAGGGAGGACCGTTCCAGATGGTCTGCTTATGATGACCTCAGACACAAAGATGCCCTGTGTGAGGCTGGGTTTGTGCAGCAGGGTGGAGCTAGCAGCTCCTGGATGGCAGTGATGTAATAGGCTCTGTCAGTGCTGCATCATGGGTACACATGGGCCAGGTGAAGCACAGTAGAAGTAAAATGGTGAAAACCCTGGTCTTTAGTGGAGCAGCTCTCCAGCCCACTCCTGCAGGAAGGTGTGTGTCAGGACATTGCTGTTTTGTTCTACAGATCCCTCTGGGGGCCCAAAACCAATTTGTGGGGGTGGGGGGAGGGGGGTGCTTTAAATGATACTTAGCTAAAATTTGGGGTACACATTCCTTTACTAGCTACAGACTTTGAAAGTTTGTTCTACTATTTTCTTGAAGAAATTCTGTCCCGAAGCACATACCACTTAGCATTGCAGTCAGATGTGTTGGGCGTTCATTGTCAGACTGTTGTAATACTGTGCCAAGCAGGTGTTGGCAAGAGCAAACAACAGAAGGCAAGCCACCAGAGTAAACAGAGATGTGTTACCAACTACTCTACAGTGTGGGTTTCCTTCAACCCTCAGGTTCAGAATCTGAATGCCTGTCATGTAAAAATTGCTGATAAAGAACTCAAATATGAAATTATTATGAAGCACATACATTTTTAAGATAAAATGTGACATGCCGTAAATTTCATCTTTGAGGAGTGCTGCACAGGGAATGGTATTAAAGATGCTTTAATCTTTTGAGAGGGACGAGTGGAACATTATTTCTCCATTTATCTAGGTTGTTGAGTGGATCTGGTACACTGTCCCCTTTGCTCTGATAGATTTGGCTTCATTAAAGTTTTTTTTGTGTGGAGCTGAAAGCTGGGGAAGAGGTGTTGGGGGTGTGTAATTCAGGCGGACTTACAGACTGTCTCTGATTGTCTGAAGGTTTGCTAAATAATAGATTTCAGAGATAATAATTGATTAAATATGGTAACTGCCTATTTGTTAAGGCTGTGGCAGCTTGAGCAATATTTTCAAGGACATTCCTTATTAAATATAGCATTGCATTGAAAGCAGTCATGCTGGCTGAATTGCTCTAAAGACGTTGAGTGGACTGATAAAGTACTCCAGTCTGATAGAAACCGTGAGACTCTAAAGACCTTGCTTAGTTTCTCCTTTTTCTAACATAGCCCACATTCTGACGGCTTTAACATCTCCGGTTGTGGTAGGATGCAGGAAATCTAAAGGAAAGATAGTTATTACTGTGGATTTTAGCAGAAGACAGCATTGCTCACCATTGTCAGTAGCCATCCCCCACCCTCACAACTGGTTTGGGGATGACTTTTTAGCATATGGAGCTAAATGGAGCCTGTCAGCTCCCCCTTTCTGTGTACTGGTGCGTCTATGTATTTCTTTCTCTATCTGGTGCATCTGTGGAGTATAGAAAGTAATTAGGCTTCATTAGCAAGTTTTTTGGTTTCATTTGCATGGAGCTGTCTACTTTTACTGGACATTTTAATGCACAAGATGAGTTTTTGGTGGGCTCTGTGTAGACTGTTGGTGTCTTATTTTGTGCCCAGAGCTTTGAACTTGGAGAGAGGTCGGAGGTTAAAAGAAGGACCATGCTTGTAGATAGCAGGAGGGTGTCTTCCTCCTCTTCCTCCTCCTCCTTTTTAATGAAACATGACCAGCAAGCTGTGTTTTCCCTTTACTGGGGAAGGTAATGCGACATTAGATTTATCATTTGAAGCGTTTGCAGTGGCATTTATAATGCTGTGCTACCATCATTATCCGTCACCAGAACTTTTTCATCATCCCAAACAGAAACTCCGCACTCATTACAGAATCGCTCTCACACCTGCTTTCTCCAGCCACGGGTAGCTCTGATGCTACCCTTCTGCCTTACCCTTGCCTCTCCTAGATCCCTCACGTCAGTAATGGCCAGTACTTGTCTTTCTGTGTCTGGCCTATTTCACTTCATAACATTTCCAAGACTGTCATGCCCAAGCACGGGTCAGAATTTCATTCCCTTCTCCTTGAGTTTTAGAAAGAGTTCTAGCCGGGCATGCTTGTCTCGTCCTGTCATCTCAGCACTTGGGAGGCTACAGCGAATGATTGTGAGTTTGAGGCTAGACTGGGATGTATATAGCAAAATGCTGTCTCAAAAAAGAAAATAAAAAATGAATGTTGATCCTACAGATGCTCTTCCAATACTTCCCAGTGTATAGATAGCAATGCCACCTCTGAATACAGTAATCAATTTTAAACAGCAATGTAGTTGCATAGCATAGCATCATCCATCGGCACAGCCATTTCAGTTGTGTGGTTTGGTAGAGTTAGCTGTATTCCATTGGGGCAGCACATCTCTAGAATGTTCTCATCTTCATCTGTGCCCACTGGGAGCTCCTTATTTCTTCACCTACCCCCCAGCCCCCAGCAGCCTCCATTCTCCTTTCTGTTGTTTTGATGATTTGGGTACCTCATGTAAGTGGAATCATGCCTTATCTCTCTGTCTGTGTGACATCCTCAGGCTCATCCATATTATAATGTGTGACAGGAGGTCCTTCTTTGTAATCTGCTTTGTCCCTGCTTCTTCACTCCCCACCCACTCTTTCACTGTGTAACACTCTTCAATCTGATTTCTGTTTCAAGGCTGAATAATACTCCATTTTGTGCAATGCATTGGGTATCTATTCTTTCTTCTCGCGCAGATCGTTTGGGTTCTCTTTTCCTTTGGTTGTTGTGAGTGATGCTACTACAAACACCGCTGTGTGAGCATCTGAGTCCTGCTTCCCAGTCCCAGGGATGAATGCCTGGGGAGGGCAGGTTGGGGGAATTGTGTACAATAGGGATCTGTTTTTAGCAGAAGGACAGAGTTGTGTTTGAAGATCACGTGGATGAGCATCATGGTGGGATTCAGCCTGGTGGAGCCAGGAGGGGTTGGTGGGAGGTGGAGTGAGGGGCGGTTGCAGTGGCGCAGGCATCTTTAAGGATGAGGGTCGGGCATTGCTTTCCCTAGTCAGGCCGAGGCGGTCCACAGGAGCCTGCTTTAGAGCCTTCAGCTGTCAAGAGAGAAGTAGTTCTGACTGACCACAGATCTCAGCTTAAGAACTGGTAGAATGAAGGGTGGTTTGTGTGGTTTAGCGTACTCTTTGTCAGTCCTTCCTTCCAAACCAAATACATAGAAAATCGAAGTGAAAGGTGGAGTGTTCACTGCAAAGAAACCATTTCAGATGACTCAATGACTCTTAAACACGACTCCCAAGTTCCTCTTAGAGAAATCTAAAATTACCTGATTTCTGGCTTCATTTCTAGAATGAAGAAATTCCTGGAGGGGCGTCATGTTCACATCCCCCTTCCCCTTTCCCCGACACAGCCAGCTTGCTGTGTGACATGCTCCTGTCGTTGGTCCAGCTATGGCTGCAGTTCTTTCCCATGAGTACTTATCAGAAGGAAGAGATGTTGGGATTGGGACAGCGTTGGGAATGTCACCTAGGAGGAACAAGTTCACTTTCAGGGACCAAAGTTCCGTGGAATGCAGTAGTCATACTGTCTACCAGCTCCCCTTAGTTAAAGACATGAGAACTAATGGAGGTGAGGGAAAAGAGGTGCTTTCTCTCTCTGTAAGGAGTTTGGTAATGGGGTGCATCATAAGAACTCAAGTTTTGAGTGACATGTTGTAAGTGCAGATGGACTCACAAAGTTAAGGCTTCCTTACATATTCTCCAGTGAATCCAGGTTTCTTGTGGGCATTTTCACATTAGAAATACGTCTTCTGGACTAGAGAGATGGCTTAGTGCTTAAGAGTGTGTCCTCTTAAGAGTGGGTCCTCTTAAAATAAAAAGAGTGGGTCCTCTTGCAGACCGTTCCCAGCACCCATATTGGGCAACTCATAGTAGTCTCTTAGCACCTCTGGGTTCTGTGTGCACCTGCATTTGTGTGCACACACCCCCACACAGGCATGCACACACACATACATAATTAAAAATAAAAATAAAATTTAAAAAATGCATCTTCTACTGCCAAGTCATCTCCACTATCAAAAAACAAACGCACCTAATGAAAAATTAAAAGACATTCCTGATCCTTCTTTCAGAACAGTAAAGAGATCAGGCACAAACTTCCTGTGTTCCAAGTATTTTTAATACAAAATACGGTGGTCCCACCTCCCCCAGGGAAGTCACAGGAGCTGACCTGACATCTTTCCAACTTGGGACATGTTGAAACAGGCTTCATTTTAGCAAGGGGAGTTTTAAGAACTGGGCTGATAACAACTGTGCAATGCAGGAAAGTGAGTTAGGAACAAGGCAGAAGTCCCCGTGTCCCTTGCATGTAGATGGGTCTGACCAGTTTCCTCAGCAGCCATCAGATTCTTGTCGTAGGCTCAGGAGGTAATCAGTCTATACCCTAACATGATATATAGCGAGGAATGCTATTTGCAAAAGCCAAGCATGCTTGGAAAGATAATTTTGTAAGATGCATTTTGACATCATGTGCAATCTTTTTGCTTTTTAAAGGTCTTAATTGCGAAAGCCTTTTCTTAGGTTAGAATGCCTTTCACTAGTTAAGCCTGTGTTCTTTTTCTCATTGTTGATAGAAAATAGGATGGAGTTGGATAAAAATGCAGGTTTTCTCACAATCCTTCAGTCCATCCACACTGAGATCCGGACCTGGACAGATTATTACACATGCACTATGTTTTCTTCCCTACCCTTACCCAACACACTACTCCAAAGCTATAAAAAAAAATGAAAGAAAAAGAAACGGCTTTGTTCAGTAGCTTTGGTCCTCTCTCAGTAATGTGGTGGAGACATGCAATATGCTGATGCTTTTTGATGTTTTTTAAAGAAAACATCTTTGCTGGTCCAACAGTGTTTCCATTGTCCATTTTCTTCTTGCCCTGGCATTTTTTGTGGTAGCTTTGGATTTATATTTTCTGTATTTCTTCTCCTAGATTGGCCGTCTGGTTATTGGACAGAATGGCATCCTCTCCACTCCTGCTGTGTCCTGCATCATCCGAAAAATCAAAGCCATTGGTGGGATCATTCTGACGGCCAGCCACAATCCAGGAGGGCCCAACGGAGATTTTGGGATTAAATTCAATATTTCTAATGGGGGTGAGTGTTCTGTCATTTTGAGGACAGTCAGACATTCAGTTGGATATGCTAGTACCTGAAATACTGGAAGGCTTGGGCTCTGGTTCTCACCTTAAGAAGGGGCTTTGCTTCCCTTTGGAGATGGCAAAGTGCTTCTGAACTCTGCTGTATCTTCCTTGTCAGAGGAACCATACATGAATTGCAACTAAGATGGGATTTTCTTTTAGGAAATTCTAATTGCTATTAACTGACACATGCCTGCAATCCTAGCATATAGAAGACTGAGGCAGGAGAATTGTGATTTCAAGGCCAATATAAACTGTATAGTGAGGCTGTATCTCAAAGTCCCCTGGAAAGAGAGTCTTGATGCTTTGTGATTCGGTGGAAGTGTGTTAGGGGAGAGGAACTGCCGAGTGGCAGGCTGTGTGTTCACGTGAACTGCACATGATGACCTTTGCTTGCTGTGTGATTTGTTGATCTGTAGGTCCTGCTCCAGAAGCAATCACTGACAAAATTTTCCAAATCAGCAAGACAATCGAAGAATATGCCATTTGTCCTGACTTGAAGGTAGACCTCAGTGTTCTGGGAAAGCAGCAGTTTGACCTGGAAAACAAGTTCAAGCCCTTCACAGGCAGGTTTACCTTCCTTGTCTCCTGCCCTTCCTCACAAGCGTGTTATTCTTCTCTCCCTACACATTCCTTCCTGTCTCCAGCTTGAGTATTTTTCTTCTTGAGGTTTTGTGAGAATGGGTCTTCAGCCTTGGAAAATGGTGGACCATGAACTTTGTATGGCTTAACTACTTAGCAGGTCTGGAGTTTGTCTGGGGAGTGTAGAGAGCTGGGCCATTAGCCGTGTGAGTTTTGGGCTGTATGATTTTGGGTGATTCCTTTCCAACTCTCTGGGTCTCGGTTTCATAACAGCCTTGACTAGAAGACCTGTCTGATTGATCTTGTGCTTCTCCTATATTTGTTTTTGTGCAATGTTCCATTTTATTCTCATAGCCATCCTGTGGGGCCAACACTGTCCCTCAGACTGTCAGCAGAGAAAGAAGCAAAGAAGAGAGAGATCAGGAAAAAGGCTCACACTAGTCAGTGACAGTAAAACCTGCATTCAGACTCTGTGAATGGTGCTCAGGCCTTTCAGTTTTTCCCCATTCCCTGACATTCCTTCGAATTGATCAGACCATGTGTTTGGATTGCATGAAACTGTAGTAGGAGCTGCGGGCCTGCTTTTCGTCCCGCCCAGCTCCCGCACGGCAAGCTTTACACCAGAAATAACAACACACAAACTGTATTCATTTAAACACTGCTTGGCCCATTAGCTCTAGCCCTTACTGGCTAATTCTGATATCCCCATCAACCCATCTCTAATAAACTGTGTAGCACCGGTCTAACCGGGAAAGAGTCAGCATGTCTGACCTGGCGGCTTGCTTCATCGTGTCTGCCCGGGAGAGGGGAGCATGGCCTCTGAGCTCACTTCCTCTTCCTCCCAGCATTCTGTTCTGTTTACTCCTCCCACCTATGTTTTAACCTATGAGGCCAAGCAGTTTCTTTATTTTTTAACCAATGACCTTCCTCCATCATGAAACTCCCCAAAAAGGGAGCCATTGGTCACATTTTGTTGTTGAATGCCAAGGTATTGCAGTGATCTATGAAGTAAACATATATAAGTTCATATTAAGAAGACGATGAGTTCATATTAAGAGACCTCTGTGGCCTGTATTTGACCTAGCTCAGCTTGTCTATTTTCCACTGGACAACTTTAGAAGGTGCATCACGGGCTGCCAGTTGTACCTCAAACACAAACAACTTTAGGGGGTGCACCAGGGCTGACAGCTGCACCTCAGTAAACACAAACAACTTTAGGGGGTGCACCAGGGGCTGACAGTTGTACCTCAAACACAAACAACTTTAGGGACTGCACCAGGGGCTGCCAGTTGTACTGCAATAAACACAAAGTGTCACATGTTCTTAAGGTTTGGAAGCCACCACTAGAGAGGTCCATAGACTCCTCATGCATTGAATATACACAGAATTCCCGAGCAAAGACAATTCTAGTTTTAGCCACTAGTAGTACATGCAGACAGCGGGTTTTTCTTCTTCCTTTTACTTAACCTTGGAAAATAAAATTGAAAAGATGACATTATTTTTTTCTGTCATCCATGATGTCAAAATAGAAACAATTTGGGGGATGTGTAGGGATAGTGAGTGGCAACATAGCAGAGTTCATCTGGCCTCTGCTGGGAATTCAAGTGTCCTACCCTAGCTGTGCAAGTTCTGACTTTTAAACCTTGAGTTTCGTTGCCTATAAAATCACATGAGTAATATTTATGTCCAAGGAAAATTGTTAGTGTGATTAAGATGACATGTAACAGCTGTCACAGTTGCCCTTTTGAATGGTTACTGAAGGTTGATAGAAATATAGTTAGTTTGGAGTATAATATGTCTGGATATGTTTTGTTTTTCCTTTTAATATTCTCACAGTGGAGATTGTGGACTCGGTGGAGGCCTATGCCACAATGCTGAGAAACATCTTTGATTTCAATGCACTGAAGGAGCTACTGTCCGGTCCCAACCGACTGAAGATCCGCATAGACGCCATGCATGGAGGTACAGACTTGTGGATCTGCAAAGATGGGGGTTACTCTCTACTGTGTGTGCCTTGACGCCTTCACAACCCTCTTCCTAAGCCTCCAGTGGCTTAGACAGAGCTATTTCACAACTATTTCAGACCCATATTTACACAGCTACAAATCTCACGGTAGGCGTGCAGAACAGCAGAGCTGTCCCTCTCGGTAAGCTGGTGTGAAGGTCAGTGTTTTCACAGGAAGCCCTGGCCTTAGAGTACCATGCAGCTGTTGTGGATGCTTTTCTGTCCCTCGGCAGGTCACTTCCATTCTTCTCTCTGAAGGTTGCCATTGGCTTGCTAGTGCCCCGTGGGATATGTTCTAAGCCCCACCCCCACCCACCCATGTCCACTACTCCTTCTTTTAGCGGAGGGCAAGCACAAGCTGAAGATTAACTTCAGCAGCAGCAGGATGTGTAGCTTCCACGCCATCTTCTTCCTCCGTGGGCTGTTTGACCGGGCCAGGAGGGACAACCATGTCTATGAACCGAAGCTGTGAGGCTTTCCCTCATATAGAACACGAAAATGCATGACTAGGTTTTCTGCCTTTTCTGCAACAGTTCAAAACTGTAGCATATCTGAGTGGCAGGGGTGTGGAACCACGCACTGGGGAAGAGTGCCTGTGCCCGAGCCCTTTCGTGGGTCTGTGAGACCTGACAGTGGTCAGAGCGTCCTGGCACACTGCAGACCTCCCTCAGGAAGTCTTCTCCTGCTGGGCTCCAGCCTTCTGTTGGGTCCTTGTTGCCCCCCTGGTTTTAACAGAACAAGTCTACTTCCTCCTGCATGAGAAAGGTTTGAAGCTGTCCACACCATTCTTAGCCCCAAAGTGTGTTCGGCCCACCCTTCAACCTTCAAAAGCTTTATATAGTTTGATGTTCTACTATTCATATTTTAATTTGTTACAGTTGTGGGGCCGTATGTAAAGAAGATCCTCTGTGAGGAGCTTGGTGCCCCCGCAAACTCCGCAGTGAACTGTGTTCCCCTGGAGGACTTTGGAGGCCACCACCCTGACCCCAACCTCACCTATGCTGCTGACCTTGTGGAGACCATGAAGTCAGGAGAGCATGATTTTGGGGCTGCCTTTGATGGTGACGGGGTGAGTCTAAGTACATTTAAATGAATCCTCAGCAAACTGGACCTTGTAGATGTTGGGGGGAAATGAACAGTTTCTGCCTGGGCCCCAGGAGCCTTTTGAGTGGCTCTCTAGGGCCTTTTATTGTGCCAGAGGCCAAGGCCAAGTAAGTGAAAGACCCTCCTTGAGCAGAAACAAGAGTTTTAGTGTAACCAATGCACTTAATTTCAGGCGCTCAAATTTGCTGAGTAGGAGGGCTTAGGTGCAGTTAGGATTTAATGACTATGCTTCATAAGCTGTTGGAGTCTTAGACACTTGTCCTAAGGTGGGTCTTAGCCAGCCCCTGGTTAGCCATCTAGCCTCCAGAGAAGGTTTTCAGCGTGTAATATAACCTTGCATTCATGCTAGCTGGATAGTGAAACTATTTAGAGCCAATATAACGATTATGTTAAAAGGATTACCATTTTACCCTTTCTTTACTGTGAACATTTTGTGTATAAATTGCTCCTTAGCTTGGTGAACATGTGAAAACAAAGATGATTATGTCTTAGATGTGTCGTAGACAGCAAGCGCTCTGTTTATCGCGCTGAGTTTTTATTTTTGTTGCTTTACCAGCTACAAGTCATGGCTTCCTGAAAACTAATTTCCCCCATATCAAGATTTAGGGAAATGAAAGGGGCTCATGGCAGGTACCGTGTCACAGAGCATCTTCCAGTGCAGCGCGGGCTGGCGTTGGGCTGGCGTTGGGCTGACATTCCCCTACGTTCTCTGGTGCTCAAGTGCAGCTGCTCATGAGGCACCTCGGAAACAGCGAAGGTGGCAGCCTTTCTTGTTGGGTCCAGTATCAAAAGGGGGGGTGGGGGCATGATTTAGCAGTCCTGCCTTGAAGAACTCTGCCTTTGTTCCTCAAAGGATGCCCAGTAGACCTGTCAAACCGCGTCAGCAGCCAGCATTTCCTCCCGTGTACATCCTTTCCCCTCCTCTGGGAGGGATGTGATTGGTTCCAGAGTTTGGGAAGGTCTAGGAGGTTAAAGTTAGTGGGCCCCTGGAGGGAGAACAGAGAGTTTAGCTCAGAGGGGGGGTTGTGCTTGCACTTTAATTGAAACCAGTTTTAACTCTTGAGCACGGAGGTGCCTTTGGTCAAACGGCGCTGTACAAATCCACTTAGAGTCCAGTGTTTAAAGCCCAGTGTGAGGATAGGGTCCATTTTGAATTTTCTAGCACTCAGCAGATGATCGTTTGCTTTTGTTTACCGTTTGATTAAAAGGTCCTTACTTTGAGTCTCTCTTCTTCCAAAGGATCGGAACATGATTCTAGGCAAGCACGGGTTCTTTGTGAACCCCTCTGACTCTGTGGCTGTCATCGCTGCCAACATCTTCAGCATTCCGTATTTCCAGCAGACTGGGGTCCGTGGCTTTGCACGCAGCATGCCCACAAGTGGCGCCCTGGATCGGTAGGTCTCTGTTCTTGGATCATATTGTTCTTCCTCATGCTCTTCACTGCCTGGAGCATGTGTCCTTGCTCTTCGGCTTAGCCAGTGCTGCAGCGTCTTGTTTTCAGGGTTAGCCCTCTTCTGAGCTCTCCCAGCATCCTCTGCTCCTCCTGACCAGACTCACCACCCTGGTTTCTGACAACTCCGTCTGTTTGATTGACTGCTCCACTAGCCTATCACTTCTGCAGAGAAAGCACTATTTTGTTTTGTTTTTTCAGTATCCTAGATTCTGCTTAACAACGTGCCTACATATTGTAGGGTATACACACATGCAGTTTTTGTTTTTAAATGAGCAAGTAAGTGAATTTTAGTGAGTACATGAATGTTTGGCACTGCCTTTGTATGCAAGGCATGATTCTTGAGCTGTGCAGGATCGTTTTTGTTGAGCAGTGCGCATGTAAAACAACTAAAGATGAAAAGAAATAACAAGCGGGGTGCTTTTAGAACATGTCTGGAGCTCAGAAGAAAGTTTTTGCTAAATAACTGGTCAAGAGTGAATGAGTAAAAGGCCATGATCATGAAAAAGAGGACTGTATTGGTCTAGACACAATAGCAGCTAAGCTTAGGAGTGGTCCCTTGTTCAGGACAATAAATACTTTACATATTTGAGTAAGTCATTTCCTTAAATGCTGTTAATATTTAATGCTGTTAATAGCCCCACTTTACTGGTAGACGTCAAAAAGTCAAGGAGGCTGTTAGTCTCAGCCGGCTAGGAAATGGCTAAGTTAGGATTTGAACGCAGCCTTGGCACCCAACTGCTAGGTGGTCACAGAATTACTGCTGGCTTCACTTCAGTTACTAAGGAAAGAATGATTAATGCCGGACAGAAGGTGAGTTCTGTGGAGTTCTTCATGTTCTCCATCCTTTGATCCTCCCTGGCACCCTAACTTCAGAAGTGAGGAGCTGAGAGTCAGGAGTTGCCAGCCCCACTGGGACACACAGCTGACCCAGAGCAGCTCCCGAAGCCTGTGTTTCTGCCTCCAGATGCAACCCTGGAGCTCACAACTGCTTGGTGCCATACTCTGGTGGCTCTGAAATGCCTTCTGTGTCTCTTCAGAAGTACTTTGATTAGAATTTTTGGAAAAATTGATAACCTGTATAGAATCGAAACTGAAACACCTTATCTGAAATAAAAGTGTTCTCATGGTTCTCAGAATCATAGATTTGGTTTCCTTCCCTGTTAGAATCTAGACACGAGCCACCCAGCTTTGCTTGGAAGAAGGGGTCAGGCATCTTGGAATAGATACCTCACTGAGGCTGCATTAAAACTATCAGGCAGCTTCAACTATGCAAACAGAAAGGGCTTTGGTGGGGGAACAGGCTAAAAAGTCACTCCAAAGTTCTTCCCTCCTTCACGGTTTTCTCAGTGCGGGGAGTCTGTTGCAGGGCCTTGCGCTATCTAAAGCTATAGAGGAAGGAGTAAAAGGTTTGATGGAGAACAAGGCTGCTTATCGTAGTGAGTGAGGCTGTTGGGAATGGAGACCCTGCAGCTGGGACGTCTGGTGATAAGGAGGAAGCACTGGCTGGAAGTTGAGAACAGGCTGTGGGTCATCTGCCTGTGTGACTTGCTCTGTACCTCCCTGTGAAATGCTGACCCATCACTGTCAATAAGCCCATGGAGACGCCATTCTGTGGCTCTTTAAGGGACACTTGTACATGTGTTTTGCACACAGACACGTGGGTTTAAATGCCCAAGCCTGCTGTTTTACTCCTGTTAAGTATTACAGTGTGATCTGAACAAATCCTTTCTTCCCCTCCTCTCCACCTTCCTCTGAGTCCATAAAGAAGAGCCCCTTGTGCCAGGTTTCTTTTCTGATTTTCCACCATACGTAGAATTCTGTCTACCTCTAAGAAAAGTTAAATGGGACCCTTGGTTACACAGATGGCTGCTCTGCCCACAGTCCTGCGGGGATGTAACTTTGATTTCATGCCTTTGAAGGGTAGCAAACGCCACAAAGATCGCTTTGTATGAGACCCCAACTGGCTGGAAGTTTTTTGGGAACTTGATGGATGCGAGCAAACTGTCCCTTTGTGGGGAGGAGAGCTTCGGGACTGGTAAGTCGCGCTCACGCTAGCAGTTTCTCTCCCACAACCTCTGCCTCAGGGGAAAGTTTAGACTGTCTAGATCTTAGAATAGCAGCGGGAGCCAGCGAACCCTAAATCAAGACAGAGTTTATTTACGACAACCTGGTGAAGTATACACATTGGAAAAACAGTGGGCACATTTGGACAGGAGGGCTGGCTTAGCTTCCAGAGGAGCACAGCTACTGAGACAGAAGTTTGAGGACCTCCTTGGCAGCCTTGGTCTTTGAGTTTCTATGGATTAAACACACGATAAACACAGTTTTCTTCCCTTAGTGGCCAAGGAAACCTTGCAAATGTTTTCATTTCTAAGGAGAAATATGGTAGAACAAGTCAGGGTTTTTTTGTTTTATTTTGTTTTTATGTAAGAAAAGGTTTTGGCATGTCATTAAATCTTTTCCTTTCATGGAGCCAAGTTTTCTGTAGCAACAAATTATGATGTATCAGGCTTAACTCAAGGAGACCTTGAGGGTGAGACCAAGTTGATGGGTGATAAAAATGTAAACGTGTAGCCTTGGCATGCGGGCCTGGGTGTGGACTAGAGCCGGAGAATGGGTGGCATGGAGTGGGGTCTGGTGGTCTGAGTCCCATCTCTGTGCTTTCTCTTCTCACCTCTGCCAGTCCAAACACGGACCCGAGCTCTGGCCTCCCCCATGACTTTCCCTACTGTCCCATTGCACCTGCATCAGTTGCTCCTCTCCAGACATCTTACAGGCCTGTGCTCATTTCTAGACAGCCAGGCTGCAAGACACTCAAGGAGTCCTACGTCTTACATTCTCTCTGTCCAGCGTTTTAAAGTAAAGGGGCTCATCTCTGTGATCCTTTATTACTGTCTGAATACCCTTTAGTAAAACAAAGGTCAAAACCAAGCATTCACCAAGCCTTGCAATAGAGTACAGTTCATGCTGGCTAGTAAGGACCAAATCCTGATCCCCTTTCCTCTGAACCTGGAGTTTATGGTGGGCAGTGGAGTTGTTAGACTTGAGGCAGCTTTTTATGAGGTTCTAAGCAGTTCACACCTCTTGGGAGAGCGACTGCTTCTTGATAGCAAATTGACCTGATGGAATCGAGAACTAAGAAAGAGAGGGGAAGCAGGACAGCGGTGGCCCATGTCTTTGAGCCCAGCACTTGGGAGACAGAGACAAGTGGATCACTGAGTTTGAATTTCAGTATAGCCAGGTCTACACCAAGGAACCCTGTCTGAAAAAAAAAAAACAAACAGAATAAAACAGAAAAACAAACAAACAGATAAACAAAAAAAAAAGAAAGAAAAGGAAGGAAGGTGAATTTGACGATTGAACAATGTCCCAAAGGACACTAGATTTTCCAGAATTCTGAGTCTTTAATAAAAGAATATAAGATGACTGCTTAGTCATGTCCATCACAGAACGTGGGCCGTGCCACTTTGTTCTGTGAGTTACTGCATGCCTGCTGCCTGTGAGATAGTCCTCCCCGTGGGGTTCTCAGAGTTGGCCTGTAGGTCAAGGTGCAGCAGCAGCCGTCCTTCCAGTCCGCTCTTCCATTTCCATGCTCGGAACTGAGCCTTGGGCACGGGAGGCAGACGCTGCATCCTCAGCTCAGCTACACAGTGCTTCCAGGAAAGATAGCAGCATCCCGTGTCTGGAGATGTTGCAGGCAGACTGCCTAGGGGGACTAGGCTTAGACCCTGGTTGTATTTAACTGTTACCTGCATGCCTGCCTCCTCACCGTGTCTCTGTGCTCTTCTGCAAGGATGGGAGACACACCTTGGTACTTGGAACATGCTGCCATTGATTCTGGCTTGTTGAATAGAAAGTGATATTCATGTCCAGTAACTTTCTGTCTCCCAACAGAGGCGCTCGGTAGAAAGCAAACCCAGTTCTAGAGCGGTCGTGAGGTTGTGCAGGAGACGTGCTAAGTGGAGAGCTGGGCGTTCCTAGGGAAGAGCCCCTCAAGTGCTGGAGTGGGCTAGAGAAGGCTTTCTGGGGAGCCAGTCCTTTCCAGTTGATACACCGAAAGAGAAACAAGATAGGCCTGCACCACACAGCTAGGAACTGGCTATTCTTGGGCCAACCCTTCTTGAGAACTGCCCTGAGCCAACAGTGGCCACAGCTCATAGTCAAAAGTAGAGTATGGTCGTGGGAGATGGTAGCCATAGCACACAGAGGTCAAGGGTGCTGTCCTGGGTGAGTGTGTGGTGACGGCATTTACAGATGTTTGTCAGGCTACTGGGGATGCATGGAAATTTCCATACAGAGAGATCTGCATGTTCAGGGGAATGGGAAGAGAGAGAGAGAGAGAGAGAGAGAGAGAGAGAGAGAGAGAGAGAGAGAGAGAGAGAGAGAGACACAGGCAGACAGACATGACAGTGATCCTTTCGGAGAAGTCCACGCTGCCGTTTTCCAGCTGCCCCACCCCGTCTCAGGCTGTCATAGGGCAGAGGCAGTGCCAGGCCAGTTCCCAAATTGCCCAAGCACTAGTAAATGTAACCAAATCCCCACACCGTTAACTCTTGGATCCCGCAGCCGGGGCTGACATTTTTCTTACCTATGACCCAGAGCATGCCCTGACTGAGCCCAGTTTGTCCTTACCACAAGCTGCTGACTAAGCCAAAGCGCAGTGACAGGTGTTGCAAGATGCTGAAAGGGCAGGATTCCCACAGGCTCCAGGGCCCTGCACTGGAGCGAGAATGGAGACACTTGGAGAGAAGCCCAGCACTAGCTTTCTCCCCACTTGGGTGACAGTGGCTTCTCTGCCTTACATTTAAGTGAACCTGGATTCTTGTACCGTTAGGGTTGGGGAGGTGTGTTTCCACGACCTAGAGGAGAAAGCTTATTGGATTATATTTTTTCATTTTTCCCCACTATGCACAACGAAAGAAATTATGTTTTGAAAGCTTAATATGGTAAATGGAAAACATTACTTTCTCCCTAAAAATTCTGTTTTTTCCCTTATTCCAAAGAGCACCATGCATTTGTATTCTGAGACAGAACAGTTTGTAAGGCTCCACTTGCTGGCTTGCAGGATGATGTCTTGCATCTGTGGGAGAGGGCAGCCGTCTCTCCCTTTTCACAAATGACAAAGTAGAGGCTTTGAAAAAGTAAAGCAGCTGATTTAGACCCAAATGTCCTAGAAACAGCAGCTCAAGTTGGCCTTTTCTGTCCTTTATTGAAAAGGACTTTCTGTTGCGCCACAGCCGTGAAAGGTTAGCAGCAGAGGTGCCAGCCATTTCTCGCTGTTGCTGGGAACCATTGCTGTGCATCAGAACACTGAAGGAGTAGACTTGATCCAGCCTTCCTGCGGGCAGCCAGATCAGCTGAGTTCTCATCCATGCGAGGTTAATACAGACAAGAGACCGCAGAGCCCACAGCAGGCCGGAATGCACGCTGCTGTCTTGTGAGGCCGATGCTTGTGTATGGTAGTGAGTGCATGACGCGGTTATTTCCAGATAGCCTAGTCAGAGTTGCTAAGACTTTTAGACTTCATTTTCATTTTCCATAAAGGAAGAAAAAACCCTACGTTTCTTTTTAGAAGTGGAAACATATCCATGCTTTTAGTCTAGCACCCACCGCCGCACCCCTAAAAAGAAAAAAGAAGTTAATGTGCGCTTTTAATTTATTAATTTACTTTATTTAAAAGGAGGTCTCAGGTGTGGTGGCACACACCTGCAGTTGTCAGAGCACTTGAGGGTGGAGGCAGGAGAGTTACAGGTTCCCGGCAGCGACACACAAGGAGACCCTGCCTGTAAAACACAGATGGGGCTAGAGAGATGTTCAGCAGCTAAGGGTACTCAACTGTTTCTGCAGAGGACTTAGGTTCAGTTCCCACCACCTATGCTGGGTGGCTCTCAACTTCCTGTAAGGCCAGTTCCAGGGTTTCTGATACCCTGTTCAGCCTCCACAGGCTTCTTCATGCTTACGGTGCACATAAACACTCACAGGCTCACACATATGCTCCTATAAATAAATAAAACTTAAGAAAACCCCTCCAAAACAAAAAGGGAAGTCCGGGGTACACAGATAAATAATTCCAAGTGATCATGAATCTCTAGTGTATCGGGGAAACTGCCAGAATCCTCAGAATGAACTGTTCCAAAACATCTCATTTGTAACAGTCATGAGAGGCCGAGAGCTGCTTATTCCTTGAAATAGCAGTAAAAGTAAAAGTCTGTAGGTAATGAAGTTATGTAGGTATTTTCAAAATGTATTAACTAAAGCCTTATAGTGCACTGCCTGTCTCTACACTTGCAGCTTCTGGGTTTTGAGATGTCACTTCACTTCTTGTCCCAGTTGATTTTTTTCAACCTGACACAAACCTAGTCATATCTGGGAAAGGGAATCTTAATTGAGAAAACGCCTCCATTAGACTGACCTTTAGGCAAGCTTGTAGAGACTTTTCCTTAGTAATGATGGATGGTGAAGGGCTGAGCCCACTATGGGTGGTGCTACCCTCGGGCAGATGGCCCTGGCTGTATACAAAAACAGATTGAGCAAGCCCTGGGATCAAGCCAGTAAGCAACATTCCTCCAAGACTTCTGCTCCAGTTCCTGCCTTGAATTCTTGCCCTAGCTTCCCTTCACACTGCACTACAGCTGGGAACTGAAGTAAACCCCTACATTGCTTTCGGTCATGGTGTTTATCTTCAATAGAAACCCTAACAAAAACAGTCTAAAAGAAGTATCCATCAAAGAGAAAAATGTTGGAAAGAAAATGTTTATTTATTTTTTGAATGAAAAAGGGAAAGTGCTGGAGTGGATGAATTAACTTGCTCATTTGTGCACACATCCGCTGTTTCTTGCTAAATTAAATATGCTATGCTGGTTATCAGAATTAATTACAAAAATAACAAGTCTCTAAGAAGCACATGGTTAGTGTGAACAGATAGGAGGGGCTCAGAGACCTTGCTTAGGTTGCTGTAGGAGAAGGAAAGGGGAACTCAGAACTGCTCTGCGAAGTTGGGAACTAGTCTCTAAGAGGAGAGGATATTTGGGCTGGGTCTAAAAGGATGATGACAGGAAGGAAAGGCACTCCCAGAATGAAGACAGGAAGGAAAGGCACTCCTAAACATGTCCACACAGTGGCCAGCGTCATTCCAGATACTCTGAAACACCAAGGGAAACAAGACCAAGTGAAAAGGCAAGGAGGACAAGAAGACATGTAAAGAAATCACAGTGAGGCAGTATGGGAAACATGATTCTAAAGACCACGTGGGGTTCTCAGGAAACAGAAAATTGGTTTACTGTGGTGTGTACTTTGTTTTGATTTTTAAAAAAGCTAAAATGATAAAAGTGAAAATTTTTTCCCATGCAAAAGGAGATAATTTCTTAATTTTGGTGAAGATTTTAGCAAGAACCTCAGCAAAAAGCAGGTTGTGCCCAGTCACTAATCCAGACATTACTGGTTTAAAGATAGATGTCCTAGAACAGGCTTGCCCACTATTGGCTTCCCTTAAGAGTTTGATACTTTGTGCCTCCCTGCTTCTCAGAGGGGTGGTACCAGTGTAATGCAAGAGCACTGTAACAGAATCTCATTTCCCTTATAACCCTAACCCCAAGGTTCTAACTTAAATCTGTGGCTCTTTGTCTAGAAGTACCAGTTGCTCACCTTAGTTTTAATTTATCTTCTTAAAAACAATGCCAGCCTTTTTGTTATATTGATTAATTACAAAATAATCTATTCTTTTTATGAATTGCCTATTGTATCTTTGGTATACTTTTTAAATTTTGTTCTTGCTTTCTTCTTATTAATAATATTTTTTTCTATACTGAGTGTTGTTAATACCTGTTTTACAATTGTAAATAGGTAGTCTTTAAAGTATATCAATGACTTTTAATTTTATTTATTTTATAGTGCTGTATAGAAATAGGCATTTTCAAGTAGATAAATTTGTCAGTTTTCTTTTTGAACAATATATTTACCTGTATGTATTACTCTCAAGAGTAAAAAGACATTTAGATATTTTCTAGTATTTAAAGGCTTTCAGTCTTCCCCCACCTTTTCCCATTTCTTTGAGACAAGGCCCCATATAGCTCAGGCTGGCTTTGAACTTCTGATCTTCTTGCCTCCACCTCTCCAGTGTTGGGATGATATGTGTACACCATCATGCCTAGCAGAGTTTTAAACTTCTAGATTTGAACTGTTTTCTTTTTAAGGGGGAAAAAAAGCCCTGAAGTTTCTTTATAGTATGAGCTAGTTATGCTAACATCATTAAAGGTCGTCCGTTGTTTTACCACAGGCTCAAAGTGAGGCTTTATTAGCTCGAGTCTCACCTGTATTTACATCGCTATCTGGGTGTTTTGTTTTTTCCACGGTGCTGCAGGCTGTTTTCTTTACTGAAAATTTACAATAGCCATATTTTCCTATTATTTATTTAAGATTGATATGGGACTTTTCCTCCCACACTAATACTTGATAATTGATACACCAGGCTCTACCAAAGCATCCCGCAGATACTTCTTGGCATCTCCCTCTGATTCCTAAGTTTCTTCCACTGTTTGTCAGTATTGTGCCACTTTATTGAACACGTGAATCCTTTCACGTCCTGGAGTCCTCAGGAGCCCCTTGACTGCTTTGGTACCTATATACCACTGGGCTTGCTCTCAAGGCCTTGTGAAAAAACCAGCTTTCTCATTGCCTTGCAGGTTCCGATCACATTCGCGAGAAAGATGGACTGTGGGCTGTCTTGGCCTGGCTCTCCATTCTGGCCACCCGCAAGCAAAGTGTGGAGGACATCCTCAAAGATCACTGGCAGAAGTTTGGTCGGAACTTCTTTACCAGGTCAGACACAGTCCGGATTGGGTTCGAGGGATCGTGGGGAAGTGGACAGAGACAATTCTCAGGGACAGTGTCTATCTTGTCTGTAATGTCACGGACACCCGAGTTCACCCAGCTTCTTTAACTGGTGACTTTGAATATGATCTGATCAGGATGAAGATGAAGTCAGTTTTTAAGCCAACCATAAAGAACAAGGATTTTTAAAAATAGCTAGCTTAGCGGGCGGTGGTGGCGCATGCCTTTAATCCCAGCACTTGGGAGGCAGAGTCAGGTGGATTTCTGTGAGTTCAAGACCAGCCTGGTCTACAAGAGCTAGTTTCAGGACAGGCTCCAAAACCACAGAGAAACCCTGTCTCGAAAAAAAAAATAGCTAGCTTAATCAAAAGAATAAGCATTTAAATGTACCTGTCGAATAGGCAAAATAATAGCACTGGGTTTAGAGTCATAGGAGTAGATGAATTTTATTTCTTTTCTGAGTTAGGAGGTCATTAGTTTTCTCATCTGTAGGAAGAGGAATATTGGTCTGGCTATTGAGAGGATTAAGTGAAGATGTAGTGTAAACTCTGGAGCTCAGAAAGCCTGGAAATGTGTCTCCTTCAATTCTGGAAACAATTAGTGCTCAGTTCAGATCAACTCTCTGACTCGTTAAATAGGACCCAGTGATACTGGTCAGCATCTCACCCGTTGGTCCAACCAATATTTACTCTGTATTTTTCTTTCTCCCAGGTACTGGTAAATCTGTAGGAAAACAGTATTTCAGAACACTTAACAATTCTTCTTTACCATATATGCCTTTATTTTTAAGAAGTGTTGAGATATGAGGAGTGAGGCTGGAGGTGTAGCTGGAGTGAAGTGTCCGTGCGCTCAGCATGCGGAAGGCTATGGGCTCTACTTTTAGCACCCCAAAATTCATTCTTGCCAGTAGTGTTCTTCGTTATTTCTAATTTGACTATCCCTTAATAAGTGTAAAAATTGAAAAATTGTTTCCCTGAATCTCAATATTTTATGAGAAGGGATATTAGATAAAGCATTTATATGTAAGAAAATTCTGGATATATTTCATTGGGCCTCAGTTACATTTCTTGTTTTATTTTTATTGTTCTTTTTTTTAAAGCAGGGATTCACTCACTATTTTGCCCTGGCTGGCCCCAAACTCACAAAGATCTACTTGCCTCTGTCTTACAAATGTTGGCATTAAAGGTGTGCACCACCATACCTGGCTCCCCATACCACCCTTAGTTTTTTGTTTTTTGTTTTTTTTTATAAAATGGATGCATTGGACTAGATGTTTTAGAAGAAAAAAAAAGTGCGTATATTCCAGAACTGGTAGTCCATGGTCTTCAGAAATTCAGAAAAGAATTCAACCTTAAGCAACTTGAACTTGTTAGTCTTTCAAGAAGATTCTGATCAAATTATTATTTTGTTGAAAGCATAAATAAAAACTGCCATGTGTTCATCATGAAGTCCTGGGAACCAATCAGGACTGTCCTCAAGGAGCGAGAATACCTGGTAATTCACAGTAGCAGCCAGGGACTCTCTAGGCCCAGAGTTTCACAAAACACCACCATGTTTGTTTTTATGTTCTGTGTGTCACCTGAGTCATGCAGACACCGTGTGAATATGTGGATGAGCAGTGACCAGAGTGGAGTCAGGTTGAGTGTGTTCAGATCTTCACTGTTGACACCTAAACACACCTCCATACTGGAAATACTCCACCACAGTTTCACTACTTAGCAGATACTACACCAATCAAAGACTACAAATGCAGTCTGCAGAACCTGCACTTAGGACCTGTTCTGAGCCCACTCTACCCTCCATTCACTGAACAACAGTGCTAGTCAACTTCCACACCAGTGTCCAACATGAGCCTTAAGACAATTATTTAATCAGGCAACCCGGATTCTGAGAGGCAGGACAGCTGGCCCTTCTGTAAAGGCAGCTGCTAGCAGAAGTTGGAGGCGTAGCTTGCTCTGTCTGGTTACAAAGCCAGAATTCTTTCCATTCTAGCCCTCTGTGTTTGGGATTTAAACATCTTCCCTCCGAAACACCCAAAGACCACAGGCAGAAAGCACAGAAACCTGGCTGTGATTTCTTGCTCTTTATCGTTTTAACTGGGGGAAGCGCCAGCTTCAGGATGGAGGGGACTATTTTGTCTCAGCTACATAGACTCCTGGAGCCAGATAAGTTAGTGATAATTCTCCAGTATTCCTCTTGTCTCAGATGTATTATCTTGAACATCTTGTACTTTCTTTGCTGTAGCAAACAAATGGATTCTGCCATCTTGAGCCTCTAACTGTTTCAAGAGGAATTGTGCCATCACGTTAAGAAAGCCTGCCAAGGTCTTTAACTTCACAAGAAAGATGTTGAGAGCAAGTCTTGAAAGAAAAATAATAACCACAGGATTTTGTTGTGACACAGCTGTTTTCTTTTCTTGACCCCTTATCATCCACTGAAGGCATCCCTCTGCCAGGCTGAATTTAAAGCAGACTACACTCCCCGCTGAAGGAGACTGGTGTTTGAAGCATAACTAGTTAGCACCTACTTATCTGGTCTCTGATATTCTGGCCTTGCTCTAGGAAATTCCTGTGGGTACTGGAACTTTGCTTAGCCACAGTCTTACAGCTTCACACAGGCCCCAAACCAAGGGCAGGCCCAGCCTTCACCTCATAAGAGCGATAGGCATTTGGAGCAGAAGGGTCTGAGTCATGTGCTGGTTGACATAGAGTTCTCTGGATGTCATAGAGCTGGTCACGTTCCCTCCTCAGGATCAGTGACAGTAATGGCATCTCCTCAAAGCCCGTAGAGGAGTACCTTAAAGCCTCTTTCTGTAGAGAAGCCAAACCAGGAGTTCTCTGGTTATTCAGGCAGCCCTGCCCTTTCTTCTGAACCCTTCTTTCATCCCCAGCACCCACTCTCCCTGCTGACTGACAAGTTCACAGCTTTTGCCAGCTCCTGAAGTTCGATGGCTTGTTTGTGGGGGTGGGGGATGGGCACACAAAGATGACAGTGGTCTGCTTGCCTGGGATGCCCTGACGTCAGCCCAGGGGTCTCAGCTACTTCACTTTTTCCAGGTATGACTACGAGGAGGTGGAAGCTGAGGGTGCCAGCAAAATGATGAAGGACCTGGAGGCCCTGATGCTGGACCGCTCCTTTGTGGGGAAGCAGTTCTCGGCAAACGATAAAGTCTACACTGTGGAGAAAGCCGATAATTTTGAGTACAGTGATCCAGTAGATGGAAGCGTTTCAAAAAATCAGGTAGGAACAGACTGAGTACGTGAGAGAGACCAGAGCATCGTCTCGGAAGCCTCAAGAGAAAAATGAGAAAGGCCCCTAGGTTTCCTTGGCAGACCTGTTTTTGGGGCCTTTTGATCTCAGTTGACTTTCTGCCCAGTTACATGTGACTCTCCTACATTCTCATAGGGAGAAAAAGATTTTGTTTTTTGACCACAGTTCTTTACAGCCCCCTGTA
The DNA here is from genome assembly GCF_037038515.1 of Microtus pennsylvanicus. Taxonomy (NCBI): domain Eukaryota; kingdom Metazoa; phylum Chordata; class Mammalia; order Rodentia; family Cricetidae; genus Microtus; species Microtus pennsylvanicus. Next base: position 36,245,940 of record NC_134591.1, read on the forward strand.
CTCCATGCTAGAACTCTGAGTCTGTATATCGAGGGATTTTTGTAAGCCCTAAAATTATACACAAGATGCCATGTAGAATGTTTGGGAAAGTCTTAAAGCTGTAGAAAAACCTTACTGCGGTCCTAGATATCAGTTTCTTTTCCTTCCGACATGCTAACAGTGTGATGTCATGAGTGACATTGTATGCACTCTTCTTGTATGCTCTAGATTCACGATAAGAATTTGCCCCTCTAAGGAAGGCTTCCTGGTTAGGAATTCCCACTGTTGCTATCTGTGGCCATCTGACAAGGCAATACATAGTAGGACAGCAAAGCCGATGATCTTGCCTACCCTGGGTGGTGACAGATGGCTGCTGGGGTTTCTCATGATGGGTGTCTAAGGCTCCAGCCTGGTCATTTTTCTTGCTTCTTCTCCAAGTCATTCAGCACCCAGGATCTGCTTGCTTTTACATCTGGTGCCTGTTGTCAGGGAATGAAGTCATGCCTAGGAATTCGGAAACAGAGAACTGAAGGGGACGAAGGTGCTGTAGCACCATAAACTCCCTGCTTGCTTTTCCGGAGGGATGCAGAGCCTTGGCTTGCTTCCTTACATGGCATCTGCCAGATTTTGGAGGAGATGGTTTGGAGAGTGACTGGAAGCCCCCTGTAGAGAGTAGATGGTGGGTGGATACCAGAGCCAGCTTCAGTGCCCAGTTCTAGAAAGTGGCATAGCCTCATGCCTTTGGCATGAATGAGGACCCTGGATCAGTCTGGATGATGGTAACTTAGGTCTTGCAGTTAGCAGGAAGGAGGCCTGTAGAGGAGAGAGCAGTCCAGAGGTCAGCAGAGCTGTACGGGAGATGTAATGAAGCCTTAAGAGTTCAGAACACTGGGTCCCAACTCTGCAGGCACCTCGCCCACGAGGGAGGGGCAGGGCAGTGCAGTGTGGGAAGCTGGAGCTGTGCTCTATGCCACAAGGAAGGAGACAGCAGTACCATTTTGTAGGATTGGGAAACTAGAACACAGAGAGAGACGGGGTAGGAGAGAAACTGGCCACAGTAAACACAGGGAGGAGGCTTTAGGAGCTACAAGTTGAAGCCTGGGGTGAGGACAACCCTGGTTTGCTTCTAGAAAGTAAAACATGCTGAGTAGAGCAAATGTGCCCTCCCCATTGACTAGCTGGAGGACACACTGTGTGTGACCTGTCTGCTGTCCTCACAACGAATCCAAGGAGTGGCACAGCTGGAACTGTGAAGTGACAAACACCAGGCAAGACGTGTCCTTCCTTCTGCTCGGTCTTTGGCATCTTACAAATAGACACACAAAGAGCGAAGGACCCTTAGGCAAGCATCTGACAGCCTTTCTTCCTTGTGCTGAAAGAGAGCTGTCTTGGAGCCCCCAGTCTCGCCCTAAGTAAGGCAGAAAGGTACTGGGAGGGAGGGAAACAGAAAAAGGCCCTGCTCATGCATGGACCTCACTTCGGGTTATTAGTCATCAGAGGACTGGCCACTGGATCGTGCTGGGTTAGGATGAGCCCCGCTTCTCCTGTCCAGGGCACGTGGCCCTTTTCTGAGATTCCCTCGCACTGCTCTACAGAGCCCTTTCTCTCATCTGCCTGCAGTGTTCTCCAGAGCTTTGAGCCAGGTTCTCCTCCAGCAGCTTGACGTATTTATGAAGCTTCAAGCTGAAATGACCAGTCCATGAATCACGGGGAAATGGGCAGGGGTGAGAGCAGCAACCACCAAGATTGCATCTCCCAGATGACCCTGGAGATGCTGCTCCTACATAGTTAAGCCTCTCCGTCTGGACGCAGCGAGAGGCTGACAGAAGGCAGACTCACAGGGCTTGGTTGCTGCCATCTATCAAGGATCTAATCCCCCAATGGATAAGGTTGGGTCTCCAAATGGACCCCTCCCGCCTGCCAGTCTGCAGTCTCCCCCTCAGCATTCGCCGGGAAAAACCCTTTGCTTATCTTTTTCCAGGGCTTGCGGCTTATATTTGCAGATGGTTCTCGTATCATCTTCAGACTGAGTGGCACCGGGAGTGCAGGGGCCACCATTCGATTGTACATTGATAGTTATGAGAAGGACGCTGCCAAAATCAATCAGGACCCCCAGGTAATGCCTATGTCCTGCACCCTGGTTCGTTATTTTGGTTCAAGGGAGTGATTATGGTCTGCTGAACCTGTGGCATCACTGCCTGTCCTCAATGACCCATCAGGTCACCGGCTCTACTAGCTTTTGTTTTGTCTCTTTTAGTGTGTTAGAACAAAATGACCAATAATAACCACAGTAATAATTACCTTTGTCTGAACATTTGTTGTTGATTACACCCACTGCAGAAATATATTCAGTTAACAATCTTATCCTCTCTGTCTCTGTCTCTCTCTCTCTTGTGTGTCTGTCTGTCTGTCTCGTGTGTGTGTGTGTGTGTATCTGTCTCTCTCTCTAACGTGTGTATGTGTGTATCTGTCTGTCTCTCTTGTGTTTGTGTGTGTGGTGTGTGTGTGTGTGTGTATGATGGTGTATGTAGTGATGTATGCCTATGTGTTCCTGACAGCCAGAGGAAGACATCTAGTGCCCTGCTGTTACCTTATTCCCCTTGACAGGGTCTCTCACTGAGCCTGCAGCTAGGCTGGCAACTGGCAAGTGACCCTCCTCTCTCTGCCTTTCCCCTCACAGCACTGGGGTTCGAAGTATGTGCACAGCCATGCACAGCTTGTTTTGTGTGGGTTTCAGACATTTAACTCATCTGGTGATACTTATATAGCAAGCACCCTTACCTGCCCCAGTTCCTATTCGTTTAATTTTCAGACTATATGGACTGTTATTCCCCCTTGTACTGATAAGGGCACTGAGACACAGGAAGGCCTGTGCTCTATTCAGTGGCAGTTACAAGAGAATGGTTCTTTGCATCAGTCGTTGCATGATGTCTGGCCTGTCTTTGATCATGCATCGCTTTGCTTGCTGGGTCACCTGCCCTGATAAAGCATCTGCTGGTTCCAGCTTTGTCAGGGTCAGGGACAAGCGGGGACAGGCAATTTTATGTGTCTTGCTGGAAAAGTGTACTGGGTTGGGTGCCTGTGGAGTATGTAAGAATGAACAGGGGTCCTGGACTTCCAGAATAGTCACCAAACCGAGGAGCTAAGAGGATAAATGGCGCACAGAGGAGGTCCCCAGGTGTGTTCCTCACAGCACTCACCTTGGCCGATGCTCCTAAGCCAGAGCTTTAGATCCACAGAGTGTGGAGGGGATAAGGCACATTTGCTCTCTTGGTGTTCACAACTCATATTGTACCATAAAAGGCTCAAGACAATGTCCCCTGGAAGATGCTCATCTAAATGGCATCTGCTAAGAATTCAGCAGATGTTTTCCAAAGGCATAAAAATGGCCGGGAAGTTTATGGAACAGAGGCCCTGTCACTGTTCATAAGGGAAATGCAAAGGAAAGCCAAAATATGTTAGGACCCCATGTCTGCAGACTGGCTGTTGACAAGAGGACCCGAGGTGAGTGTCATGCTGGGGACTAGGAAGCACACTGGTATGCAACAGATGAAGAGATAAAGGTGTGACCAAGTCACACAGGGCAAAGTTACCCCATCTTAAAAATAAGAGAGTCCTGCCATTTGCAGCGACATGGTGATCTTGGAGAACATTATACTGAGCAAAACAGGACAGTCCCAGAGAGATAGAGGCCATATGGGGTTATTTATTTGCAGAAGCTAAAAAGAAACAATTTAACTCATACACAGAGAAGGGTTAGTTAAAGGGTAGACACTTGCAGTTAGGCAGGATGCAGGAGAGAACTCAGAGTCAAGGTGATGCCTGTAGTTAGTAATGCTGTATTTAGTGCTTACATTTTTCTGAGAAAACATATTGCTGATGTCTTCACCACCACCATGGCATAAGAAGAGCTGTGACGAGATTGGCTGTGGCAGGTGGTTCGACAGTAGTAGTCCCTTCACCGCATCGCTGCTGTTGGGAGCTGGGAGTTTGGCCTGACGGCAGAGTGCTTGTCTAGCGTTCATAAGCCTCATCATCCTGCAGGGAGCCAGATTTTTAAAAATTACATTTGATACCTCAAATATAAACCAATTTTTGTGAAAAAGAAATGAAGTAATGTGTATCATATGTACTTTTGCACAAAGCCTCTTTTCTCCTAGTACCCGATAAAAGCTTGTAAAACTCCAATTTGGAGATTCTAGTGTAGTGGGTTTGAGCATTTAGGTTGTAGAGTTAGTGAGGTCTTATTTTAAATTCTTTTCCTGCCACTGAAGACCCGTGTTCCATGTTTTTGTGTCTTGGTTTCCTTGTATATAAAATGGTGCAGTGATAACTTTACATCATTGTAGGGATTTGGAAAGAGAGTGGATTTAAAATGCTTCCTCACTGGGGCTGGCACATGCGATCAGCTTTTAAGAAAGGTGATGTCATGGTTAGGAGCGCTTGCTGCTTTTGCACAGGACATGGTTTTGGTTCCAAGCACTCACATGATAGCTCAGAGCCATCTATAACTCCACTTTCATGGACTCTGATCCTTTATTCTACCCTCCCTAGGCACTAGTCATATGTGGTACCGCTACATACATGAAAGCAAAACACCCATATTCAGAAAATAAAGAAATCTTTAAAACCTTAAAAATTAAAAATCAAAAGCATTTCAAGGCTGGTGAGGTGCTCAGCCGGTAAAGGCACTGAATGTGAACCCCAGAAGCCACCCAGTGGAAGGAGAGAACAGGCTCTCCTAAGCTGTCTTCTCGTCCACCACGTGTGCTGTTGTGGTATGCATCTGGCTCATGTAAGTGTGTATATACACATACACACAAAAGATGTAAAATAGAGCGATCCATTTTCAGATTTTTTGACCCTAAATGTTTAATTGTAACCCCCCCCCCAGTCTATCGTATTTTTAAAGTCTATGTAGAGCACGTTTGCATTGTTCCCAGCAGAGCGCCAGAGCCTTTTCAGTTTGCAGAGCTGAAGGTTGACCCTCTGTGGCAGCCTGGCTTTCCATCAGTACTTGCAGCCAACCCTCACTGTTATGTCTGAATTTGACTAGATACTTTGTGCGCAGTTGCGGTTGTTGAAAAGGAGCTGGGAAAACAGAAACGGAGCTACAAGAGCCTGCTTCTCTGTTTCTGCCACACTTTTTCCAGCAGCCAGGTTCCAGCTTCAGCAATCTCCACGTCCGTGTACAGTTTTAACTTCCCTAAAACCTGATCCAAGGGCCCTAGGGGCCACACCACAGGTTCTTAAGATAATAGAGAAGGAGAAAAGGGGAAGGTGGGAATGGTTAGCTCTCTCTTTATCTTCAAGTTTAAAGCCTGGTCTGTGCTAGGCAGAGGAATGAAAAAATATATTTCTTCTGAACTTAAATTTCCAGGGTGGAGAATCAACTGAAACGTTTGGGGCTCTCTCCGTGCCTGCAGACACCACCAGCCACCTGGGGAGTGTCTGCCTTTACTCTGCTGCTGCTGTGTTTAAGCTGCAAGGACAGTGGCATGTGGTAGTCACAGCGGGTGGTGCCGACTTTCCCAGTTAGCATGATTTGATGGAGATGAAAGACAGTAATGGCAAGAAAATGCCCTGTTTGGGCTATTTATGTCCAATCACTGCACACCTTTGGTATTCCTCTGTAAAACAGTCAGTCTAACTACATGGAGTTTTTGTTTATCTGATGTCAAGGATGATTCATTTCAACAGTGGGGTCCACCCCTGTCCCCAGTGAAAGCTGCTGTGAGGGAAGGGGTTGCATCTGACAGATGTGAGCATCAGCTCAGACGATGTAGAAGGACCCAGCTAAGAGAACCATGTTTTAGGGGGAGTCATGGCAGAGGATTGGAGAGAAGTGGGTACCCTGGCAAAATATTTACAGCATAAGAGTCTCGTGGACTTGATGGGATGAATGTGGGGGATGTGGAGAGGAAATACCCAGAATGTTTTGGTCGCTTGCTTCTCAGGGTAGACCTGGAGTTGGCTAACTGAAATGAGAAGGGCTGGAGCCAGGCTTGGGTTCGCTTTATTAACTTAAAAGAGCTTCGGGTATCTTGGAGCCCTTGAGTAGGTGGTTGGAGTCATGGACCAGGGATCTGTTGACAAAAGTGATGGAAAAGGTTGTTCCGTTTGTGTTTCTCTCAGGTCATGCTGGCTCCCCTGATCTCCATTGCTCTGAAGGTGTCCCAGCTCCAGGAGAGGACAGGACGCACTGCCCCCACTGTCATCACCTAGAAAGATGGCCAGACGTGGTACGTCCCTCCACCCAGGACCCATCCACACCACCAATTGAAGAGCATGAACAGAAACAGTGTATTCGCCTGGGCTTTTTAGGACTTGGTTTTTTTACTTCCCACTTGATAAACAGCCAATTGTGAGGCACTACCACTGTGTGGGGGAGAAGGACGGCAGACCTGAGAGCTCGCACTCACGTCTGTCCCTTCCCTTGCCCTGTTCAACTGCTGCTGTGTGCCCCTTGGTCTCCTAGCATCAGATACTGCTTACACCACCATGTAAAGGTTTGGAGGCTGAGGGTCAGCAGTAAGGCCATCTCCTGTCGGTAGGGTGTGCCCGTGAAATCATGAGGTTCCCGCTCCACTGTGAATGTCCCCATGTTTACATGTCATCTGACAGCGTACGGTTTCTGGTGCCTTCTCTCTAGTCAGTTTTCCTCAGAGTGAGACGTGCTTGTCCACAGATCTCTGTGTTGTTTTGCGCATGGTCCCATCCGCACCGATATTTGGGACATTAAAGCAGAATGCACTTACTGTTTGTTGCCTGTTGTCTTCTTCACTCTTAACTACAAAGAAATAAAACAGACTGTCTGCCTTGTTTCAGGAGGGGGGATTATATTTTGTTTGGGGGTAGTGGTTTATTTGATGGGGGGGGGATTATATTCAGTTTTGATGTCCTAGCCAGAACGACTTTATTTCTGGATAAGTTGACAGTCCTTAGATTTAAGAGCTATAATTTTCAGTCTCACCGGGGCAGCAACGTCTGGATACTCCCAGGGTTACTGAAGAAAGCTTGGTGCGGTGAACGACTTAGGGAAGAAGGTGATTTTCAGATCTGGTGGAGCTGGTGGAACAAAACCACGTGTATCCTTTGCAGTGCTGGCTGCCCCAGGCCTGCTGAAGAGGCGGAGGAAGGCCCTTAGCTCTGAGTAACCTCTGCACCTTGCTGTCCAGCCCACAAGGATAACAGCAGTCAAAAGGGCTGGCTTTGAAGCCAAGTGACCTGGGTTTGACTCATACCTGAGCCCCTGGCTGACCTTTGGATGCCATTCCCCTCATCTTCAAAGTGGGGACACGAATAGTTCTAACTTTGGGGGTGCAGGGCTCATTAGGTGCATAAACCTGTGCCGTCAATCTCTGAAATATTCACCCCCCAAGGAGGGTGCCCCCTGAGCAGCACGCCCTCACCGTTAGCCACTGCTCAGCATTACCTTTTCTTTACCAGACTACATCGAATAGCGCAGAAGGTGTGAAAACATTATTCTCCTTATTAAAGGTCGATAATGTGCGCCCAGGGTGTTAAGAGGCTTAGTGTAGCATTACAGTTCCCCCAAGAAACATCTGCACGTATCGGTCTGCCAGGAAATAAACGCTGGCTAAGGGTCAGAGGAGAGAAACCATGTACGACATGTATGACTGCCCTCAAACTGCCTGTAGGATTCGCTGGGGCATCGGAGCCAGCACAGGTAGAATGCCATGAGTTGGGCGGGCAATTCCTGCTGTTGGTATTCATATTTTCCCCGTGTCTATTCTGTTGTAAATGTTGAGACTGAGATGTGTGCCATCCAGAAACCCTCCAACTAAGAAGTTATTATCCCTGCGTTAATCAGCTCAGCTGAAACCTAGCAGATGTTTAAGCACCTTGCCTGGGGCTCTCAGCTCCCATAAGCAGGGGCTCATTTCTGACATTGTGTTTTGTTGACTCTCCACAACGCTCTGTCTCTAGAAGGAGCTGCAGACACTCCCAGTATTGCAGCCCCTAGGGTAGCTGTAAAAATGTCCTGTTTGCCCCAGCCACAGTTCAGCTGCTTTTCCTGACTCCACTTGGAAGCTGAAAGCTGAGGAGAGGACAAGGGAGAGGGAGGTGGCTGGAGCCAAGCTAGGTGGCTGCCTGCAGGAGGGTGGGAGGAGGAGTAAGAGAGGCTGGCCTGCTGCTGCAGCCAACACCCCCCCCCCAAACAGCATCATTGTTGAGTCATGCTTGTTTTCTTTGGGGTGTGGTGAGCATTGCTGTGAGAAAATTGGGTCAGAATTGTTTGGGGCCCTCGGCTTGGAAACTTCCCCTTCCCCTTATGTTGACTTATGGCTCTTCCTGGAGAAGCAGTTTCCTGCTCAGATGTTTCCCAGCACCCCAACTAGACCTGGCTTCCTACACTGGGCCTCCCTCAAGGAGGAGAGCAGAGGCCAAGCTCCCTCAGCACTGTTTCCCTTGGTTCCTCTGCCTCCTCTGTTCCAGAGCCCACCCAGCTGCTCCTCAATGCATTTCAAGACCGATGATACCGAAGCTAGCCTTGCTGTCCAGCAGTCCTCCCAAAAACGTGTTCCCTTGTGCAGGGGACACACCCCTCACCAGTGATCTGACCCCCACAGTAGAGTGGGTGGGATGAGAGAGAGCTCCCTGGTGGTCTCAGTGCACATCTTCCCCAGCATGGAAGGGCTTCCTGGCCTTCTGGCTTCACCCTCTGCTGAACCCTGCTAGTTGCCACCTGCTGTATACTCTCGAGTTCCGCTTGATCTCTTGAATGTTGCAGGACAAAGATCCCTTTGGCCTGCCTGCCTGCTCTCTGCGCCCGCTTCTTTCCCTTTTCTGCCTTCTGAGACACTTGCAGTTTCCTCTAAATGCCATGCTCCTGCCTCTAGACCCTCCCGTCTGCTCTGCTTGCCCCTCCTCAGTTGTGCCCTCCATCCCTGATCTTCCTTGTGTCCCTAATTACGTGTTCTTTCCCTGTGACACTTTCCTGAGCCCACATTGTCACTAACCGATGTTCTTTTGCACTTCTGCCTAGAGCTCTGTGGCAGGCAGACTGTTCTGTGCCTTCTCTCATGGTCTAACTTCATGCCTGGTTCTTCAAAAGCTGTTAGCACGTGTGTTTGCATTGGTTTCACGCATGGCACTTTCATTATGCTGCGACTTTTCTGACGTGAGAAGTAGGAATGTCTGTCTTAGAGGTCCCAAGCAAGTGACCAACTTTCCTGGCTAACCAGTGTTAGAAATATTTTCTAACAGCGCCTCTCCACCGGCTCAAAGAATTCCAATCAGACCAGATTAAACCAAAGTAAATGCCCGTGTTTAATAGAAGGTGGTCCCAGGTGGTCGGGAACATGGCAGGGGAAAGACAGAGGGAGCACACACCAAACCCAAACCATGTGTTCCTAAATACCCAGTGGGAGTGGTCCTGACCCTTCCCAGGGAGGGGTCAGCACTTGGCAGGCTGGGAGTTGGAGTCCAAGTGGTTGGTGGGCTGGGATAACACTTCCAACTCAATATTACAACCAAGAACTCAAGACTGAAAGTAAGAAAACATCCAGGGGAGGGGATCCTGGTAGCAGATAGGAAACATGCATCGGGATCCCTTAGACTAAGACTTAATTTGCTGAATGCAATGGTAAACATCTGTAGTCCCAGATACTCAGGAGGCTGAGGCAGAAGGATGTCTCTGAGTATAAGAGTGCAGGACCATCCTGGGCAAGACAGCAAGATCTGCATTGAGAAAATAGGAGGTAGGTTTGGGGCAAAAGGGTGAGAAAGGAGGAGGAAGAGAGGCAAGGGAGGTGGAGCAATTATTAAATATTACAAGTATTGTCATTTATTGCTCTGAAAATTCGGGGTCAATTTGCAGAAGAGTTCTTTCTATTGCTTACAGAAACAAGTTATTTTCCCTCAAAGAATTACCAAAGCAGGACCAAGCTAAAGCATTCTTTGAAACCAGTTCATGGGGAGAAACCCAGACTGGAATAAGACAGGTACCTGACCCTGGACCTCCCATTTCAGGCCCTCTTGGAAGGCTGGGGTTCGGCCTTCTTGGTTCTCAGGACCAGAATGAGATGCTGATGTATCCTTATGCAAACGAGTGATGTCAGTGTTTATGGCACAGCCTCTTGATAACCGCCCGCATGCTGCCCTGGGTTTGGTTTTCATCTGATGCAAAAGCTTCACCTAGATCCATTAAGTTGGATTGGAGGGTGTGGGCTGATAGCTTTGCCACGTCTCCACGAGTCACGTCTGCTCTCCAGGTGACAGGAAGACTCATCCGAGGAGCTTTTGGGCTAATGTTTAAGAAAATCTCTGTCTCCACTGCTTCCCGGCTGACTCTGTTCTACACCGTGATAAATGAGCTACTCCTAGGCCAGAGAAAGAAATGGAAGCTTTGGGAGTCCCTGCTGCGTCAGTGCAGAAGGCCAGCTCGTCTCCTTCACCCACGCGAGGGCTGTGGGAACTCTGTGTATAGCACTAACCATTGTTAGGTAGAAGAACACCCCCAAATACACATTACTGATCTCATGCTCACAGAGTCTACGGGGCAGGAAGTCAGGTGGGACACAGTGGAGATAATTTGTATTTGCCTCAGTGTCTGCGACTTCACTCGAGAACCCCGGAGTAGCTGAGATACCTACATGGGCTGAATCCTCACCCAGTCCCATGTCTTCCGTCACAGGAAGCTCAGTTGGGACCATGGGATCTTGTGTGCCTTCCTATGGCTTCCCCATGTAGCATGATGCTGGCTGCAGGAGAGAGGCAGGGAGCAGGTTGGAATTCTATAGAATGTCTTTGACCAAAACCAGTTGGTTCTAGCAAGTCCTTCAGGCCAGCCCATGTTCAAGGGTAGGAAAGTTGCATTCTGCCTCTTCTTGATGGATTCCCAAGGACATACTGGAGGAGAATGTGTTTGGTGGACGTCAATGTGGTCATCTTTGGAAAGTATCACTTGTTCTGTAGACCAGGCTGGCCTTGAACTCACAGAGATCCGCCTGCCTCTGCCTCCAGAGTGCTGGGATTACAGGTATGTGCTACCACTGCCTGGCCAAGTATCACATTCTTAAATGACACCTCCCCACTAATAAATCTGCCATTCTCGGCCATGTGGGTATGAGAATGACTGTAATTTAGAAGTTGTTTTTCCAGAGACCAACCTATTGTCAGTCATCTAGCTAGGACATGAGCCATGACATGTGCATAACAGATACAGCAAACCACCTGCAATGCTACTACTGGAAACCTTGGCTTGTATTCCAGAAGCCTCACTATGAGGTACTGGACCAAAAAAAATTTTATTTTAAGTGTAGTGGAGGTGTGAACAAAACGGCCATTTGCTGGGCAGGGGGTGCAGCTCAGTTAATAGCATGTTTGGCTGATGTGAACAAATAGGTTCAGTCCCAAGCCCTGCACACAGGTGTGGTCCCTGCCCTGACATCATTGCTTCTGCAACTCCAATAGTACGCTGAAAGTCCCAAGATCCTGTTTTTTAAATTGATGATGTGTTGCCTGTGCTTATAGTCCATGGATGGTACTACCAGAGAGATTTACTTGACTGGTACTAGGGAGAGGTCAAAGGCTAGTTTATAGAAGGTCAAGTTCAAGAATCCCAGGTCTTCAGCAGATAACTTGCAAGGTGCCTGATTCAAGATAGATGGAAAGCCTTGGCTGTCTTCTGTTTGCACAAGCATCCTAAACCAAAGCATTCCCGGATGCTCTCCCAGCCATCGTAACAACCAGTTCATCTCAGGGTCCCTAAGTTTGTGTTCTTATTCCCATGTTTTTAGTACAGGCCAGGTATCTTTTCAGTCATATGAAAACTCTATACTGGGGAAGATGGATCAATGAATAAATACCACACAAACATGAGACCTAAGTTAAGGTCCCTAGAACCTATGTAGAGTACTACACAGTATTACGTGCCTAAAATTCCAAGGCTACTTTGATGAAAACGGGGTGCTGTCCTGGCTGGTTATATGTCAGCTCGACAGAAGCTAGAGTCATCTGAAAGGAGGGCACCTCAGTTGAGTAAACACCTCCATAATATCCAACTGGGGAGCATTTTCTTAATTAGTAGTTGATGGGGGAGGGCTCAGTCCACTGTGGGTGGTGTCACCCCTCCGCTGGTGGTCTCGGGTTCTCTAAAAAGCAGGTTGAGCAAGCCATGAGGAGCAAGCCGGGAAGCAGCACCCCTCTATGACCTCTGCATGAGCTCCTACCGTCAGGTTCCTGCTCGATTGAGTTCTTTCCCAGCTTCCCTCAGTGATGGATTATTACCTGGGAGAGGAAGTGAAATAAACCCTTTCCTCCCCAAGCTGTTTGGCCATGGTGTTTCATAGCAACAGAAGCCATAAGTGGACAGAAATTAGTACTAAGATTATGGCGAATTGCTGTGGCAGACCTGACCATCTTGTTTTGGGGAGGGTTGTGGAAGGACTTTGGAACTTTGGGTTACAAAAATCCACTGAATGTTCAAGCTTGGTCAACTGTTCTATGGGAGCCTGGAAGAAAAGAAGGTTGAGAGAAATGGAGATGACAGAGGCCTGGCCTGGGAAGCTTCAGAGGGAAGTTCAAGGTCACTTAAAGACTTTCAGGGCTGTTGCATATTTTGAGTTTAGAATGTGTGGTTCTGGTCAGTTGAGTCTGAAGAATCAGCTTGTGATGACCAGGAGACAAGAGCCATTGATGTGAAACCTTGGTGCTGCTCAGCTGGAGCTAGGAAATTAGCAGTGGTTAAGAAGAGATCAGCATCACTGAGGTGAACCCTTCTGGGATGTGTTTCCTGAGAGTCGGCACACAGAAGCTGTGTTCCAGAGGAGGCCAAGGTTGAATCTTGTTCTGGCAGCTGAACTTGATAGTGTAAGAGTCGCCCGGGTGCTGCTGGGCTTGTGAAAAGCTGCTGAGGCGTGGCACTGTGAGAGGCCACTGGATAAGGTGCAGCCTCAGGAGCAGTTGAAGCCCCAGACTTGAAAGGGTCATGCGGAGAAGTTGAGGCTTAGCGCCATGAGGAGGGAGCCTAGGAGAGGCTATTGGTGAAAGTGTAGCTTAGTTGCATCAGAAGACCCCAGCAGTTTGGAAATGCCAGTGCCATGGGGGTAGAGGCAGTGGTGGGGTGGAGAAGACAAGCCATGCGGGCGGCAGAGGGTGAACCTCGAGACGTGACCCAAGCCCTTTGGAAGGGCCTAGAAGACAGAAAGTGGATCCCATTTATTGGTCATTGAGCTATTTACACAGCTGGAGTTTGGCTTTTCTTTGATTTGATTGTGACTATATCCTGACTCTTCCCTCTTGTACTAAGAATATATTTAACTTATTTTTTTTAATTTTGAATGATCCCCTACTTGAAAGACAGAACTTTTAATGAGATTTTAGAATTTTACAAATACTTTGGATTTTAAAAGAGAATGCATATTTTAAAATGACTGGATTTTAAGTGTTTGAAGTTTTGAAGACTGTAGGACTCTTAAAATTCGGAATGTTTATAGTGTAGTGTTGTTATTCAAGTGTGATATTGGGGATAAACAAGAAAGGAAAGGTTATGGGTCGATAGTGATATGTTTACATGTGTTAAACTGACAAGGGGTTTTATGTCAACTTGACACAAGCTAGAATCATCTGAAAGGAAGGCATCTCAACTGAGAAAATGCCTCCATAAGATCCAGCTGAGGAACATTTTCTTAATTAGTGATTGAAGGGGGAGGGCCCAGCCCATTTTGTGTGGTGTTACCCTTGGGCTGTTGGTTTTAGGTTCTGTAAGCCATGGGGAGCAAGCCAAGTAAGCAGCACCCATCCATGGCCTCTGCGTCAGCTCCTGCCTCCATGTTCCTGCTCTGCTTGGGTTCCTGTCCTGACTTCCCTCATGGATGGACTATGATGCGGAAGTGGAAGTGAAATAAACCCTTTCCTCTCCAACTTGATTTTTGTTATGGCATTGCATAACAATTGTAACCCTAATTAGAACTGAAATGAGGCAGAATCCTCAGAAGTTCATGGACCAGCTAGTATGATATACACAGTCTCAAGCATCAAGAAATCCCATCTTAAGCAAAGTAGAAGGTAAACACTGTCACCTGAGGTGGTCTCATCTCCACATGCATGCTGTGGCATGTGCACATTCACATTCACACACATGAACACACATACACAGAAAGAGAATACATATTTCTGAACAATGAAGGACAAACTCCAGAATGTCCTTGGGGACACAGTCATGCCCTCTGATGACAATGATCAGGAACCCTCAGTCTAATGTCCAATCCCTAATACAGATCCACTCTTGGTGATCTTCTCAAAAAATGACCCCACCCCCACCACTCCACCCTACAAGGAAAGGATGTCCTGATTTCCAGAGCGAGGCAGAAGGCAACTGTAGCCAGCCTTGGCCAGGTTCCCTTTCCAGCTTTGTGACCCTCTACAATGCAGTATTTGTCTCCTTCCACAGCTGCCCAGATCCCCTTCCGTTTTCCATGCTGGCCTGATGTGACCTGCTACTGCTCTCTTCAGGAAGACCAGACTCTCAGGAGCGCCAGGTAAGACAAGAATAAATTTGATTTCTTTAGCTGTCAGCTAAAGACAAACATGTCCTCTGAATGGCCACAGCCCTCATCCTTCCTCTGATATGGACTCTGGGGGAGAAAAGCTGTCCTGAGTTCTAGTCCCAGGCTCCTCATCCCTGAGAAGGACTCCATGGATGAGCAGTTGGTACTCAGGTTCAGATAGGCAGCATATATTCACATTTCTTTATCTCAAGGGAGTTGAAGCCTGGCTCTGGCCTCCATTCCACTAGATATCAGGAGTGTTTTTTCTTCATTAAACACCGAATGGCTCTCATTTAAAGCAAATGGCAAAAAAGCCCGTACGATTTTTAGTCTCATTTTAAATGAAAAGACAGAGGCACAGATGCTTAGGCAACCTGCTCAGGATTACATTGAGCTTATGTGACTGTGCCCTGCTCCTTTTTTGAATCTGGGTCTCATGGAGCACAGGCTGGCCTGGAACTCACCGTGTAGTTGATGATGACCTTGAATCCCAGGTGCTAGGACTTCAGGTGTGCACCTCCCCACCTGGTTGAATACACTGCTGTGGATGAAAGCCAGGGCTTTCTGCATGTGAAGCAAGCACTCTAGCAGCTGGGCTACATCGCCAGCCCATCAGGTCCCTACTCCAATCTATAGCTGGGCTACATCACCAGCCCATCAGGTCCCTACTCCAATCTATCAGCTGGGCTACATCGCCAGCCCATCAGGTCCCTACTCCAATCTATCAGCTGGGCTACATCGCCAGCCCATCAGGTCCCTACTCCAATCTAATTCTAGGATTTTTCAGGCACCATCTGAAGCATGAGTGAATGAGTGGCTAAGATCCTTTTCTGATCCTTCCTCTTCCATGTTTGGCCATCACTTACCCATTTATGTTTCTTTTACCCACACTTCTTTCAAAGAACTTCAAGAGCTGTAATAATTAGTTCTAATGCCAAGTGCCACTCTAGGGATGCAGAGAAACCCCTATTACATATGGCTGGAAATGGTAGACTTTGAAATATTACTTCAAGTTGCTTTCTTTTTTATGCTGAAGCATTTTTCTCTTGTAAAATTTAACTCATGAGCAAAATGTTCCAGATAGTTTTGTTAAGTCCTGACCTACTTTCCCTTGGATGGTAGAGCTTATGTCACAGAATGGGACAAGTCCTGATTAATCTGGATATTTTCTGTCAGTTAGGTGATGCGTGTGATTTGACCAAACCTAAGCATATAAACACATATCTCATGTGCTTCAAGTGGATCTTATTCTCAAAAACTTGGGAGGGGGTTGAAGGGGAGGGGAGACGAAGGGAGGGGAATAGAGAAAAATCTATAGCTTAATAAAATCAATTAAAAAAATTGGTTTTATCTTCCAAGTATGAGCGTCTTCCGGTGCTGAATGTGTGCTTGATGTACATGGAGGCCAGAAGAGGGCACTGATCCCCTAGAACTTTGGATCCTCTAGAACTGTACTTACAGAAGGTTGTTTGTGAGCTGCCATAGGGGTGCTGGGAACTGAACCCGGGTCCTCTGAAAAAGCAGCAAGTGCTCTTAACCTCTGAACCATCTCTCCAGCTGCAAAGCAGGTCTTGTTCTAGGCAGGGCCTGCTTGGGGTTTGGGACAAGCTTGTGACACAGCAGGTTAAAACCTTACTAGGAAACCAGGTGGCAGTGGCACACGCTTTTAATCCCTGCACTCGGGAGGCAGAGGCAGGTGGATCTCTGTGAATTCGAGGCCAGCCTGGTCTACAAGAGCTAGTTCCAGCACAGGCTCCAAAGCTGCAGGGAAACCCTGTCTTTAAAATCCAAAAATAAAATAAAAATAAAAAAGCAAAAACAAAACCTTACTAGTAAAGGTACCATGCTGCCTGAGTCTGCTCATGCTCTGTAAGATACCTCTTCAGCCTTTTATCCTTATTGTGCTGGAAAAGAAACTGAGGCACAGAGAGGTTCTGTGACTTGTAAGGTGGTTCTGACTGGCAGGCAGGCAGCCTCCACAATTCCTTTTCAAAAGCAGAGATATGGAGAAAACTTGGGGACATGTGTACAGATGGCCCAACCAGAACCACACTGCTAAGGCCCAGGGATGAGAAGCTCAGAGGCTAGCAGTGGTTGAAAAGAGACAGGCCCTGGGGTGAAGAGTAATAGACCCAAGGGCCCAGGAACCACATCTCCACCGCAGGGAAAGCACAGAAAGCTGTAAGGGCTCTGGGGCCTGATGCTACATATGTGCTGGAGTGGGGTGCTAGCTCTGGACAGATGTCTCGGGTGTGTGTAGAAAAGGGAAAGAGAGGGCAGGTTTTCAGTGATCAGAATGGGAATGGGTGGGGAGAGTCAAGCCAGTCCCTGGGTAGCTTCCTGTGCCAGCCCTACCACCCTGTCCTTGCTGGTACCTGTCCTTTCCACCCATCCCTAACAGCCTCTGGTCATCACTTACCTACTGACTGTGGTCCATGCCTTGACATGGATGGTTATATGAGTAAAGTCCCCCTACAGAAGTCCCCCGACAGTTTCAGCCCTCTTTCCAGGTTCCTTCTGCCCCTCGCCATGGCCCTGGGCTTTTTATCTTGAATTCCCTTCCTATCATGCTCCATCTTTTTTTTTTTAAATGTACTTATTTTGCTATGGGGGAGGGGAGTATCAAATGAACAAGATCGCTTTTAAATGATAGTTTTTCTAAGATGTTATAAACTTGTATCTTTTTACCATTAAAGCACAGTGTGTGTTCCTTCGTGATATATTTAGATACAAAGAATGGTGCTTTTCTACATTCCAAAAACAAAAGGAGATAGAACCACGTATCACAGAATCCATCTCCTTAAAGTGTGGGGTTCATGGATGTGTGCTGTATTCAGGAGGCTGTCAAGGTGGGCTCCCATCGCTCTTATCCAGTTCAGGACCATTTTCTTCACCCTGCGACAATCATGACATCTCTTAGCAGTTACTCTTCCATCACCCGCCTCCTGGTATCCCAAATCTACCTCTGCCTCTATGGGTTTGTCTAGGCTGCACATCTCGTACAACTGGAGTCGTAGACATCTGACTTCTGTGCTTACACAGCTCTTATTTTAACAAAGCAAGGACCCTAGACTTTGGAGTCATTCAACATAAAGCAGGCCATTGGCCCTTGTCAACAGCACATCCTTCGCTGTGCATTATGAAGCAAATGCTGTTGAGACTGACGGGCGATGGTCTCCGCGTTGAATTCCTATCTATGGCGGCTGAGCCCGCATTTCCAAGTTGTGTGCAATGGAAAGTTACAAGTTGCTCCGTCTGCAGTAACAATGGAAACCTTTGATGTGCTGAAGGCATCTATTAATCTCAATGTACCCCAGAGACTGCAGGCCAGTGTCAAAATGAGAGTAACTTGACCCACAATTGGAATTCCCTGTGCAAGGCACCAGGTGAGGTGTGCACACTTGTATGTGCCGTTCAAGGCCTGAGCCACCTTTCTGCAAGGCATACTGCTATGTGAGCTTGTAGGCTCGTAGAATCCTTTCTCACACCCTCGGGGAACCAGATGGGAAGGGCACCTGGCCTTGGTTATTATGTTCCTGGCCTTCAGGGTCCAAGAAGAGCACCCCATCCTGTCAATGGCTGCCAAGACCCTGCCCTTGTCTGTCAGGAAGGTGTGCTTAGTGATTTCCTCCTCGCTGCAGGGCAGGGTGCTGCTGCCAACCTGGCTACTTTGGGTTTCTGGGCCTGCTCAGGGAGTTTTCTCTCTCCACAAACACTGTTGTGCTGGATTATTTTTTTTTAACCAAGTCAGCTAGCTGTTAGCTTTTCCCCCAGAACTCCATGCCAGCACTTCCTGGCACCAGTCTTGCCAGCACAGGCCATGGTATGAAGTGGAACTGGGGCTCTGGAGGGCGGTGTGACCATGGAGCACATTCGTCATTTCAGGTGGACAAGGTCAACATTTGCCACACCCCAGCCTGGTCAGCGGTGGACCAGCGTTGGGAGGAGCCTGGGTTCTACAAAGCTATGCTACCTAAGATGTCACTCACTGGAATGAGGACCAAGTCAGCCTGCTCCTAGTTCTCTGTTCCTTTGTCTGGGTCATCTGAGAGAGATGCTGCCTCTATCAGTTAATGGCAAGATGCAGGATCCGAGGGCTAGGCTGGACCCAAGGGGAGGAGACAGTTATTAATGGGGCAGCCAGAGGCCTCATAACTGAACGGGAATTAGAACTAGATCAAGTGAGAGGTAGAAGTTCTGAGCCCAAGAAATTATGTAAGCAAAAGGGATAAACAGGAAGAGGCTTCTCAAAGGCCCCACACAGGTTGGCAGGGGCCACAAAAAGGTTGGTGGCCAGTAAAAGTCTAAGTGGTATTAAAGGGGACAAGGGATGGTGGAAGGCTCAGGGAATGCTTCTGTGAGAATGTTTAGGATCCGTCTAGGACATCTGTGCTTGTTTCTCCCGGGACCTCTGGGACATGGGTAGTATAGATCTATGGCTGGAATTAATTACAAGAGAAATGAATTAAGCCCAACCCGTGGATAGATTCATGTTTATAAAGATGTTTCCCTACCCAAAGTCCAGGCCAAGGCAGACACTCATCCCCATGACCGTTGCTTGGCAAAGGATGCGTTCTTTTATCCTGATCCGTTATTTCACTGTTAACGAAGTACACTGTGGTATGTGGACTTTCAGTAACAGGAGGAAGACTCTCAGATACATTATGGGACAAGACTTGCTGCCCTTTCCCACGTGACAATGTAAGCATCATGGTTATTGAAGGTTGGAGAAATTTATCAAGGAAACTAGCTGTAGTGTCAGTCACACACAAAACCCTCCATTTTTATGTTTCCTCCTTGTCTTTGGTCCATGAAGATGTCTCATATTTTCTTCTAAGTTCTACTGTGCTTAAAATGGCTTTCCAATGGTTTACTGTATGCATGTTGTTCTGGGATCTTCAAATGCCCAGTGGGTGCTGTTACTGTAGTTTTTGAGCATTTCTATGCAATCCCTAGGCAGTTGGGAGATGGTTCCTTTTACCTAGAATCTGAAGTCCTCTTTGATTCCATGATTTCTCCCTCTTTTCCAGCCTTGCAATAGCCAGTGTGATCTTTTGTTTGTTTTGAAACAGGGTCTCAATATGAATTTGTAACACTTGTGGCCTGGAACTCAATCTGTAGATCATGCTAGACTCAAACTCAAAGAATTCAGCCTGCCTCTGCCTCCTGATTGCTGGATTTAAAAGTATACACCACCACAACCATGTGGTGTTTTATTTGTTTATTGTTTGTTTCTAGGAAATTAATCTTTGTTTTCTCCTTTCATAAGCCTTCAAGCAGTGTCCCAGCATTCTGTTTGTCGCTGCTGTTTTCTCAGGGACCTGGTATAGCACAGAGTTCCCAATTTCTCTTCTGCAGCTGCCACTTCTGTTTCTTGGTAGAGACTCCTTCCTGAGTCTTAAAATCCTAAGGCTATCATCCATAGCACCCACTTGTTCTTTTCTTTCCCCTCAATTCTTCTACTCTAGTTAGAGGGGTAGGGACATCACTGAGTGTCTCCTGCAATAAGTCCAGCTAAGTAATAAAGAAACAGGGATGGAGAGATGGCTCAGCCGTTAAGATTACTTGCTGCACTTGCAGAGGACCTGAGTTCTGTTCCTAGCCACCCACACAGGGAAGCTCACAATTACCTGTTGTAGAAGAAGTTTCTGTCCCACCAACAGCTCCCAAGTAAACACACAGAAGCTTATATTAATTACAAATGCTCGGCCAATATCTCAGGTTTGTTACTAGCTAACTCTTACATTTTAATTAACCCGTCTTTCTGGTCTATGTTTTGCCACATGACTTGGTACCTTATCTCAGTATGGCATGCCCATCTTGCTTCTCTCTGTGTCTGCTGGCAACTCTGCACTTCTTCCTCCCAGCATTCTCAGTTTGGTTCTCTTGTCTAACCTTATCCTGTCCAGCTATTGGCCAGTCAGCTTCTTTATTAAACCAATCACAGTGACATGTATCCACACAGGGTAAAAGAATATTCAACAACTTTTGACTGAGTTTTTCTGTCTTGCCCAGTTCCTACAATCGTTAAGTCCCAAAGAAATCACACAGAGGTCTAACATTAATCATAAACTGATTGGCCCATTAGCTCAGGCTTCTTATTAACTCTTATAACTTAAATTAACCCATTATTTTTATCTATGTTAGCCACATGTCTCGGTACCTTTTTTAGTGAGATGGTCACATCTTGCTTCTCCTGTGGCGGGGCATGACTGCAGAGAGATGGGCTTTCCTCTTCCTAGAATTCTCCTGTTCTCATTGACCCACCTCTACTTCCTGCAGGTTGTCCCACCTATTCTTCCTGCCTGGCTACTGTCCAGTCAGCATTTATTTAAAATGTAATTGACAGAATACAGACCATTCTCCACACCAAACAACCTGTAACGCTAGGTCCAGGGGATCTGATGCCTTTTGACCCCTGAAGGTATCTGTTCACACGTGCACATGCATTTACATAATTTAAAAAGAAATGCAGAAACCAACAAAGACATTTAATTAGTAGAAAAAGAGAATCTTGATGATACTACCTAAGCTCCTGGATTCATCCTGACTTGAAATTTCAATACCAGAATTTACATAAATCAGCAAGTTGGCTTTTCAAGAAGACTTGATCAGGATAGGGCTAACATGGAGGGTGAGACCATGTGTGATCTGGTTATCACCAACTGTTTCTTGTGCTTCTCAGTGACCATTCGTACAAATCTTCCTGCAGTTCCCACACTGGGCCATGCACCTGGTGTCAGAGCCTTTAAGCAATCAGCTCTTCAGCTCACAGGTGGCCGCGTGTCTGCATATAGGTTGTGTTTTTAGGGAAGGCTCCCAAGCTGTCTGCCTAGCCAGGGTCTCCTTCTCCCATGGAGATTCCTACTTGAGCTTTTCTTCCCAACTGAGTCCGTCACAGTCATGAAGAACAAAGCCCTTCACAGCAAGGTCGTTTCTTGTTTCCAGGCCCTCCTCTCCGTCAGCTACATGAATTTAGAGACTGTTCATCTGGGAAGGTAAAACAACAATGTCTCATGCCGTAGCCCAGGCTGTCCTAGAACTCACTACATAGCCTAGGTTGGCCATGATCTTCAAGCCTCCTGAGTAGCTAGAACTACATGCACGAGACACTCTGCCCTGCTGAGAACCACCTATCTTATGCTCCACAATGCATTTAGCATGTAGTAGCGCATCACAGAAATAGGCGTCCCGTTAATATTTGTCAATTGCAAACAAAAAGCATGAATGTTTGACTTGAAAGTTTTTGATTTCTTTGAGCTTTGTTAGCCAGTGGATAAACACAGGTCATCCCGAGTCACAGTGCCACGGCAGGAATCTCCCTAAAGAAGGGGACAGCCTCATGCCCAATCTAGTCCTGGGCTTTATGTTGACTTCTGTCTGCATACCAGAGTGGCCCTTTCTCCCAGGAGATGGCAGCGTTGTATAGTCTCTGGTCTGCCTAGGCTTTTAAATACTTTTTGAGTACTGGGAGCTATCAGGCTGGACTTTGTCCTCCAGAGCCCTGGAACGCAAGTGAGGACTGGCTGAAAGAACTGTGTGTGTTCAAAAGAGCAGAGTCTTTGTCCCAGGAACGGACGTGTGCGAATCCAAGACAAACAAATCCCTGATTGATCCATCTGCTTTTCTGTGTGGTTTGAGAACTCCGGCTATCTGAGGGTAGCTCAAAAGTGGCCCCTTTGCCTCTCCCGGAAGACTAGAGTCAGGCTGTGGAAGAGTCTCCCTGCTTGTAATTTTTTCTCCTGAGACCCTGAGGTTGTTACAGTGAGAATAGACTGATCCAGTTACCCCCACAGACCCACATACGGTCCTAGATCAGTCACTTACTATGTGACCAGGGACAAAATCCCCCCCTCCCAGCACACACACACACATACGCACACACATGTAGCACTGCCTGTTTCCCAGGTTTCTGATTAAGGCAACCATGTGAACGTGGCTGGAACGCTGCAAATATCCCCTTCCTCACTCTCCTTCCCCCTCCTCACCCCGCTACCACATGCATAAGGATGAACGAGTAGGGGAAAATTCACAAGGATTTTACTAGAAAATGTCTAAAACCAACCTCTTCCTACCCAGTTCTTTCATCCCCAGTGTGACTCTAAAGTAGATCACCCAAGGCCTTTGGTCATTGGACTACGTCCAGTCAGGTAATCCATGTCACCAGCCCATCCCACAAGGCGGTTCCCGCTGCTCCCCAGGGTGGAGACCAGGTGCTTCTGGGATCCTGGCTTCACCATGGCCCAGAGGCCTTGGCTCCTTTTCAGCATGTTTCTGTCTTCTGTGGCAGAGCATCTGGCCTGTAGTGCTGGAAGCGTTTTGGCCTCGTGTTGGGCCCTTATCTCGGAGCTGTGTGCGCCCCATTCCTGCCATGTCAGGACCCATTAGAGAGCCCTCCGCTGAGGCTTTTGAAGGAATAATCTGCCTGTAGAGGGAAGGGACTGTGCCAAGCCAGGCCAGATGGAGTCAGTAATGAAGGCCCCAGATTAATCTTGCTTGTCTCTCCTTTCCCACACGAAGGCTCAACCCGAGTACTTGGCAGTCTCAAGACAAATTACGCTTGTCAGCTTCAAAGTGTAAGCTCCCTTCCAAGCCAGATTGTTTGCACTTTTTCCTTCTCTTCCCTTGTCTCCTTCTCCTTCTTTCCTGAAATAAACACCAAAAGTTTTTTTTTCTTTTAAATGGGATGCCTAGGAAATGTGCTATTTTTCCATGGTTACAATAGAGGCTCTCATTGGGTATTTACTGAATGCTCGCTACATACATTCCACGTATTTCTCATGATATCCCTAATAGGCAGTGGTTGCAATGGCCCCATTTTACAGATTAGGAAAGTGGAGTTCAGAGATCGAGGACATACAGCTAGTGAGTTGTGGAACCAAACTCAAACCTAAGTTTGTCCAATTCCAGCGACAGCACAAACATATTCTTCTGTCTTTGCAGTCAATCTCTTTGAAATCTTGACCTCCAGAGAAAACCTAATTCTGAAGCAGGGAATGCACTCCCTACTCCTTCTCATTGTTAAAAGTCCCCTGGACTCAGGGACTGAGAGTAACAGATAAGGATTTGGTTCCCAGAAATACATACTCTGAAGAAGACTCTAAAAACAGCCCCTTGTCATTGAGATGTTTAGGAAGAATATCCCACAGCTAAATATGTATCCCCCCATATACCCACAAGTCATGTGAGCAGCGGACAGGGCCTCAAAGTATAGCCAGGCGTGGTAGCACATGGCCCAACCCCAGCACTCAGGAGGCTGGGGTGGGGAGTTCATGAGTTTGAGTTTAGCCTGGGTATCACCGTGAGATGCTTTCAGAACAGCCACAAAGGCCGGAGGTGCTCCAATAAGGAAACTCTATCATCCTCACAGGCCCCCCAAAACCTTTAGCCCAGCTATGTTTCTCTAGACATACCCGGGAGCATCTACTGAAGGAAGAGCCCTCATAACCAGTCTGAGAGTCTTGCCGTGCACAGAACTGTGTTTGGATTAACACAGCAGCAGCGCTCGGGAGCCAATGAAATGCAGTCTGTGTGTGGGGTCACAGCCCAGGTCACTATAGTCCTAAGTGACTAGGAGGAGCCTGGCTATCATCTAGAGCATAAATAAACTAAGACCAGGAGACCAGCGAGCCCCTCAGGTAGACACACATCTTTCAGATGCCCGGTTTCTGAACGGCATCAATGTGGGCATTGTGCAGTGGTGGGCTAAATTAGAAGGGCGGGGCGTGCCTTTCCTTTGCTCCAACAGCTCTGGTCCCACAGAGCACAAACATTGCAGAGAACAAGATGCCATACGGAACCTGTATACGTGTCTACCTATACATTTCCTGGCAATTCTTCATAAGAAGAGATTTACTTCTGGGAACTATCATTTTCACTTTCATTTTGTACGTCCTAGGGGTTTCTACCACTGGGTTCTGCCCAGTAGCCTAATAATGTCCAGGCATTTACACTGAACCGGAGTTAGCAGCCACACTCCTCACCATACCCCATCGTCCCTCCCTGGTCCTGCTTTCCGCTTCCCACTAGTGTCTCAGGTTGGCTGAGTCCACGCAGACTCCTGTGGACAGAGGAACCCAAGGAGCATCTGTGAAGATGGCCATGGGATGCAGAGTCTCTCAGAAATGGAGAAAGTGGGCCCCAGACTGTGCAAGTAGTTGATGGTCCAAGCCTGGCCCCTCGGGTATAGACAGTGTTCCTCCCAGAAAGAACAGGAGATGGAGGTGAAGGTTTGAGGTCCTAGGCCTCAGGTTTGCCTGAACACTGGCCTTCCCGTGATTCTAGCATGTCAAACTAATATGTATCAGCAGCATATGTGAGCCTGGTTGTGGGCAGACCCCAGTGCCCATCGAGACCCTCCCCCCAATACAAACATAAATACCATCTCCCCATTACCTGTTTTTTCCCTGGTTTTCTCATTCTGATGGTTCCAACGAAATAGTTTCTTTGATAATAAAAGGTAAAAGATTTATATGAATTCAAGAGAGAGTCGAGCATAGCCTTAATCCCTTACGACCACTCCAGGATACTCTCTTTGAGGGGATCTGGGCTCCTCTTCTTTGATTTTGGCCCAGGTCCTCTACTAGCTACAGAGGCTTTCATTACTCATTTCCCCAAAGGCCGGTGCAGGATGCTGCCAAAAGGAGGATCAAAGTCCAAGTGGGAAGATCTACACAACTCTTTTTTTTTTTTTGGTGGGGGATTTTTAAGTCCTGGGCTCACATGGAGACCTAAGCGTTCTAGTCATCCCAACCGGCAGGATGAAGCAATAAGCAGTTACTGAATAGCTGCTGTGTGCTGGTTGTTCTACTGACAACTGTGTGGGATGCACTGAGTCACTGGACAGCAGCTCGCCCCTCCTTCTTCCTAGGTAATCCTTTCTCAAAGGCCACTGAGCCGTTCGTTTCCTTGCTTGCTTCCTTCTGCAGATACTTATGTGCCGGCTGGGCGATGCAGTGGTGAACAAAGTAGGGCACGGTCTCTGCCCTTAAGGAACCTCAGCTTAAAAAGTGTTAATCTGTTTTGTGTTGCCATAACAGAATATTGCAGATGCAATGCCATTTCTTTTTTTTAAAAAAAAATAAAGAAGAGAAAGTCGTTTCTCATACTTCGGTATTTGTGAAGGCCTTCATCATGTGTCAAGATATGACAGAGGGCAATGCAAGGCAAAAGATCATGTGGGGGATGGCAGGAGCAAGGGAAGACTTAGCTCAGAGCATGAAGCCAGAGATTCAGTCTTCAGCAAGGCTGGTTGGCCAGTGAATTCCCAGGATCTGCCTGTCTCTGCCCCCCCCCCACAACATTGGGGTTACTGCTATGCACACGTAGGCCTGCTTTTCATGTGAATGTAGGGGTTTTGAATTTAGGTTTTTATACTTGCAGAGCAAGCATTTTTACAGAACAAGCCACCTCCCTGGTTTCCTAGGGTCAGTATTTTATTATTACAGATGGCTGGTGTAGTCTGTACTTTCAAAGATAAGTCAAGAGCAGTTCAAGAAGGGGGAAGCAGAGAGTTAGTAACTGAATGAGCCTGAGAACTATGATGTGTGAGTCACCCAGGGTCCTTTTCTGCATGGTCCCACCTCCGTTTCTAAATCTTCCCTTGATCTATTCTGTACACATCTCTATGAAGTCCTCATCTCAGAAGTCAGCTGAACTCTCGGTACTCACTCTCGGCGATTCTGTTTTTTCCTCCCGAGTGGGTGGCTGACTCTGGGGATGAGTTCAGGGTGTTGGTGCTTCAGTGTCATTCTCAGCAGGAACTTGGCAAAGCCCAGGCGAGGGGACATCAAGTACTGGGTCCTTAGGAGTCAGCCTCAGTTTCCCAGAAATCAGTCATCAGAAACTCTTTTATGGGTGCCTGGAACAGGACGGAACAGGCTCGGGATCTGGGCGAAGTGGGATGGAATTGGCATTAATCCAGAAGAGAGATGAATCCAAAACCCCCAGGACCCCAGAATCTGAAAATGTCCTTTTTTTATAAGCAATTAAGTTCTTTTTA
Organism: Microtus pennsylvanicus; assembly: GCF_037038515.1. Taxonomy (NCBI): domain Eukaryota; kingdom Metazoa; phylum Chordata; class Mammalia; order Rodentia; family Cricetidae; genus Microtus; species Microtus pennsylvanicus. The sequence continues at coordinate 36,272,436 of NC_134591.1, forward strand.
AAGGTTCATTGGGGCCCAGGATGGCTGGTGTCTATAAATGGGGGATATTAGACATAATTTGGAAGCTCTGTAAACCAGTAGCAGGTAGAGTACACTAAAGTACCCCCAGGATTCACTATGGACCCTTGTTTCTCTCCAACTCGGTCCATTGTTCACTTCCTTTACTTTCAAGCCATCCTTAGATCAATAAATTTCAAGTCCACAACTACAGGCTCTCCCTAGAACTTCAACCTTCCAAACCCTGCTGCTGGTTTGTCACCAACCCAAGTGACTTTTAGGCTTTGCAAACTCACGTGCCTTACACAGAAGTGCCCAACCTCTGAACTACCATAACCATTTTAACTTTTTTTTTTTTTTTAAATTTTTTTTATTGATAAAAGGAGGATAAAGAAAAGAAAAAAAACAAATTTCCACCTCCTCCCACCAGCCTCCCATTTCCCTCCCCCTCCTCCCACTCTTCTCCCCCTCCTCCCACTCTTCTCCCCCTCCTCCCACCCCTCTCCCCTTCCCCCCACTCCTCTCCCCCTCCCTTTCCAGTCCAAAGAGCTGTCAGGGTTCCCTGCCCTGTGGTACGTCCTAGGTCCTCCCCCCTCCATCCATATCTAGGAAGGTGAGCATCCAGACTGGCTAGGCTCCCACCAAGCCAGCACATTGCATAGGATCAAAACCGCGTGCCATTGTCCTTGGCGTCTCATCAGCCCTCATTGTTCGCCATGTTCCGAGAGTCCAGTTTTATCCCATGCTTTTTCTGGTAACAGTCCAGCTGGCCTTGGTGAGTTCACAGTAGATCATCTCCACTGTCTCAGTGGGTGGGTGCACTCCTCGTGGTCCCGACATCTTTGCTCATGTTCTCACTCCTTCTGCTCCTCATTGGGACCTTGGGAGCTCAGTCCAGTGCTCCAGTGTGGGTCTCTGTCTCTATCTCCATCCATCGCCAGATGCAAGTTCTAGGATGATATGCAATATATTCGTCAGTATTGCTCTAGGGTAGGGTCATTTCAGGTTCCCTATCCTCAGCTGCCCAGGGAACTAACTGGGGACCTCAGCTTGGGCTCCTGGGAGCCCTCTAGGGTCAAGTCTCCTGCCCACCCTAAAGTGGGTCCCTTAACTAAGAATTGTGGTTCCGTGCTCCCCTATCCAACCTTCCTTTATCCCGATCCTCCTGTTTCCCCAAGTCCACCCTCCTTCCCTTCTACCTTTTCTCTCCCCATCTCCCCTAACCCCCATCCCACCCAACCCCCAAGATCCCACTTTTCCCCCCAGCAATTTTGTCTACTTCCCTTATCCAAGAGGATAACTATATGTTTTTCCTTGGGTTCACCTTCTTACTTAGCTTCTTTAGATTCGCCTATTGTAGACTCCGTGAACCCTATTTATGGCTAGAAACCAATTATGAGTGAGTACATCCCATGTTCATCTTTTTGGGCCTGGGATACCTCACTCAGGATAGTGTTTTCTATTTCCATCCATTTGCATGCAAAATTCGAGAAGTCATTGTTTTTTACTGCAGCGTAGTACTCTAGTGTGTATATATTCCATACTTTCTTCATCCATTCTTCCATTGAAGGGCATCTAGGTTGTTTCCAGGTTCTGGCTATTACAAATAATACTGCTATGAACATAGTTGAACAAATGCTTTTGACATGTGATAGAGCATCTCTTGGGTAAATTCCCAAGAGTGGTATTGCTGGGTCCAGGGGTAGGTTGATCCCGAATTTCCGGAGAAACCGAAACACTGACTTCCACAGTGGTTGCACAAGATTGCATTCCCACCAGCAATGGATGAGGGTACCCCTTCCTCCACAGCCTCTCCAGCAAAGGCTATCCTTGGTGTTTTTGACTTTAGCCATTCTGACAGGTGTAAGATGATATCTCAAAGTTGTTTTGATTTGCATTTCCCTGATCGCTAAGGAGGTTGAGCATGACCTTAAGTGTCTTTTGGTCATTTGAACTTCTTCTGTTGAGAATTCTCTGTTCAGTTCAGCGCCCCATTTTTTAATTGGGTTAATTAGCATTTTAAAGTCTAGTTTCTTGAGTTCTCTATATATTTTGGAAATCAGACCTTTGTCTGTTGCGGGGTTGGTGAAGATCTTCTCCCAGTCAGTAGGTTGCCTTTGTGTCTTAGTGACAGTGTCCTTTGCTTTACAGAAGCTTCTCAGTTTTAGTAGGTCCCATTTATTCAATGTTGCCCTTAATGTCTGTGCTTCTGGGGTTATACCTAAGAAGCGATCGCCTGTGCCCATCTGTTGTAGGGTATTGCCCACTTTCTCTTCTATCAGATTCAGTGTTTTCGGGCTGATATTGAGGTCTTTAATCCATTTGGACTTGAGTTTTGTGCACGGTGATAGATATGGGTCTATTTTCATTCTTCTACAGGTTGACATCCAGTTGTGCCAGCACCATTTGTTGAAGATGCTTTCTTTCTTCCAATGTAAACTTTTAGCTCCTTTATCGAAAATGAGGTGTTCATAGGTTTGTGGGATAAAGTCCGGGTCTTCTATACGATTCCATTGGTCGACTTCTCTGTTTTTATGCCAGTACCACCCTGTTTTCATTACTGTAGCTCGGTAATAGAGTTTGAAGTCAGGGATGGTAATGCCTCCAGAAGATCCTTTATTGTATAGGATTGTTTTGGCTATCCTGGGCTTTTTGTTTTTCCATATAAAGTTGATTATTGTCCTCTCCAGATCTGTGAAGAATTTTGATGGGATCTTGATGGGGATTGCATTGAATCTATAAATTGCCTTTGGTAGAATTGCCATTTTTACTATGTTGATCCTCCCAATCCAAGAGCAAGGGATGTCCATCCATTTTTTGGTATCCTCTTCAATTTCTTTCTTCAATGCCTTAAAGTTCTTGTCAAATAGATCTTTCACTTCCTTGGTTAGATTTACCCCAAGATATTTTATGCTGTTTGTGGCTATCGTGAATGGAGAAGCTTCTCTGATTTCCCTCTCTGCTTCCATATCCTTTGAGTATAGGAGGGCGACTGATTTTTTGGAGTTGATCTTGTATCCTGCCACATTACTAAAGGTGTTTATCAGCTGTAAAAGTTCTTTGGTGGAATTTTGGGGGTCGCTTATGTACACTATCATATCATCTGCGAATAACGAAAGTTTAACTTCTTCATTTCCAATTCGAATCCCCTTGATCCCATTATGCTGTCTTATTGCTATTGCTAGAACTTCCAGCACTATATTGAAGAGGTATGGCGAAAGTGGGCAGCCTTGTCGTGTTCCTGAGTTAAGCGGGATGGCTTTGAGTTTCTCTCCATTTAATTTGATGTTAGCTGTCGGCTTGCTGTATATAGCTTTTATTATATTTAGGTATGACCCTTGTATCCCTAATCTCTCCAAGACTTTTAACATAAATGGATGTTGAATTTTGTCAAATGCTTTTTCAGCATCTAATGAAATGATCATATGGTTTTTTTCTTTCAGTTTATTTATATGATGGATTACATTGATAGATTTTCGTATGTTGAACCAGCCCTGCATCTCAGGAATGAAGCCTACTTGATCATAATGGATAATTTTTCGGATGTGTTCTTGGATTCGGTTTGCCAGTATTTTGTTGAGGATTTTTGCGTCGATATTCATGAGTGAGATCGGCCTGTAATTCTCTTTCCTGGTTGAGTCTTTGTGTGGTTTTGGTATCAGAGTAACTGTAGCTTCATAAAAGGAATTTGGTAATGACCCTTCTGTTTCTATATTGTGGAATACATTGAGGAGTATAGGTATTAGGTCTTCTTGGAAGTTCTGGTAGAATTCCGCATTGAAACCATCTGGCCCTGGGCTTTTTTTGGTAGGGAGGTTTTTGATAACAGCTTCTAGTTCTTCGCGACTGACAGGTCTGTTTAGCTTGTTCACCTGGTCCTGATTTAATTTTGGTAAATCGTATTTATCTAAGAAAGTGTCCATTTCTTTTACATTTTCCAGTTTAGTGGCATACAAGCTTTTGTAGTAAGATCTAATGACTCTCTGAATTTCCTCTGTGTTTGTGGTTATGTCCCCCTTTTCATTTCTGATCTTATTAATTTGCAAATTTTCTCTCTGCCGTTTGATTAGTTTGGATAGGGGTTTGTCAATCTTGTTGATTTTTTCCAGGAACCAGCTTCTTGATTCATTGATTCTTTGGATTGTTTTTTGTGTTTCTATTTTGTTGATTTCAGCCCTCAGTTTGATTATTTCCAGTCTTCTACTCCTCCTAGGTGAGTCTGCTTCTTTTTTTTCTAGAGCTTTCAGGTGGGCTGTTAAGTCTCCAATATGTGCTTTCTCTGTTTTCTTTAAGTGGGCACTTAGTGCTATGAACTTTCCTCTCAGGACTGCTTTCATAGTGTCCCATAAGTTCGAGTATGTTGTTTCTTTATTTTCATTGAATTCAAGGAAGACTTTAATTTCTTTCTTTATTTCCTCCTTAATCCAGGTATGGTTCAGTAGTTGACTGTTCAGTTTCCATGAGTTTGTAGGCTTTCTGGGGGTAGCATTGTTGTTGAATTCTAACTTTAATCCATGGTGGTCTGATAAGACACAGGTGGTTAGTAATATTTTTTTGTAACTGTGTAAGTTAGCTTTGCTACCGAGTATGTGGTCAATTTTCGAGAAGGTTCCATGAGCTGCAGAGAAGAAGGTATATTCTCTCCTATTTGGGTGGAATATTCTATAGATGTCTGTTAAGTCCATTTGCTTCATTACCTCCATTAATTCTCTAATTTCTCTGTTAGGTTTCTGTCTGATTGACCTGTCCATTGGTGAAAGAGGAGTGTTGAAGTCTCCTACTATTAGTGTGTGCGGTTTGATGGCTGCCTTGAATTTTAGCAATGTTTCTTTTACATACGTGGGTGCTTTTATATTAGGGGCATAGATATTCAGGATTGAGATTTCTTCCTGATGAATTTTTCCTGTTATGAGTATAAAATGTCCCTCTCCATCTCTTTTGATTGATTTAAGTTTGAAGTCAACTTTGTTAGAAATTAGTATGGCCACACCTGCTTGTTTCTTAGGTCCATTTGCTTGATAAGCCTTTTCCCAGCCCTTTACTCTGAGTAGGTGCCTGTCTTTGTGGTTGAGGTGTGTTTCTTGTAGACAGCAGAATGTTGGATCCTGTTTTCGTATCCAGTCTCTTAGCCTGTGCCTTTTTATAGGTGAGTTGAGTCCATTGACATTAAGTGATATTAATGACCAGTGGTTGTTAACTCCGGTCACTTTTTAAGTAGTAGAGTTTGTGTGTTTCCCTTCTTTGAGTTGCGCTGGTGAAGGGTCTCTAGATGTCTGAGTTATTGAGGTCTTTGTTGGACTCCTTGGTTAGTGATTTTCCTTCTATTATTTTCTGTAAGGCTGGATTTGTGGCTACGTATTGCTTAAATTTGTTTTTATCCTGGAAAATTTTGTTTTCTCCATTTATGGTGAACGAAAGCTTGGCTGGATATAGTAGTCTGGGCTTGCATCCATGGTCTCTTAGTTTTTGCAGTACATCTATCCAGGACCTTCTGGCTTTCATGGTTTCCATAGAGAAGTCAGGTGTAAGTCTGATAGGTTTACCTTTATAAGTAAGTTGGCCTTTTTCCTTTGCGGCTCTTAATATTCTTTCTTTATTCTGTATATTTTGTGTTTTGATTATTATATGGCGAGGGGATGTTTTTTTTTGATCCAGCCTATTTGGGGTTCTGTATGCCTCTTGAACCTTCATAGGTACATCCTTCTTCAGGTTGGGAAAGTTTTCTTCTATAATTTTGTTAAGTATATTTTCTGGACCGTTGAGCTGCACTTCTTCTCCTTCTTCTACTCCAATTATTCTTAGGTTTGGTCTTTTTATTGTGTCCCATATTTCCTGAATGTTTTGTGATGAGAGTTTGTTGGACTTGCTGTTTTCTTTGATCAGTGCGTTTATTTTCTCTATGTTATCCTCAGACTCTGAGATTCTTTCTTCTATCTCTTGTATTCTGCTGGTTATGCTTGTTTCTGTAGTCTCTATTCGTTTACCTAGATTTTCCATGTCCAGCCGGCCCTCTGTTTGTGTTTTCTTCTTTGCCTCCATTTCATTTTTCAAATCATGAACTGTTTCCATTATCTGCTTGATTGTTTTTCCTTGCTTTCCTAGGGTATCATTCACTGATTTACTCAATTCCTCGAACTTTCTGTTATACTTCTCATCCATTTCTATAAGGGCGTTTTTTATATGCTGTTTAAGAGTGTCAATCACTGTCATGAAGTCAGTTTTTTCTCCTTCTTCATGATTAAGGTGTTCATGTCCTCCTGTTGTGAGGTCGCTGGCTTCTGGTGGTTTCGTGTTGTTCTTCAGATTGTTGGGTAACTTTTTTTTTTTTCACTAGAGTGGTGGTTACTTATGTCTCAACTTGTCTGGGTTCTGGGTGCCTGGAGAGCTGCTGAAACATTTCCTTGTGTCCGTTTGTGAAGATGTCTCTGCATGAGATGAACATTTGAATCTGCAGACCGAGGAAAGCAAATTGCCTTTTCAAACATGGTAGATATCATCCAAGCTGTCGGACATCCTCATAGAAAGAAGACAAGGCAAGGCTGTGTTTGCTCTGGGCCTTGGACTGGAGCTGCAGCTTGCACTTACCTCCTGCAGACTTACGCTAGGATCATGTCATCGGCCACACTCAGTCTTCAACTTGCCCGCTACAACCTTGAACCTCTTAGCTATGTTCCTTATGATCAAACTGCTTGGAATAAACCCATCTCCTTGTCTCTCCTAGGGCATATCTGTGCATTCTGTTTCTCCAGAGAACCCAGATTCACAAGCATTCCTCAGGCATAATTACTGGAGTTATCTTTCAATGCTTTCTATCCGAGACACCTGAGAATGCTTAATAGTTAACCATAGAAACCTAGGCTGAAAGTATTTTTCTCTTCTTTGAGCTTGCACAGCTCATAGTACCTCTTGCCAACACTGCAGCAGGGGCTCCACTTTGGCCCCCTGGCCTCTCTTCCATCTGACTCGGAACAGTGACCTGCTCACGTAGCCTTGGAGACCATTACCCCCTTCTTGCATTACTCTTTCTGCCCCCCTACCCCAAAAACTGCTTTAGGGGCTCATCTTCCTAATAAAATATGCTCATCCAGAGCTTTGTCCTGGTCTCTGCTTCCAGGGTTGCCCAAATCTACATGGCTGTTTTCTGTTTCATTAGGTCAGGGTAGAAGATTTCAGAGCAACTTAAGAAGCATTGTCTGCTATATGCTTAGAAGATATTCAACTGCTTCTATAGCCTATATATTTATGTTTTGTTATGGTGTACCATTTTAAAAAATAAAATACAGGTTCTTATTAATACTGACAAAATCTGATCCTGAAAGGAAAACAGATTTTTCAAAGCTAAAATTTTCAAGGTACTTTCTCTACCATGGGGTGCCTTTTTCTGGCAGGCTTTCTGTTTGATCTTGACCAAAACATCTCACCTCTTTTCTTCTCAAGTATAAACCCAATAAGCTATATAGACATTTTCTGAAGTATATAGTTCAGTACTGAGGTTCTGTTGGTCTGTATGCAATGACAGATTATATTTTGCAAGCCAAATCCTATATAGAGACGGGGACAAATTTCCTAGGACCTGAGGAAGATGTGCTATTGCCTGCTAGTGGTCTAAGCTTCTGAGTCCCTCACTGCACTGGTCCCCCAAGCCCTTGTAAAGGTTTTAGCAATGTGCTCCTATGGTTCAATGTTAGTGTAAAATAAGAATTTACAATATAGCATAGACAGCAACATCCCCAGTGGATACTTGAAACTGTAGACAGTGTCAGCTCCAATAGATGAGCATGTGGCTGATGTGACAACCAAGACGTCTAGTAAGTGACTGACAGGTGGGTAGCTTATAAAGCATGGATACACCGGCCAAAGGATTGATTCCTGTCTCTACAGTGCAGAATGCATACCAATAAAAACTCAGAAGGTGCTGATTTCTGAAAATTTCTGTTTAATATTTTTGGTCCGTTGTTTGCCTGAGGTGACAGAGTCTAGAAGGTGAAACCATGGCAAAGGACGCTACTGCAGTTTTTCTGGGTGCAGATTCCTCAGTTTTTAGGAGTCAAGTTACACAAACCTGGATCTGCCCGGAGTTAGTCCTGGTGTCTTTTTACCATGGCCACAGCCTAGTGCTGTTCTAGTACAATGATGGCAGGCTGGGTAGCTCACATGGAGAGGACCAATGAGTGTGTTTGTACTTCAAAGTAATTCCATCTCCTAACCCCTAGAGGTGAAGTCTTTGTATTGCTGAGCCATCCGCTGTATCTGAGAATTCATCTTTCTGGCCGACTTTGTGTTTATTTAGAGGCTTTAATTAGTATGTTTTAGTCTAGATTATTGCTGGCTCCCTGAAGTTAGTTTTAACACATGGTAGGTCATACTTGTAGAGTAGATTCTTAACTACCAAAGGCCTTGGGTGAATCAACACCACTTTCTACCCATTCTTAAAGTTACTTACTGTTTACTGTGTGACGGGCACTGGGTTAAGACATTCACGTTCATCCACCTTTCTGGAGGACATTGTAAGGTGCTATCCATGTCATACAGACGGAGGAAACAAGGCCCAGAGAGGCAAAGAAGAATGCTCCAGATCACATCACTAGGAAATGGACAAGTCAGGGTCAAGTCAGCCTTTGACCACAAGCGCTACACAATTTTACCTTTAGAGGCGAAGAAAAACGTACTGGCAGAATGTCTTCATAGCAGATATACTTGAAGCAAAATGCATTTACAAAATGAAATGGACACACTAGTTACAAGTCTTTACCCCTTTTATTAATGTTTTGTGACTGTCATACCATATATACATTGGCATTGCCCATCCGTCCATTTCTCCATTCACCCATTCATAACTCTCGTCTCTGTTTCTGGGATTCACTGCCAACAGCTCTGGCAGAGCTGCCGAGAGCTCCAGGCTTAGTGGGAAACCCTGCCTCAAGTAATGGGAAAAAAAATCAGAGCCCTACTTCTCTAAAAGCATCCTGAAACATACACACACGTAAAAGAATTTAAATGGACTTACCATATTAACGGGGAGAATTATTAATTATTTAATGAGTTTAGAAACCATGTAAATCCTCAAATGGATAGTTGTATCTGCTGCACTTTTCTATCTACGTTGGAATGTGCATGATCCCAGAGACCCCCGAATGCCTGGTTAATAGTTGTTGGATCAAACATCTTCAGTGGTTTACCTACCTCTCTCAGTTCTCAAGAAACAAAGGAGCCAGGAAGCTTTTCAGGAAATCTCTGAGGGCTCCGTGGAGTCTGGGGCTTGACGTGCTGGCTTAGTCTAAGGCTCCAGCAAGACTCTCCCTCTGGGTCCTGGGATTCTCTGCATCATTGGGGCTCTTGCCAGGTCATTTTGGCAGCAAAACTCTCCCACCCAACATCTGGGGAGAGCAGTTGCAGAAATGACTGATACTGTAGTCATCTGGGCCTAGATCTCTATCAGGGATTCTCTTTCTGGAGGACATGGGGGCAGATGATCAAACCCAGGACATCAAATATGTTGGGAAACTGTACTCTATAACACAGCTACTATCTGATTCCCCCACAGGGGTCTCTTGAAGCCACAACTAAGGATTCTGAAGGATGGGTCACCAGGCATGTAGGAAGTGGCTAGTCAGGGAACTGAGCAAGACATGGGGCTGAGACATTACTGAGCTCAAAAAAATAGGTAATAGTCCTGCTGCTATCATAGGAAATAGCATGAATAGTTTGACAACCTGCCTGAGAACAGAGGGAGTCACTATGAGAGCTGCCGCTGGGCTATCAATTATACGACTTGTCTGTTTTACCTAATGTATGTGCGGGGATGCTTCTCTTCATTAGAAAAGAGGTAAGAGGCTTGGGATCTTGGCACACACCTGTAATTCCAGCCACTTGGGAGCCAATGCAGGAATATCAGTAACTCTCAAGGCCTGTGTGGGTCTCAGAGTGTGTTTGAGGCTAGCCTGGTAACTTGGTAAGACCCTGTATATGATTATACAAAAGATTATAGCAAAACAAAATCCTGAGGCTGTAATTCAGGGGTGGAGCTCTTGCCTGGGATGCACAAGGCCCTGGACTCAATCTGCATCACTGCGAAAGGAAAGTGGGGTGAGTGGAAATTGAAACTGGAAAAGAAAATGGAAATGGAAAAGTAAGAATTTACGACAAAGAGATGTCAAAGCTGAAAGACTGAGAGCCCTCAGGACAAGTTCACCCTGCAGTGGAGAGGAAGACCTGGGGATGTGTGTGGTGGTGGGGGTCACAGCACATTCTGACCATGCAATGCTGCCAACCCTAGCAAAGTTCTCAACTATAGCAGGCACTCAGTATTTTTCCACTAAATGAATGAGTCTACGGCCACATCCATTTGGGAATGGCCACAGGAAGGATGGGTAGGAAACCGATCTGTGCTATGTGCAACGGTAGGACACCCAAATGCAGATTCTGTGCTCCTGGCCTCTAGCTGTAACACAACTTGGACTCCAGTCTTGAGAATCCACTCTCAAGATGATGAATAAAGAACTAGAAAATTCCAGGACAAGTTGAAACTGGATAGGTAATAGAGATCCATAATATTTTTATAGCCACCTAGAAGATGCTATCAGGTTGACCCAAATCAAAAGCAGTCCTTCCTTTCCAAACTAAGCCATTTGTTGTGTAAACCAGTTGCTCACCAAATTAGAGTTTGATGTCAGAAGAAGGAAGGAGGGGATAGGGTGAGGGAAAAATGCAGCAGTTTAAAAGAAATAAAGAAGAAGCGGCAAGTTCTGTGGGCTTCACATGCCATGCTGATATAGTGTCTCAGCTGACCACAGTGGTTGGGTCACCTTGACTGGATTCTAAATCTAATTTCACCATTTACCTGCTGGTCTTAGACATTTGCTAAATTCTGTGTCTTAGTTCTATCATTTCCATAGGGAGCTAAATTCCCTCTTACAGATATGTGAGAAGGAACAAGATAAAAACATGGACGTGATGACTTCTCGTGTCTGCTAAGAGCAAGGCCTGATACATGGCCAACTTCATCCTCCATCAAGGACTCCAGTCTGGGGACTCAGAATCCTCAGCATCTTGTACAATAAGTGGCACAAGTGAGATTCAAAGGAAGCAATGTAGGGTTGAATGGAATCATTTCCTCCTGGACATTCTCCCTTTCTACTCAAGGAATACTGATGGTTGCTTCCAGAGGTTTGAGCTGTAGAACTTGAGAACAAACAAACTAGGAGCTGCACTGGGGCCATTTTACTTCTCTCGCCTGCATTCCAGCTACAGACAATTTTAGGTACGATAAAACACAAAACCAAACCACAACAAAAACTAGTTGGAATTAGAAGTCATTTTCCATATGGAAATGCAATTTCTGTAGGTTGAAATTGGTAATTTTATAGGTTCTTACCTCGCACTTGTTGGCTTAATTTTCTTCATTGTGTGGATGGAACTGTGAGTTGAAAGGATAAGATAGCCTGGATCTCAGTGACTTCTGGTTGGGAGCAGTGAACTCCCAGAACCCAAATTTCTTGTGAACAACTTGTTTTCCTGTGCTCTGAGACAACCTGCAGCTGCTCTGAGCATGAGACCCTCAGGAGTTCCTGATGGCAGGAGATTGGTTTCTGGTGGGTTTGGCTGGGGAATGGCTATCAGTTAAGGATCACTATGCTCTGGTACACAATAAAGGGGGCATTCTTGGGGCATTCCTTTTTCAAAGATGACATATGTCTATGTCTGTGTGTCTTTGGGTGTTTAAATCTTCAGGCCCTTGCCCGAGGCTCACCAATAGTCCTGTAGTGCAGGCGCTGTAATACAGGAGTAGTACCGTAGTACAGGTAGTACAGACAGTAAAACTTCTCACTCTGGATTGTTCTCGGGAATCTGTGGGGGCCTTGATAAAATGCATATAGTGGATTTGTGTGTTGGGGGAGAAGATAATTACCTTTTCTGGAGCCCCCATGTAGTTCCTGATGGTTAATGGACCAACCACTCTGAGCAGGTAATTTAGGCTTGGTTGACCCTGAAAGAGCTGCTGGGGTTGTCAGGGAAGTCAGATAAGGAGACTATCAAACAAGCATCCTGTGCTTTATTAAAAAGGGGACTTTTGGCTGGACATGGTGGCTCACATCTGTAATCCCTTCTGAGAAGCTAAGGTGAAGGTCAGCGAGAGTTTGAGGCCAGTCAGGAAGACAGGGTGAGACCCTGCCTCAGAAAAACCAAACCAAACCAACCAACATACCAACCAAACAAACACCAAGACAAAATAACCTAAACAATTGATTTTCCTCTAGTTTAACTTTTCTTGGATGCCTACCATGTACTAAGCATGTGCAAAGCTGTCTGTCAACCAGAAGATGCCTCCAGTTTCTTTTCCTATTGCTCCTTCTCTTCCTCCTGCCTCCTCCCTTCTTTTCTTCCTCCCTCATGATCTTTCTCTCTTTCTCTTTTCTGACTTCTCTTTTTCTGCTGGTCAGTATTACATTTGTTGTTGTTGTTGTTATTAAGGTACAGAAACCGACTTTGGGTTCATTAAGGCGAAGGGAGAATAAAGGAGAGGTCACAGACTCCAGACAATCTGGCGGACAATGGAATAGAGATGAGAACCCAGATGGTTCCACAAACTCTGGAGATGGCAGGCACTTCCAGCCCTGTAGCCCATGGGGAGGGTGGCTTGGACACCTCCTAGTTGCCTCCCGGTCCCCTCCCATGGTGCTGGGGATTGCACTGGGGGCTCCCGCATGATAAGAAAGCACTTTGCCACTGAGCTACACCCCTAGTTAAGGACACATCCTCTTGATGGAGACTTGACTACTCCAGCCAAGCCTTCCCCCCTGCCCTACTCCATAACCACCACCATAAAAACATTTAATACCTCTCCAGTTCCACAGGAGCCTAAGCCCATGGCAAGGGTTTCAGGTAACTGATCTTGGATTTCATACTGGTCTGTAGCTGCCAAGAGGCCAGCAGAAGGAGGCAAGGTTACCCACAACAGGATCGTGCCCCCCCCACCTCAGTAAAGCGTGGATTGTTGCTGGGTAGCCACAACTATGCACAGCCTAGTTTCCTTTCTTCAGCTTTCTAGAAAAAAAGAAAAGAATTCTACTACCCTTCAATTACCGAGAACTTCAAAGAAAGAAATGAAAAGTATAGCCATTAGTTTGAAAGTCTGATGACCCGAATCTAAACAGTGCCAGGCATTTGATTCTGTTTAGTTCTAGGAGAAAGGCATTACTTTGATTTGAAAATCTGTTATCAAGGGCACTGAGGTATGTTCTGCCCCTCCTGCCTTTCCTCCATTCTATAGATGAACAATGTGGCATCCTCTTACGTCCGTTTGCACGTGCCTGTGTTTGATGACCACTAATTGATCACCTGGTATGAGTCAAGACCTGTGACCTAAGACAGCAAACAAATATAAACAGTTCTGACCGAATGCCATTGTGAGGCGTGATCATGACATACGCAGAAGGAAGCGCTCCAGTAGAGTTAATATAAAGGGCTCTGAAACAGAGGAGAGCTTTTCTCTGCAGGGAGTGAGTTGTATCCACCTCTGGTGGTCAAATTTACTCTTCCAAGCAAAATGTTTTTAGCCTAAAAGCTCTGATGTTTTCAAAGCCAAAAAACCCTCACCCTTAACTTTAGAGAGTAAGTCACCTGCCATTACCAGTAGAGGGCGACAATATGATGGCTTAGAACTGGTCCTTGGAGAGGGAAACGCACAGGAAGTGTGCTTAACTTCCCTTATTCATGCAGGAGCAGGAAAAATAAAGACAGACAATAAAAATCTTTCCCCCTTTCTCTTCTAGAAACCTATTCCAAAGCTTTATGGTCTGTTCTCAGGTCCTTATACTTTATAATATAAAGAAATCAGGTCGGATGTAAAATCGGACTTGGGATTTCAGCAACTAACAAAAGTTTGGGACAACCAAAATCTGAGACCGCTGACTCCTACAGACCTCTACAGACTCAAGAAAGTACAAGAGCATCTTCAGAGTTGTTTGTGTAGCTGGTCCTTCAGCTAGTTGAAATACATAGGTTTCTGCATGCTTGTGGCTCTTGGAGATCTCCAAAGCATAGTCTCTGTCCACAGGAATTTGAAAACTACACAGAGAAGTTACAGAAGCTATTTATCAACAACAAAAGCAGCTGTGTGTGTCCTCAGAATGGACAGGCTTGTGATGGAAGACGGTCCAAGTGCTGGGATAAAGTAAGGGTTTCCCGATTGGCTGGCACCCTGGCTTTCCGATACTGTAGGGTGAGCCCAGGCAAATCTTCCTCCTTACTGGGAACCCTGAGGTGCAAGCAACAGAATGCTGGGTTTGGTCCTGGGAGCAGCTTCTGAGCCCTGTGGAAACGGCACGTTCACTGCGTTGAGTCTCAGCTTTCCTATCAGTGCTGTGGGTCATGGCAATATCAGTTTAGAGATTGTGGAAGATACTCTGTGCAGTTTTTTTTCCTTTTTTTTTTTTTTGCTTTTTCGAGACAGGGTTTCTCTGTGGCTTTGGAGCCTGTCCTGGAACTAGCTCTGTAGACCAGGCTGGTCTCGAACTCACAGAGATCCGCCTGCCTCTGCCTCCCGAGTGCTGGGATTAAAGGCGTGCGCCACCATCGCCCGGCCTCTGTGCAGTTTTTGAAAAGTATTTAGTCCACTGTGGTTAGGCTCTTTGGCAACAGGGTTTCTCTATATAGCACAGGCTAGTCTTAAACTCCTGATTCTTTTGGGATTGTGGATGCAGTCACTATGGCCTGTCAGCTTCCTTTTTTGTGTGCTGGGAATAACCAAGGTCCTTGTTTTATATAGTTGCTGTAAAGACTCGGGGTAAGGAAGAAATGTAAATTGCAGAGCCCAGCACTGCGAGTTAGAAGGGAATTGTTTCTTGCTAGAATCAGCAGGGGAGGCTTCCGGGAGCAAAGAGCCCCCAAAGGATGGACAGTTTGCAGGAAGAACCCAGAATCAGGCATTCTCTTAGGGGTGGGATGGACAAGCAAGGCATGGAGCTTCAGCTCATGTCAGACCTTTATAATGGCCGCTAGACTCAGGGATGCTCACTCTGATGCGACCCCACCCCACAGGCTGTGAGAACAATGGTTTCCCTAAGCCTCTTGTTCCTCTGGGCCTTAGCGTTTGGGTCAGTCATGGAAGACAGGAATAGTTCATCATCAAAGGCTCCTTCAGTGCTAACATTCTCCATCTTGGCTCAGCTTCTTCCACCGTGGATTAAATCAAGCATCCACATCTGTGTTCACCGGGTCCAGGGGCTCTTTAAATTTACACACGACTCTCTCAGTGCCAACGCAGGAGCCTGTTTCCTGCAAGTCATTTCATCCATTTTTCCATCCATATATTCACCGACAAAGTGTTTACTAAGTACCTACTATGTGCAGAGTGTTGTTCTAGGTGCCAGAATTTGCTTCCTGTTCACATCCCAGTCTGATGACCTGATTTTAGTGGCTTTCCATTCTCGAGTGTTAACTCCAGGTCACACCCAGCATGCCCTTGCCTAGCTCTCTGCTTTCCTTCATGTTGTTACCCATCTCTGTACCATCCTTGCCAGTGATCCAGGCTGACCAAGAGCTAATGATCCAAATGCTTACAAAAATTCTTTAAGTCTGCTACCAAACCTACCTCAGACCCCATCCCTCCTGATGCCAGCCCATGATTCCTTCGTCTGAGCTCACGTAGCTATTATTGCCGCTGTCCTTACATTCCAGTTCATCTTTTCTGTGGCTTTCTCGCCTGCTGGATTTGCAATTGGGTGAGGCAGGCAGCAAACTGTAATCATCTTTGCAACCCTAGTCCCTAGCATACTGCTTGGCACCCGAGAGCCAATTAAGTCTCTGATGAATGAGCTTGTTGAAGCTTTGGAAGTGGGTCAGAACAGGGATGTGAATGGGAATGACACTAATAGTGACTACCTTATATCACGGACTTCTCACGCGTCAGACTCCGGGCCAAGCGCTATACATCTGTGATCTGTTTAGTTAAATCCTCACAGCAGACTGTGGGGCCAAGGAATTGAGGTTGCTGGGAGAGCGCCCCTGGAGTCAGAAGGCCAGGCTTGGAATTCTAGCTACTTGAGCCCACCGTGGACTCCTGCATTCTGTTCCTGCAGGACATGGCTAACAGTACAAGCGGTAATAAAGGCTTCCTCTTTTTGCCAAGCTAAGCAATGTGAAATTGGACTGTATCGAAAGAGAGGTATCTTTACCAGTGTGAAAGGGGTGTCCCCCAGACAAACACTGGTCTTGTCTAGCTTCACTTCTTGGCAGCTGCGTGCCTTGCACACGTTGCCTAGCTCTTCCTTTTGCCTTGACGTCCTATATGCAGTATGGAGTTAGGGTGCTCAGCTTCACAGGGCTCTTCGGGAGGAAGGCATGGTGATGCCAGGGGTATGCCTAGGGCTTGTTTCATTCGTAAGTAGTAGTAATGGTCCTACATACTAAAAAGGAGGATTTAGAGAAGATCGAGACGGCTGAGGCAGGAGGATCAAGATTTCAGAAGCAAGCAAGCAGACAGAGTCTACTGGGAAGAGAATATGGGAGCATGCCTATTTTGAGGTAATAGAGAGACCCAGGAGTCAGATGACTTGGAGGTATTGAGCTAACATGAATGAGGGAGAGGTCGGTCACATGCTTCATGTGAGACCAATAGGCTGGATTTGACAGAGATCACGGGGAACCTTTGAAAGAAGACAGCGACAGCCCCTTGTGGGAGGAAAGAGATGCTGTAGGTTCAAGATCCGGTGAACAGCAGGAATAGTGACTCGGACATCTTCGTAGAGCTTTAGGTGGTGAGGTGCTGTGGTCTGAAAGTTTCAGCCTCTCAAATCTACATACGGCTATCCTAGTTATCAAGATGATGATGGTGTTTGAAAGTGGAGCTTTTAAGAGCTAACTGAGCCATGGGCATGGGATTAGTGTCTTTATACAAGAAGCCAGAGGGACACTTCTTAGCCCCTGTACAATGTGAGAACACAGTAAGGGGGCATTGTTTGTGGAAGACTTTTGGCCCTTACTGTTACCAAATCTGGACTTCACAGTCTCCAAATACACGAGAAACAAATTTCTGTTGCCACCAATAAATTCAGTTTATGGGATTTTTTAAAAGCAAGTTGAATCTTCTAAGAAAGAGAGTCACAAACATCAGTTGTCTTAGAAGGATTCAAGATTAGCAAACCTTCCCAAATACATTATTTAAAGTGATAAGCCTTTTATTTCAAAGTCCAGGCCAATAGCGTGCTAGGGAAACACAGACCCCCCCCCAGCTCAATTCCATATCTGTCTAGATACTCCTAAAATAATAGGAAAGATGGCTAACCTCAACTATTCAACTCATGGAGGAGACTGTGATTTAAAGAGAAAAGAGTTAAATGCATGATGTTAGGTGCAAGAAAGTCAACAGAAAGCAGATGCAAAACTTTTTAGGGGGATGTGTCAAGATCCCAGGTGGAGGACTCATGCTAGCAGGTGGTGGGATGGAGAAACCAAGGGCGGAGACAGCACAAACAAGTCAGAGATGTCGCAGAAGGAAACTAAAGGTCCTCCGGGTGGCCTACCTGTCTTGGAACAGAAAGAGACAGGCCTGTTAACCACGCCGCGAGGAGTGGTTAATGGTTAATGGGTATCACTCATGCTCCATTGGCCAAACTTCAGTCACAAGGCCATTCCTAGGGACTGGAAAACATCATTAAATTGTATGCACTATCTTTCTGTATCCGTGGGGCTGAGCATGGTGTTTAGGATATAGCAGAGGCTTGGTAAACTGGTGAGTAAATTATTTTTACTGGTACCCTACTTGAGGTTCAAAGATTGCTTAGACCTAATGTCCCAGAGGCGAGCTTATTTAGAGCTGTTCTTAGAAATGCTGATACACTGCAGGGACCTATTCATCTTCTCTATACCTCTATACGTAGTTTCTATATATGCCACCTGGGTTAAAGCCGAAAACCGTGCTTAGTGAACCTGGCAGAGTGATGCTGGCTTGCTTTCAGGGAGATAAAGATCAGGGTCTTTCTTCCAAAGCTCAGGGCTGTAGGAAGTTGAGCTTATTAGCCAACGAGTACATTAACCAACTACAATTTCCAATCAAACATGAGATACCCAGTCCTGCATTCTGTGAACCAGAACGCCACTTGAGTTCTTTAGTCGCCTGCTGAACTAACTAGTATAGTACCAAGATGAGTGGGCAGGTTACTGACTGAGCTAACTAGTCTCCAGATAATCGAAGGAGTTCCCAGTCAAACTGATCAGACACAAAGCACCACAGATTCAAGCGTGCCCTCCTTACAGTTTAAAACTCAGGGGTTGGATTCATGTGTGCGATTTTTATAATAGTTCTTTTAATGAATAATGTGATCTTGGAAAGAAAAACCGGTGAGGTGGGTCAGAAATTCCCCGAAGGGCAAACAAAGTGCTTCTTATCAAACTGGCAAAGCAAGCCAGGATGCATAGCATGGCGGGAACCATATCGGGCAGGGAATGTGAGGGATATTTTTATAAACAACTCCAGAGCTATCAACAATGCAGGGCCAGGGCAGAGATTCCCATATATGCAGATGCTATTTCTTGAAGAACCGTGCTTATGAAAGGGAGTGGGTGCCAACGAGCCCAAGAAGGACGAGGGAAGCCAGGCAGGCAGTTGTAAAATAAGTCAGTGTGGTGGCTAAAGTCTCTGACTCATTCAGGCTGGCTTCCGGAAGCAGAGGCAGGCAGGGTGGTAGGGTGCTGGTTACATGTGAGGAGTGTGATCGATCCTGGTGCTGAGAGACCTGCTAAGCATTAGAAGGCAGCTGGACCTGCAAGGATGAGAGCTTGGGTGGAGAGGAGATGGGTCTCAATCCAAAGGACCAGATCACTGGTACTGTACAGGAATAAACCCTGCCCTGACCTGAACCAAAAATCTATCTGGTGAATCTGGTTATCCCTACAGAGGATAATTTGCCTCAACTTCTGAACTCTGGACAGTATCCTGTCTCATGAGAAAATAACCTCTCTCAGAGCAATATTCCTACTATCTCGCAAGAAGTCAGGCCATGTAGGCAGTAGGTTGTAATCCTCCAATTGTTTCTCAATAGTTATGGTGGCGTGGGCAATTCCCTCAGCCTCTCGGGGTTGCAGTTACCTCTTCTAAATGATGTAATTCCGTTTTGAGGGTTGGCGAGGACTACTTAAGAATTTGTGCCGCAAGCAGCAGGTACTTAATGAAAGTGCTGCCTGCCATCTCCCATTGTGGGAATGAGATAAAGTCCTCCTACATGAATGGCATGTCTTCCCCTGGTCCAGTATGGATGTGGAGTGTGTGAGGAAAGTATCAACCGTATCTTCCTCCTCCTAGATATTGGTATCATAGGCAGAAACTGTCAACCACAGTTCTGTCTTCCTGGGTGACTACAACCTGAGACTGCTCCCCTAAAACAAAGACCTGCCGCCAAGATTAAATACCTATTATTGTATGTAATGTAATTGTATGTAATACTACC
Source organism: Microtus pennsylvanicus (assembly GCF_037038515.1). Classification (NCBI taxonomy): domain Eukaryota; kingdom Metazoa; phylum Chordata; class Mammalia; order Rodentia; family Cricetidae; genus Microtus; species Microtus pennsylvanicus. Next base: position 36,291,878 of record NC_134591.1, read on the forward strand.
TGTATGTAATTGTGCCTGTTGTATGAAATACTGGCGCAGCATTTCTGAGCTGCTGCTGGGGCATCTCCATCAGGTACCACAGCCACCTGGTCCCAGTTTTTTTTTTTTTTTGTACATTTGTGTCCTTCCTTCATTTGCTGTTGCCCGAGTCAAGTCAATCCCAATTCTTTGCATATCTCTGCTATCTACCCCTACTCAGTGATCTTTGGAAATCCCTTACTCCTTCCCCTCATGCCTACTGTTCCACTTCTGCCAGGCCATGCTATTCACCTCCCCACTGGCTGCCCTGGCTCGTGTAGGCCCCCGCTGGTTCTAGCCTGTCTAGCAGAAGTTCCTTTTTTCTTCCAGTCTTTGCTTAATACCAAGGCAAGGTAAACTTATTCTTCTATGGATCTTGGAAAATCCAGGCAGATGAAGTGGTGGCATTAGATAACGGCTGAGCTCCCCAGCCAGACTTTATATAAGGAACCAAAACCTGCTGGTGAGTAAAGCAGCTCTGGCCAAGTTGTCTTGTCTTTCATATCCACAAAGAACAATGGGTAGGTTAGTGCCAAGTTCTGTAGATGAAACAGTCCAAAACAGTAACCTGACCTAAAGATGGGATCCAATTCAGGACCAGATTATGTTTACAGAATCTGCATGAACTGGACTGGTGTGGAAGGGTGTATGCTCACAGTCAAACAGGCAACACCTCTCGCTCTTGGGTCAAGTTGGGGTGGGGTTTATTTTGGTAAGTCTTAACACATGTAAGGGTCCAGGTTTGAGTTTAGTACAAGGAAGGAGCTTTAGCTCCCCCTCATCCACTTCCCACGGCGCCCATACACTCTGCTCACCCACCCTGGCTTTCCACCCCCCACACTCCCAGTATCCCCAGCCGAAGCCTCTGTCCCACTCTTCCCCTGCTCTTTTCCCACAATGCCTCCAGGATCCACTGCGTCAGAGAAGCTCTTTGTATAAAATCACGACATATCTCAGCACCCTCTAGTTCCTCTTTGCGGTGACTTTTCTTTTTCCAGCTTACCATGCGATCTACTGTGTACTCTTTGTTTATCATCTGTCTGGCCCCACTGGAGGACAGGTTTTAAGAAGAGGGAAGTTCATCTACTGCCCATTGCTTCTACCCACTCCACAGAACAGCCAGGCTCCTGGAAGGCTTTAGCAAATACTTGGGGGGCAGACATTAGAGTCAGGCTTTCATTTGGGCTCTTGTTAATGTATAGAGACTCAACTTAGGAGCTGATCATTAATCACACTCTACAGAGGAGGAAGCTGAAGTTCAGAGAGGTTAAGTGACTTGCCCAGGTCACCAACTGGCTAGAGACAAGGTCATAAGCAAACCCCAGCTCGCTTGGCTAGCGGTAGGAAGCATGTGCTAGGAGCTGCTCACGTCTTCTTATTGTTCCAGTCATTTCCCACAGGGCAGCATGCTGTATCGCCTGAGAGACAGCCTTTACATGGAGCTCTGACTCCATTTAACTTGATTGATTTTGCTCCTGGACTTGTCAGAAATTGGAATGTAGAGGTAATGGGCAGAGACTAGGGGTTTTAAGTACAGACCGCTTTTTCAACTCAGCCAGCCTTGATTCTGAACTTTGTTTATTCCGGGCCTAATGCAGAAAATATATGCACTAAAAAACAAATTAAAAATAAACGATAAATGAATTAGAAACTGCCCGGGGATATCAGGAACTTATGTACCATGCTATGTGGCTTTTGAGTAAATATTTGCTTTGCAAGCCAAGGAGCAATCCGTATTTGCCTTGGCCGTCTCTGGCTGAAGGGCACATACACTACTTCTGCGTCTGCATAGTCTTCAGGAAGTGTACACAGAGATCTGAGCATTCCAGAGACTCTGAGAGGAGGAGATAACTTGGGATTAGACAACTGGGCCTTTGGTTGAGTTCTGCTCCTTGGTTGTTGGGCAAAGTTGACAGCTTACTGCTCTTTCTGAGCCTCCTCAGTGGTCCTCACCATCCTCTTCCATCAAGCCCAAGAGGGTGCCAATAGCTTCGCAGTGAACGAATGGCTTGATGCCAGAAGGGATAGGTTGAGGAGAGTGCCAGCATTTCCGCCATCTCTTCCTTCTCTCTGTTCCACAGGGCCAACTCCCTTGTTGTTTTTGCCCTCCCTTTAATCAGTTCTCTCCTAAGATTGTAGTGTCTGAAAACTTTAGTTTTGTTCTTTGATCAACGAAACCTGGCCTAGCAGAATGGTCAGCTTAATGGGGTGATGTGATGGGGATGAGGGTTCAGGAACTTCTCCGTCTGGCAACCCGACTTAGGAAACCAGAGGATAGGAAAAACATTCCCTGAATATGTCCATTAACTGACTTGTTCAGCTTCTTCCAGAGGGACTCAGCAGCCACAACTCTCGGCCTAACCCTCCTAAAACTTCCGGGTTGGTAATGGAGAGATGGCCGTGGGTCACCCACATATTATTCTCTCATGACACAGTGATAGGGAGGCACATCCGCAGGAGAGGCAACTCAGTCTTGAGGCTAATGCCAACCTTAGTTATTTTTTAATATTTTTATGTTTATGAGTGTTTTGTCTGTCTGTCTATATGTTCACTCCATATGTACAGTGCCTGTGGAGGCCAGAATAGGACACTGGATTCATCTGCAGTTACAGCCCATAGAATGTTGTGAGGGGCCATGTTGGTGCTGGAAACCAAACTCTGGTCCTCTTCCAAGAGCAGCAAGCGCTTTTAACTGCTGAGCAGGTCTTCCAACCTTAGTTTTGAGGAGGAACATCCTGGCAAAAAACTTACCCCAAAAATGGCATCTAAAATTCAGACCTGAAATCGGCAGGCCTGGAGTTACTTGAGCAAGAGTGAGAAAAAGGAAAAGGATCCTAGCTGAGGGGGAAATGGGGGTGGCAGTGGAGGGCAGGGGGAGAGTGTGCAGCCATGGAGGCAGGGCATGAGGTCAGGGAGAGGGGAGACTGCCATAGGTCTCACTGAGAACCTTATGAGCCACTTGTAAGCCTTGGGTACCCACCCGAACTGGGAGCCCTTGGGTTCTGTTCCCAGGGCAATGGTACCCACCTGTACTGAGGAGATCCCATTCAGCCCTGCGTCTTAGGAAGGTTATTCCCATCGCCATGTGCAGTCCACTCCGGCGGGAGACGAGGCTGAGAACCCAGAGCCCGGCAGTGTCTTAGAGAAAGAATGATGCCGAAGAATCGTTTGAGCTTAAATGGCAGGCCTGGCTGCTGAAAGATCTAGAATGTGCTTTGCCTCCCATCCTTCCGCCGACTGCCATCGCTCCCTTTCTCCAGGCATTCTCAGATGAGATCCCAGGAAACTGGAGTTTTGTCACCCTAGAACAATGGGATCCACCCTTCATTAAGGGAAAATCTCTCATCGCACTGCTTTGCCAGTCTATGACACAACTGTTGTAGCACATGAGGCCCAGGACCATCTGAGAGAAGTGAGTGATTCGGCAGCCCCCCTCGAGGGCTTGGGAACTGCTGCCCTGGACCGTGTGTTGAGAAGCCACAGAGACATCTGTCCCCGGAGCGCAGTGCATGGCTGCCTTCTCTGTAAACCGTGGGGTGCACAAACTCAGCTGGTTCTAATTGCACAGGGCATGCCATATTGTTGCCCGATGTAATGTCAATTTTTATTTATTTGTGTTTGTGAAAAGCGGGCCTGATTAGACCACTTAAAACTACACAGGCTAGTTAGAGCCAGGCTGGCGTTAGTGAGTTCAGCTGCCCTCCCTAAAGTCATCAGAGCTTCCAGCTCGGCCTCCCTCTGAGAATGTAAACTTGGGGCCTTATGCTATCATGATTTCTATTTCATCCTCACTCTTATAAACTACCATATAAAAAGCAGCCGCCAAGGGTTCTTTCTTTCTTCTTCTCTTTTTTTTTTTCCAATTTCATTTTGAGGCTTGGAAAATCACAAAATAAAAATAGCCCTGAGAGTGGAAAGTTTGGGGGAGTTTGTTTAGCTGTCTTTGAAATGTACTTTCTGGAGGAATAAGAACGTCCTAAGATCCTTCTTTGCATAGTACTTTACTGCAGGCTTAATTTTTATGGCCTTTTTCTCCTGTTTGATGCTCATGGAGTCCCTGTGGGGTGCGAATGGCTACTATCTTCATCTCGCTACCTCAGCACAATAGACGGGCTCTGGCTAAAACCACATGAGTTGCTATTGTCAAGATACCTATAAATCCTGAGCCCCAATCCTGAAGTTCCCCTCCAACCTCTGTCTCCCCCAGAGTTCCTATCCAGGCCCAACTTCTGCTTCCCTTGCTAGGCCATCCCCAGGAAAGGAAGACGTTCAGGCTGTGTCTGGACAACTGCAGGCTCAAGATGGTCACTCGGCACACTCCTCCCTCTCAGGAACACGCTATGTCATATAATAATTACATATAAGCACTCTGAACCCCACCACAGCCCGTCAGCTCCTTGGGGAGAGAGTCTTTGTCAGTCATCTATGGCCTCAGACCTTGGAACAGAATTTGCTACTTAGTGGGTGTGACTCGGTACCTGTTTCCATAGAAACATTGCTGAGCAAGGAAACTGTGACTTAAAATAATCCTACCATTTCATTCTGTTTCCTGATTATAATAAGGAATCAACCACCAATGTCCTGGTTAAAATTGGGCTGTTTAGAGAGTGGTGGAAGCCCTGTGATCATTGCTTACCTCATGGTTCCCCAAACTGTGTCTTCCAGAATGCCCTAAGCACATCAGTGGGTGTTCCGGAAAAGTCACAAGTTCCATGACGTATAAATTTGGGAGACACTGATTCAATAAGTTCAACAACAACCAACCAACCAAACAAACAAAAAACAGTTTTTAATTGCAAATGTCTTCAAAGTATAGATTCTCCTCCAGGTCTGGTTCCCTTCAAGATCTCCCCATCTGCATGAGTTTCAGATGTGCCATACTATCTTCAATTGTTTCTCTCTCTCTCTCTCTCTCTCTCTCTCTCTCTCTCTCTCTCTCTCTCTCTCTCTCACACACACACACACACACACACACACACACACACACACCCCTACACTCACTAAAAGAGATCTCATCTATACCACATTCTCAGACTGAGGCTTCACTTTCCCTCCTTCTCTTCGGCTTCGACGGTTTCTGAGGAGCGGAGCATCCCTTCTTCTGAAGCCGATGAGTCAGAAACACACTGGAATCCAGCCAGCCATACCCCCACCTCAGGATCACTCTGTAGTTCACCCAAACTCCCGAGAGCCACCTGGGACTTGCCTAAACCTTGGCTTCGGCATGCTGGCCTCTTTCCTCAGTCAGTCCTGTTCTTCTGTGTCGCAGTGTTCTCTTGTGGATACACCAGTATCCATTTGAGTCTGGCTCCCAGGAAATCGGACCCCATTCAAGAGAGGTTCTTCAAGTATCTAAGGTCATGAATGTTAACAGGAAAACTTGGCGCTGAATTTTGAGCTGGCAACAAGAATAACTGGTGATAGGTGGTGTGTGGATGACGTCTGGCGCAAGGCAGAAGTGTAGTGCAGTATAGGAATACGGAGTTATAAGAGAATAGAGTGGAGTGGGTAATGGCATTGAGTGGGTATGGCATGGCTGAGGGCAGTCGCAGCTTTAGAGAAGGGATGGCAGACGGAGGCACCGCATTCAGCAGAATGCACAGCATGTACTAACCCTTATATCCTCGAGTCTCAAGTGGGAAGAACTTAGAGAAATGCCCAGAACGGATTCAGAGAGAAGCAGAGTTTGCCGAACCCATGCAGAGCTATTTCAATAATGTCGACTGCAATGTGGTAGGAATGGAATCCTCCGCGGTGGAGGAGGACATCCTGGTGATGTTCTTGGCAATCTTTGGACTCTTCTGGGCTGCACCTGCAGTTCACCACATCTAGCTAAAGGCTAATGCTTCCTATTCGGTTGCAGGTAATGTGGAGACCTTTGCCTTATAGAATAACACATGATCTCCCCATTTCCTTATCCACCAGACAAGAAAACAATAGGCTGGAATTTCAACACACTTTAGCTGGAGAAGTGTTCGGCCTGTCGAAGGAAGAAAAAGAACTATATGCCAGAGAAACTGTAGAACCTAAACAACATATGTCAACAGAGACTGGGAAAATCATGTGGAATGGGATCCTGAGATTACTCAATTAAGTAGGTGGGTAGGAGGGGATCAGACCTTAAATTTTGTTGCAAGGACATTGTCCCTGATGAGGCCTCTGAGAAATGCTATTCACACACCTCCAGAGTGACTCTGGGGAGGTTGGAAAGAGCCGTAATCCCCAGCAAGTGAGGTTCCAGTGCCTCAGTTGGTATGGAGCCTGTCAGAGGGAGTTAGCAAAGGGCTTTCAGAAGCGTGACTACTGGAGCGAACAGCTAGGGAAGGCTGACGAAATCCGCCAGAAGATGAGAAACCCACAGGGCAATCGCAAGTAGCATCCCGCTGGCAGAAAGAACAGGAGATCCCTGGCCCAAAGGAAAGCCACCATGGCTCAGAAGCTCGGGGTTGGCTGTCCTCGGTAGACTGGAGCCTGTGCTGGGAGACTGGGGTGATTCATGATGCCAGTGAGGATGAGGTATCAAAATCAGAGACCAGATATCAGTGGTCACCTGTGAGAAACACCAAAAGTACAACGTGCACAGTAAGCGACGGCATAGGAAAAGCCAAATCTGCCTATGGCTATGGAGACGGTAGGGTGTGGGGCATGCGAGAGGAGGAGCCAAGGAGCTTGGCAAGGGAACTTCCTTATCATGGCTCCCCAGTATTTGCCTAGAGAGCTTGGACCACACCACCACACCTCTGCAGTCTGCATGTTGAGGAGCCCACGCGCAGAGTGGAACACCCCACAGCCTGTTGTCTATTCATTGCCAGCACCCAGTCCTTATCAGGAAGAGATGGTTTATATCTCATAATGGGGACACAAAGGGACATAGTTGGCACCCAAATGACTCCTTTCAGTGTTTACTCTTTAGGTCCAATTTTAGAGGTAAATAGCTAAATGTAGCTATCATTCCTTGAGAAGGGCAGAGTGACCCAGTGTGCTGCTCCCTCCGAGATTAGCCTCTGAATCACGCAGTCAGACAAGCAAAAAGATTACAAAAGGTAATCTATAAAAAGTCATTAAAAGACTTTATAGGATAACCTCCCTGATTATTGGTATACCAAGCAGAAAGCAAGAATAGTCAAGTTTAGGGACTGAGAAATGGCTCAGTGATCGAGAGCGCTTGTTCTTGCTCGGGACCTGAGTTTGATTCCCGGCACCACACAGCGACTCAAAACCACCCATAACTCCATGGGGTCCGATGCCCTCTTCTGGCTTCTTCAGGCCTCAGGCACGGACAGAATTACCATATAGTCTGGCTATACTACTCTAGGTGTATGTGGAAAGCATTTCATATCCGCCACAGGAATACTTGCACATCCTTGTTCACGTCTCCTCTGTCACAATCACAAGGAAATGACATCAACATAGATGCCTATTAACACATGGATGTAGTAGATGCCTATTAACACATGGATGTAGTAGATACCTATTAACACATGGATGTAGTAGATGCCTATTAACACATGGATGTAGGGTGAAAGTGTGGAATTGTGTGTGTGTGTGCGTGCACATGTGTGTGTGCCTCTGTGTGTGTGTCTGTCTGTGTGAGTAGAAGCCAGATATCAACTTTGGGTGTCTTTCCTGATTTCCCCTTGGCTTATCTTTTGAGACACGGTCTCCCATTAAACCCAGTATTTATTTACTTAGTCAGGGATCCCTCGGTGTCTATGCACCTTGCACTAGGTTCACAGATGCAGACAACCATGCCTGTTTGTTGTTTTTTTTTTAAATATGGGGGCTGGGGATCTGAATTCAGGCTCCCATGCTTGTGTGGTAGACACTTCACCTACCGAGTCAGTTCCCTATCCCCACAATAGATTTTTTTTCAGCCACAAAGAGAAATTGAAGTATAAACTTTGCAGGAAAATGAATCAAGCAGGAAAGTATGATCTTAAGTGAGGTAAGCCAGGCTCAGAAAGATAAATACCGCATATTTGTTTTTATATGTGGATCCTAGTGTCTAGTTTTTATATACATATAATTGTGTGGAGGTGAGTGTGGGCAGAGGTCAGGAGAGTAGGAAGAAGCTCATGGGGGTGCGCTTGAGGAAGTGGGGGTGGAAAGGGTGATATAGAAGCAGATGGGGGGGGCGGATACTGGATACTGGAATGGGGAGGGTAGACAAGGACGCAGAGGAGAGGGCCAGGCCGTGCGAGGTCGACAGCTGCTAAAGATGTACGAGAACGAGAGAAGGAAACCTGTCGCTTTGTACGTTAAATAAAATAAATTAAAGAACCAAAAATGGAAGAAAGAAAAAGCAAAAGGTGCTCATAAAGCACAAAAGCAACAAGTTATTAATCTACCGAAGTTTCTTCCTGGCATTGTTCACTTTTAGATCAAAGTGCTAAAATCACAAAAGGTACCCCGAATGCAGAGTTCCGGTCCCTCCCCCTCCCAGCTTTGTGTCCTTGCATGTCGTAGGTCTTCGTCGCCCTTCTCTATGGAATTCTTATTTCCTGCACTTGGAACCAACTGCTGGAGGAGAGCGCTGAGGATGGATTTTGCAGTGGGGCCTGGGGCAGAAATAGAGGCGAGAGTGGCTGCCTGTGACGTCTATTCCGTGGGCCGCTCTGCCGGCCCATAGCTTCCTCACAAAATGAGATTTCAGCCAGCAGTAAATAACAAAGGCTACAAAACTGTTTCGCCTTTTTGACCAGCAAGTCCAGTTCTTGGAACGGTACTTGTGAAATAACATTCAGCAAGAGAGGCAGGGTTCCGGTGGAAGACTCCCCAAACTGTGAAAGGCAACAGAAGGATCCGGTCCTAAGGGCAAGTGAGGAAACTGAGTCTGAAAGGGTTTCCTGCCCTGCTGGGAACCCTGTGCTCTCAATGTCCCTGTCCCCTGCATGCGTAGCTCACAGCTGTGTCTAATAGAAAAGGACCAGAGAGTGGAGCAGAGGGATTAGGGTTTATTTCTAATTGTTTTACTAATGATAAACAGTTTAAATTTGGTAGAAAAAATGTAAAACATGGAGAAGGAGAGATGCCTCAGCCGGTAGGAGTGCATTCTGCACCGTGGAGGACCTACATGGGGTTCTCAGCAGCTACAGCAGGAGTCTCACAAAGCCTACAATTCCAGAGGAGCCGATACTCTCTTCTAACTTCTTTGGCGTGTGTATGTGCATACACACACACACACAATAAATAAAAATATTTTTTTTTAAAAAAGGGGGGAAATGTCCTGTTTCTGGAAGCTTAGCCCTGAGCACACACTAACATCCTAGGTTCATACTAGGATCTCTGAAGTGGGGGTGATCACACCTGAGCACACGCTGATACTAGGATCTCTGCAGTGGGGGTGATCACACCTGAGCACACGCTGATACTAGGATCTCTGCAGTGGGGGTGATCACACCTGAGCACACGCTGATACTAGGATCTCTGCAGTGGGGGTGATCACACCTGAGCACACGCTGATACTAGGATCTCTGCAGTGGGGGTGATCACACCTGAGCACACGCTGATACTAGGATCTCTGCAGTGGGGGTGATCACACCTGAGCACACGCTGATACTAGGATCTCTGCAGTGGGGGTGATCGCACCTGAGCACACGCTGATACTAGGATCTCTGCAGTGGGGATGATCACACCTGAGCACACACTGATACTAGGATCTCTGCAGTGGGGGTGATCGCACCTGAGCACACACGGATACTAGGATCTCTGCAGTGGGGGTGATCACACCTGAGCACACGCTGATACTAGGATCTCTGCAGTGGGGGTGATCACACCTGAGCACACATTGATACTAGGATCTCTGCAGTGGGGGTGATCACACCTGAGCACACATTGATACTAAGATCTCTGCAGTGGGGGTGACGGCACCTGAGCACACGCTGATACTAGGATCTCTGCAGTGGGGGTGATCACACCTGAGCACACACTGATACTAGGATCTCTGCAGTGGGGGTGATCACACCTGAGCACACGCTGATACTAGGATCTCTGTGGTGAGGATGACTGCACTAATTATCTCCTTGCTCATCATCTAAAGCACCCCAAGGGCTTATTTATCCTGTGCCTGCCCTCTTCCCTCCCTGCCTGCCTTGCACGGAAACTGCCCGTGACACAGTAAGCTACTGCTCCTGCCAGAAACATGAATATTTATTTTTGGTTTGTTTGTAGACAAAAACAAAGGCCGAGGATCAGGGCTTCTGTGGTTTGGATATAGTTGACAAATATGTCTCCCGAACGCTCGTGCACTGGAAGCCTGGTCACCACTGTGACAAAATGAAAAGGTAACCGGAGTGTTAAACTGTGTGACCTACCAGTAGGGTAGGCACAGGACTGCCCCTGTGAGGAGACAATGTTGAAGAATGTGTTAGGCCTTTCTGATGGGCTGAGTTCCTAAGAGCGGTTTATTAGAAAACAGCCTTGTCCTCCTTCGTCTCCTGCTTTCCTTCTCACCACATGAGTTCTCACGCCTGCACCTGCCATGTGACGTCACCCATCTCAGGATGACCTAGTCAGCAGCTCTGGTCGGTGAAGCATGATTAATAAAACCCCAGAGACTGGTATTGGGGTTCAGCATGAAGGTCAGAAAAGCAAAACAGCCGTGTAAGGTCAAACTTGATGCCATTCTGTTTGAACTTTGTAGCCATCAAATCGAAAATCAAATACATATATTTCCCTTTTACATTATTTAGCACCAGCTATTTTATTAGAGCAACACAAGAATAGACTAAAACCACTGGCTAGCATGCTTATCAGAGGGTCCCAGTGAACAGCTGGGAGCCTGCGCCATAGGCAAAGGAAGAATTTCTTTCCAATGTCACTGCCTCGAGCAACATAGAGGATGCATGGGTATAGGAATAAGCGTGATTTCGTTTACAGTCTTGGATCTCTGCAGTTATAGGTAAGACCTAGTTTTAAAGAAACACACACACACACACACACACACACACACACACACACACACACACCACATACCTTTAACTATTCTTAGAAGCCCGTAGGATGGCCTAGAGACTTTGTCCATAACTAGTAAAATTAAATTTGTGGCCAAGAAAATGCACATGTTTTTGTGCTGGGATGTTTCCATAGAGACGAGGGTCAGCCACTACTTGTGTGGGAATCCTTGGGTCTTCCTAGCTCACTGGCTATTCAGCAACCATAGCTGTGATGTTGGCAACCCTTTCACTTCCCCAGAACTACCTGCTGCTGTAGTCTAGATGGCTAGCTTCTCCTTACTCGATTCTACCGGAGAAGCAATTGGATTGCAGGTATGGATTGACCAATGAATAGAAGTTGTATACAAACTACGCAGCCAATCCGGTTAAGAAATGGTGGCATCTTCAGGTTCAGGTGCAGTAGACCAGGGCTATTTTGCCATCAGCACAGCTGCTTCTGAATTGTCCTTTCTGGCTGTTCCCAGAATGAGGCGTTTTCCCTTTCTGACTTTAAAAGTGGTAGGGTGAGGGTGTTAGGGGACCGGAAGTGACGGGGTTTCTGAGATCCCCTCAGTCAGTAGTAGATCTCCCTGCCTTGACTGATTGGAAGGAAGCATCAATAGTAAGAGCAGGAGCAGACATGGTCGTTTAGAGAGTAAAGGCACAATCTGAGTGCAGGGTGGAAATTAGAAGGGGTAGCCCCTGTGTTCAGACCTCTGGGAGGCACCAGTAAACGCAATAACTTATAGTTATTAATAAGTTTAATAAGCCAAGTAACTTAATAAGTTACATGGCTCTGGGCCAGGTAACTGACCTCTCCGAACATGAAGGTGCCTCATCTGAAGAATGGGGACAGTCCTTCCTGTGAGGTAGAGGCGTAAAAAATAGATGGACACATCTGGAACGGTGAGACTTGTCCAGCCATTGTTGTGCATGGGGGTACTGCATGGTCCCTTCTCTCCCTTCTGCTTGCAAAGGTAAGCTGCTCACAATTTAGTGGAGAATGGTGCAAGGCATTGGTCAAGGCTCTGGCTTTAGATGACAGGCCTAAGTGAGAACCCACAAAACCAGGAGAAGACCGCCGTCTTGGGGAAGAAGACCCAGTAGGCATGTGGCCACCAAGGAAAGACAGCAGCCCTTTTCTGTGTGCCCAGTCTCTCCACTGCCTGCCTAGCCTGACCTAATTGCACTATTCCAGGACCTATGCCTATTCCGGGAGCGCCTGCTCCGTTGATGCAGACTAATCTTACATGGGAAGTGAGGCATCCTGCTCTGTGTGCCTGATCTCCAGGATGAGGAGCAGCTAGCACCACGTGACACCACATCATCTTTTAGTAGCTCACTGTCTCTCACTGGGCTGTTAGACTGAGTCATATTTATCCCGGTCCCTTGGGGCCTCGCCTGGTGCTGCGCCTGGCTCAGGCGAGACAATTTTGCACTTTGAAATGGTAAGCCAGGATTTGGGTGATGGGAGGACTTCATTCTCCCCTTCTCTCTGTGTTTTCCTCTTCTGTTTCAAGCAAATACGCTTTCCTGGATCAGGGCGGGTTAGGCTGTTTCGTAAGAGCCCACTCTAAAATCTCCGTGGCTTAACTTAACAAAAGTTTATTTCTGACTCATGCAATGTCCCCTGTGGTGATGGGCAGCTCTCCAGGACAGCTGTTCTGCATACAGTGGCCTAGCAATCCAAGACTCCTTTGATTTGGTGGCTCCATCATCTCAACACAGGGCCAGGCAAGAGCCAGCAGGAGGCACAGGCTCTTCGCTCAGCCCAGAAGTGCATCTGGTGACTGCCTCTGTGGGTCCAGCCAGACCGAGGCATATGACTATTCTCTACCTTAAGACTGTTAGGAAAAAAAATGGAAAAGAAAAAAGGAAAAAAAAAACAAACAAAAAGAAATTAAAAAGAAAAAAGGGGAAAGGCCGCACATGTCTGTGGACCAATCATGTTTATAAGGTCTCAAATAAAAAGGTAAGAGCCCGAGTTAAAAGTGAGAAATGACTACCACCCTGCCCCCGCCCATCAATGCCTGAGGCAGGTGGGAGCGCTGGTCCTGAGGTCATAGGAGTGGGAGAGCTGTCCCTGCTCCTTCATCAGCTGCTGCACTGGACAGAGTGACCCTAGACCTCACCTGGGTCACAGGGTAAAGCTGGCCCTGAAGCTCTAGGTATGGGAGAACCAACCCTGTGGAATTGAAAGCTGGAGAACCGCCTTGCTCCTCGTTTATGGCGGCAAGGGGTGAACTAGGCAGGGCAATGCTGGAAAGCCCACCCTGGTAGCAAAGATACGGGAGATCTGGCGGGCTGACACAGTTCCAGAACCAGGGTTGTGTGTCGGCCTACCCCAACGTCCACTCCTTCTGTGATCTGCTGGAGCACTGGGTTAAGGGTTGGGGGTGTATCAGTCCTCTGAACCCAGGGCTGCAGGATCTCCATGACACAGGACAGCGAGGGTGTGTTCAGGAAGAGTCCTAATGAGGACCCAGCAGCAATAGTGTAGCGGAGACCGGGGCCTTGAATCAGAACAATGAATCTTTTTTGATAAACTCCTGCATATAAAAATATATGGATAAAGGGGTTTACTGCATGAAAAAAAGTGAGACTACCAGTATCCAATTCCTGCATTTATTGGTCTCTCACTAAGTGCGAGACGCTGGACATTTGTGAGACACATACTAGATGTCAAGCATGGCTCTAGGAACCGAAACACAGTAGGGAATTAAAACCCGTCACGGGCAGCACGAGTTTCTGTGCTCCTGAGAAATGGGCCATAAACAGATATGCAAAGTGTCAAATGTTCCATGAAAGAAAATAAAGGGAGAAAAACAGAAAGAGAGCATGCAAGAGCCCCTGTTTCGCATATGGAGGGGAGAAAGACCTTCGAGTAGGTGCTACTGGTGTGAGTGAGAGGGAGGCAGTACCGTAAGCGCCAAGAAGGGCTAGGGTGATAGATTCCTTAAACAGTCTCTGTGGAGTTGGTGACACCAACATCAATAAAACCCAAACAGGATCCCCCAGCTGTCTCCAGTACATTGGAGGAGAGAGATGTACAAATGTATGTTCAGTAAAAAGTAGAGTCACCGAGGACGTAGAAGAGAGAGCTGCCGTTTTCATCTTTATGGAGGTGAATTGAGGGGACAAAGTGGAAGTTTTATGATGTGTTGTGTATCTTGTCTATTGCTACGCAACGCAAGAAACATGACTTAAAAATATGTCTTATTTCTCCCGACTCCAAGGAGGAGTCAGGCTCTGCCAACAGTTCGGAAACATTTATGCTGCCCAGGTCCTTCATGTAGTGAATTTAGTATGTGGTATGGCATGGGGGTGATATCTAGGCTGGCCACCTCCTATGCCTGATTCCACACTGGTGTGGCAGGGACATCCAGGGCTGTTTGTAACTGCTTCTCTCTCCAAGAAAACTGTCTAGTCAAACTCAAATTTTCTCGCATGGTGTCTGGACCTCATGAGAGTGAAAATCAGCTTCAAAGCCACACAAGGCCTGGAAGTCACCACTACATAGTTCCCAGTGTATTTCACACCTCAAAGGGAATTGAAAAACAGCCAAAATTCAGAGGAGACAGACCTGTATTCCTGTCCAAGGAGGGGGACCTGAGGAGTCCGTGTTTTTAGACAATCTATGGCAAGTGGAAGCTGTAGAACCCAAAATATGTGTCTGTCCTCACACTCTTTCTCCTCAGAATGCATGCAGACTCCTGCCTGCTGAGAGTCCACCTATCTGACTCGTTCTGAAGCCTCAGGAATATTATCAGCATTAGGGTAAGGGATGATATTGTACCCAGAGCCCAGACCCCCAAAGACCACCAAGAGACCAGATCAAATGCAAAAGCAGAGTCTTTAAAAAAAAAATTATTCCAGCATGCCGACCATCTTACATAAAGGCAAAATGGCTGCAACCCCAAGGGGGAGGTGGGGGCTTCTTTTAAGTCTTACTGAGGGGACTGCCATTTTAAACACTCCCCTCCGTCATTTTAGATATAATTGACTTAAGCAAGTGAAAATCATATTAGTACATTTTAATTGGCTAGGGCTAGTCAGGGGTTAGTCAGGGCTACAGTTTTCCGTTTGGGGCAGGCCTGGGCGAGTCCCGGGCCCTGTTCCTGAGCTGCTGTGGAGGCTGGCTCAGGCCTGGCCTGGCCTAGCACTGCATGCACCAGACCTCCTCCTTGCTGTTGGGAGTGTTGGAGATTCATGGCTTTTCCTGTCAGGAAACCGAAATTGAGGCCTGATCTCTGAGGAAAGACTGAGCAGCCTGTCATGGCATCTGCTCAGTCCTGTCAGTGAGACACACTTGCTGTCCACCACAGAGGAATAGTAACGGCTAGCACCGTCTGTGGCACCACACTGCTGGCCTCATGGCTCCGTGTCAGCCAATGAGCAAATCGAGGGTTGGTAGAACTGCAGATGGCGCTACCTGCTATATTTTTGTGATAAGCTGGCAGCTTTAATGCTGAAAGTATGCAAAAAATTGAAAATTGGGGCAGGAGAGACGGCCAACCAGGTAAGAGCCCTTGCTACCTTTTTATTTATAATAAAAATAATTACTTTTTTTTTTGAGACAAAGTTTCTCTATGTAACAGTCCTATTTATACTGGAACTTGTTTGTAGACCAGGCTGGCCGCAAACTCACAGAGATCTGCCTGCCTCTGCCTCCTGAGTGCCCGTCAAACCCTTGTTGTTGCTATTGAAGACCTGAGCGCAGTTCCTAGTACCTACATAGAATGGCTCACAGGCACCTGTAACTCTAGTTCCAGGGCATCTGGTGCCCTCATCTGGCCTCTGCAGGTACCTGCCTGCATATGGTTCACATACAGAAAAGCAGGCATGCACAGATATACCTAAATAATGTTCTTAAAGTTAAGTAGAAAAATCATACTACATGGTAACACATTTTAAAAGTCCTTGAGAGGAAGACTGGGGGAAGGCAAGCATGACTGTCCTAGAAAGAGGAATTCCCAGGGGCCTGTAGGAGAAGCAGGTGACATGGGCCTGTCAAGGGGTTCTGAAATAACCAGTTTTGAACTCAGGAAATCAGACTTGGTTTTCAGCCAGAATGAACTTGGCACTCACACGCACCCGGGCCTGGGGAAATAGCCTAGCTGGGCTTAGAGGTTCAGCAGGTTGGAATGCACAGGCAATGTTATGCATTGGGCTCTGTGAGCTGAATTCCCCAGCAAAGCCCAGTGCTGGCAGTTGACCCGCTTCCATGGGGTTTGAATCCCCACGTGTGCCGTAATGTGTGCAGATCAATGTTGTGCTAGAAACTGCAGGGAGTGCAGAACTTGAGGTACCCTGGCGTAAATGAGGGTTGCAAAATAGGACTGTGCTCCCAAGAACAGAGGCAAAAGAGAAGGAATTTATGTTACCACTTTTGGTGATGTGGGCAGCTGACTTAGCCAGGTTCCAAACCGAGGGGCCTGGAGGTTTCCTCTGAGCTTGTGAGAACCCTGGCTTCTGGTTCTTTAAAATGTTTTGGTTTTATCCCTCCAGCAAAGCACAACCCCGATGCAGAGGCAACAGTATGAGTTCTTTCTCGACTGTAGCAGTGCCAAGGTGAGACACACAATGCCTCCAGAGGGTCGTGTCCTGGATGGTACCCATGGTGCACAGTGACTTTCAACATCATCTGGGCTTCGACTTGAAACCAATCTGGCGATTTGCATGCCTCGAATCTGCAAAGCAACATAATGACACCTGCTTCCCAGAGTTATAAAGATAAATATTTTCAGTGCACTACTAGTAAGAGAATATCTGCAGAACTCCCGGCATTTCATAGGCATTCGTCAGTGGGAGCCATCGAACTTCCCTTAGCTCAACTCAGTCCAGCTGTTCAGTGGCTTTAGAGGTCGGGTGCAGACTGCTGTCCCTGACACTGATGAAGAGATGCTTTGTGTTGTGGCTTCAGATCAGACTATCCAGGAGGCCGAGTTACGGTGCCTGTGTTTTGGAACTCAGGGACTTTCCCTGGATAGCCCCGAAGAGCCTGGCTGAGAAGCTCTTGCCTCCTGTGTGATATTTTGGCCGCTACAACCGGATAACTATTGTCGTGCACTCTCTCTCTGGGTATTTCAAGCTCTTCCCATAAAGCTTCCTAGCCAGAACAAGCCCTTGGGAATATAAGGGATGGTCATGGATTAGAGGGTAGCTCATCACAGAGGAAGCCTTCCGGGTGGGGACACCAAAGTGTATTTCGTCAGGAGATTCAGCTTCTATTTTTAAAGTAAAGTGAGGTTTTAAGCCTGAAATATTTCTGTATCTCCATCTTCGGTGTTTGCCTAGTTTTTAGTTTGCTGTGAAACATTTTAGAACTGGCCCCATGTTTCTAGTGGCGGGATATTTGCAGCAAATTCCAAACTTGCAAGCCGTTCACTCACCAGTGGCAGGCAAACCCAGGGAGATGGCTGGGGTTTCAGGCATAAACCAGGCCCAGCACAACTGCAGAAAACAAGAGATGGGGCTCAACCCTAGAGGAACATATGTCCAGGAATGCCACACCTCGGACCACGGGCCTTTCCTGTCCTCAGGCAATGCCACTTCACCTTTGTGTATGTCATTGATTTCTTGATTTTCTCTGAGCCAGCAAGCTGTTTTTAACAGCGGCCATGCTGGCTGCTGTCACAAGCCTTACAAAGGTGTAAATGATCAAGCCGAGTTGCTCACGTCCTGTTCAGCAAGTCCATTTGTGCTTGTGTTTGCCTTGCTGCTCTCTTCCAAGCAGGGCAGCCTAGAGACCCATGCTCAAAAGACCCCCTGCTTTCTGCCAGCTCCTGGGGAAAGTTGAAGTGGGAGAGAAACACATCAGCTCTGACCCAGAAGTGGTACCCATATGCCTATCGGTATTCCATTAGTGACAAGAAGGTGCCTTGCCACACCACAGGCAAGCGGAAGGTGCCTTCCACAAATACCTCTCTGCGTTGGAGGGGGAATGTATAATAATAATCGCCATAGAGAAGTTGTTAGGATGTGTAAATGTGCATCTATCTCATCCCAAGTTCCTTCTACGGTGTCCGGCCAAGGAGAGAAACTCAACAAACGCTTAAGTGAGAGACTGATGAGTGAGGCTCTTGCCAGTTGTTTCCCCGCCAGCTCCCACTGGTTGCTAAGGCTACAGTTCATGGTGCTTTTTAGATGGGAGCGTGTGCAGGGTGACCGGAGGGACTGAAGTTTTCCCAGCGACCCAATAAAGTAGCTGCGTGCAGGAGTGTGCGGTTCTAGTACACGTGCTGGCTTGTGTAAGCACGGGAGGGATGCATAATAAAGTAACACGGGGCAAGTGAATCTTGCTGAATGGCAGATGGGGGATTACACCATTGCTCCAGGGAGTTAAACTGAGGTTGGCTACAGACCACCTCAGACCAGGTGGTCTGTAGACCAGGCCGTAGACCAGAGCTGGATTCCCCTGACCCCCTCCCCTCCAGAGCTCATGAGTTTGTTTTCCTGGTTGTCAGGTGGGAAGGTCAGTGCAGGTCCCCTCTGACCACGAGTGTGACAGGACTCTTCTGTGTAGCAGGCAGATGGCTTTGGGCTCCTGGGGTGACCTCAGCCATCAAATTGCCCACTTGTGTATTCAAGGTAATAAGTCTTGGTAGCAAAACATTGGCAGCTGTGGTTGGGCTCAGGTTGGAAGTTAAAAGATGTGGTTTCCAAGCCTGAATTTGTCACTGACCTAATGGAGCTGAGCAGAGCAGAAGGGAAATGGGCCACACTCTACAGCAGTGATGGATTGGAAAGAAGTCTTAAGCAATGTATTCAACCAATCCAAGACTCAGTTTCCTCATCTGAAAAATGGGAAGCCATAGTCAAGCCACCTTCTCCTCCATTCTCCTTGCTCAGATTTTGAAGACAAATTAACACTGTAGCTTAAGTTTCTGTGTCCCAAGAACCCCCATATGTAAAATAGAGGTTTCTACCTTCTGTGTTTATTGGGAGGATCACCTGGACTATTTATGTGAAGTGCTTAGACTACTGCCAAGCCCGAGACAAACAGTTGTTGGCAATAAGTAATAATAGGTACGATTACAATAATCATTGCTACCAAGATAACGAGTGTGGTGGTGTCTCACAGTTAGTTCTAAAGCCACAAATTGTAGGCGTCATTACGAGAGCCTTGCCTTGCCCCAGCTGGTGAAGTTGCTCTAGCTCTATTTCCTGGTCTCTTTGTAACAGTGGGACACTTCTCAGACACAAGAGGAGCGCTTACTGAACTTGATGCTACTGGTTCCCATGGCCAAGAACTCAAGACTCCCCTCTCATCCAGGTCTGTGCCCTGGTGTTTCTCCCCAGCCTGTTGAGGTCTGTGTTTTCTTTGGTAAACTAATCATGTTCACAGAGCATTTCTGCCACGTGCTAACACCGTCCCTAGTGGGTGGGGCTGGAGATGAAAGGATTTGCTGTGCAAGGGTGCAGACTGGAGTCAGCGTTGCTAGAACCTGTGTCAGTGCTGTGATAGTTTGAATGTCATTGGCCCCCATAATCCTATAATCTCACAGGGAGTGGCACTATTAGGAAGTGTGGCTTTGTTGGAGTGGGTATGGCCTTGTTGGGGAAAGTATGTCACTGGGCAGGTGGACTTTGAGGTTTCATATACTCAAAATACTGCCCAGTGAGTCAGCTGACTTCCTGTTGCCTGTGAGATGTAGGACACTCGGCTCTTTCTGCAGCACCGTGACTGCTTGCAAGCTGCCGTGCTCTCTGTCATAATGGACTGAACCTCTGAAACTGCAAGTGAGCTAGCCTCAGTTAAATGAGTTTTTTTTTTTTAATTTGAGTTGCCATGGTCATGGTGTCTCTTCACAGCAATAATAAAAACCCTAACTAAAGACCTGTGTGCCAAGTGGGCCTATAATTTCAGCCTTGAAAGAGAGACAGCAAACTGGCTACAGAGACTAGCCGTATCTGCAAACTCTGGATTCGATTGGCTCTGCCTCAATGAATAAGGTGGCTGGATGACTGAGGATGACTCGTGACATCAACCTTGGGCCTCCACGTGCCTATGTACACACACGTGTATCTCCACACATGCAAGACATGCACAGACGCAAATGCTCAGCACGCACGCACGCACAAGATGTTATGGTTAACAACAACAGTCCAGCTTTTTATTATCAATGCCCACAGTATCCCGTGTCTCTGTAGCTATCTAGAGTTGTCAAATGTCTCTCATATCCAGTATTTTATTTGATCCAGCAGTTGGGTGTTATTTTTCCCTTTTACACAAATAGGGATACTTAGATTCAGGGATTTGATTAGTTTATTCACAAAGAGTGAGCCAACGAGAAGACTGAGCTTCAGAGGCAGGCTGACTGATGTCAGGCTCTATCTTAGGGTTTTGTTGTTGTGAAGAGACACCATGACCATGGCAATTATTTTAAAGGAAAGCCTTTAATTGGGGCTGGCTTACATTTCAGAGGTTTAGTCCATTGTTATCAAGGCTGGAAGCATGGTGGCGTGCAGGCAGACATGGTGCTTGAGATGTAGTTTAAAGTTTTACACCCAGATCCTCAGGCAGCAGGAAGAGAGAGTGACATTGAGCCTGACTTGAGCATTTAAAACCTCAAAGCCTGCCCTCAGTGACACACTTCCTCCCAAACGTCACACCTACTCTAACAAGACCACACCTCCTAATAGCACCGCTCCTTGTGAGCCTATGGGGGCCATTTTCATTCAAACCACCACAGGCACTAAGCCTTCCTTTGTTTTGTCTCTAATCCTATTAATTTGGGTCTTCTTTCTATTTCATTTGACTGGTATGGGTAAGGGTTTGCCAATCTCTATTAGTTTCGTTTTTCAAAGAACTGTTCATCTTATCAATGATCTTTATATTTCTATTTAATTGATTTCAGTTCTGATTTTATTTATTTCCACCTGTCAGTTAAAAAAAATCATACATTTGTTTAGTGTATACAAACATGTTTGCGTGTGTGTGGACATCAGACAGCAACCTGTGGGAGTCAGTTCTTTCTGAGGTAATGTCTATCTTTGATTGGAAGTTTGCTTATAGAGGTAACAAAGAGAAGAATCTCATTTTATGACCCAAACTGTTAGTCTGACTTTTCACTGAGAAAAATGATCCATTTATATTGATAGTTATTGTTAAAAGACATGTGTATCACTTTTCCCTAACCACGTAAAGCAGCCCACATCCCAGAACACAAATGACCAGGAACAACTCGTTGTGACACCTCCCTCATTACTTCCTATACCAATGATGTCCCACGGGGCTTCTGGGATATCACTCAGAATTGAACATGAGTGTGTTTTCTGCTACCTTTGTGGTTTTCTAAGGCTAGAAACACAAGATGCTTATACCAATTCAGTAAAGATGAGTGAAAAGATTATGTTCACACAGTGATTGCTGCATCAGAAAAGAACAGTGTTCAACATGACGTCATTGCTTGGTAAAGAGTCTTTGTATGGACACACAGACTCTTGCAAGGACTTGAGAGTGGGAGACCCTCCTCTGTGTTATTGTTAGTAAGATGATTAGCAGTGATTTTGAAGTTTCTCTTCTCTCCAGACTTCTGCATTATAGTAATGATAGAATTACAGTAATAGGTAATTATGACCATAAAGAAATTAGACTCAGAATTAGGTGGTCATTTTCATATATGACAGAGGCTCACCTGCCAGGTCAGTGTTCCAGTTCAGCTGAGGGAGCCTTTTTACATCTTATGGGCCATCTATTTCTATTTTTACTCTGTCTTGTCAAAAGTTTAAATCCCTCTGCACCCTTTGTGATGTATGGCCTCCTTGCTCCCTGAATCAATTAGTGCCCCATCTAACTTGTGCTAAGGCCCCGGGGGGCGGGGGTTGTAGTTTAGATAAAAGCTTTCGGATAGCTAACCATCTGGATACCTCAGCATAACTGTTAATTCAGAATTATTTCTATGTGATTTATGTTTTCCAAAAAAAGTATTTTCTTTTGATTTTAAAACACCACATTGAAGGCTAGATAAGTTGGCTGTAATCAGCCTTTTTACTGTGGACTGGCACCATCTTCAAGACTGACCATTGTCCAACCAGGAACAGCTTAGACTGGGGAAACTTTCTCCCAGGCCACCCTGTTCTTTCATGAGGAGTTGGTACTAAAATATTTACTCATTATCGTCTAACCTCATAACCCTCCAGGCTAACATAAAGCCTGCCTGCCAGACTGCAGCCATTTGAGGATTAGGCCAGAAGAACTGGTCTCTGCACGATCAGGTGGCAGGATTCAGAGCTGAGATACAATCTCTGTCACCCACCCCACGAGAGGGAAGGGACAGATGCTGTGCAGACGGCAAACGCATCATTTAAAAAGAACGCCTCCCCTTTCTCAGTCACTCGGAAACCCCCTTCCTCGCAGGGTCTGGTTGAAGCTCTTGCATTTCTGAGTAAGGATCAGGCCTGCATATTCTTACTACAGGAAGCTTCTGGAGCTCATTCACACCTGCAGACTCTTAGCTGAGCAGCCGCCCCGGGGAAATGAATTTTATTTCTGGTTCTGACTCTGGTTTACGGATGACTCCCATTCCAGTCACTTTGCTTCTGAGGTCTGTTGTCTAAATGAGAGCAACAACCCTCGACTCACAAGGCTCTAGTGGAAAACGGAGGAGACTGGGCAGGGGGAAGCCCCGTCTGTGTGAGCATCCCATCGACCGTTCGAATTCCCTTTCGCTGCAAAACATCGGACCGTTGGTGCCCACTGTGATGTTCTCAGACGTCACTAAGTCACCAACCTGGGCTGATTGAGCCGCTGTGCACTGACCACCTTCAACAGGTGAGCTCCAGCCCACTCTGCCAGTCCTGGAGCTCCCTGTCCTATTCTTCAAGAGTTCCTGTAGGACACTTGGGAAGAGAAGGAAGCTGTGCTGCTCTCGGCGGCATGGGCCACACCCTGTCACTTTCGAGTTGGTGGTGGTGGTTGCATTTTGTTGTTTGGCTGTTTGTTTTAAGACATCCGCCTCCTGTTCCACAGCTGGGGCATAAAATCAGGCTTAAGTTGTGGGACTTTCTGTTTACTTTGCACTCAGGAGTTTAACCGGGGTCAATGCCTTGGAGTCTGTAAAGAGAATTCTAGCAGTTTCTAGCTACTAAATCTTCTGGTGTATAAAGGAATTTAAAAAAAAAAAACAACAGAAAACATTGACCTACACAGTCTGGTTGTGTTCAGGATAAATTCATTTTTGTTTTGTATTGAAAATAATAACAGCTGTCTAGATGTTTATGTTTTCATTTTGCGCAGGCAGCCTTGACCATGCGAGGGGTTTGGTAGAAAAAAGCAGAGAGATAAACATGGCAGCACTCACAGCTGCAGATCATTGATTTGGCCACTCGAGAAAGGGAGAGAGAGAAGGAAAAACAAAAAAGGGAGGCCAGAACGGTGATTTGTCTTCTTGCTGGAGGACGACTCCATGCTGGTTTTCCTAGAACCCTCCTCATGTTGCCGCTCCTCCGAAAGGCTCAGAGGTTTGGGGCACATTGGATTTGTAAATAGTGAGAAACTCGGGCTCTAGGGGGGAGAAAGTCTCCCCACAGTTATTAACCCCTTATACTGTTGCGTGATGTACATGATAACAACAAAGGAAAAGATGCTGACGAGAAGAGAGGGGGCTCCTTGGCTCGGATGCAGCTCTCTCCCACCCTTCAGCACATCTCCCTGGGGTTTTTGTTCTGGGTGTCTGTTCCCTCCCCGGGTTTTGTAGAAATAATGATGGGGCGAGGATGCTTCGCACCCTGATCTTTCACAAAACAGATAACAGCGTTTACTGGAGGCTTATGGGATGTCGGGTGTTGTTGGCTGCTACTCAGTCTCTTTGTCAGCCTGACATTCCCATAAGTCCACGGGATCATTTATCCACCATTATCAACTACACAAACATGAGTTTGCCCCTTTCTGTTCCTTTGGCACCACATCGTGTGAAAACAGCTGGATGAATTTTCAGCCAGTATGAAAGGTATTTGAGGATGGCCTCATTTCAAATAAATGCTACATGACATCCAAATGCCACCATGGGAAAGGCTGGGCTGAAAGGGAGAGCTTCCACTGTCCTACACAGTGTTAGATGTCACAATCTAAAGATCCCATTAAGGTCAGACATTTCTGTTTTTAAAATTCCGCTAGAGTAAATCTTTGGGTAAGGAAGCTCCTTGGGTTCATTCTATTTCAAAACACCCATTGTTTTTGCTCCGTCATGAGTATGCGTACATTATAGAGGATGGAAAGCCCCTTAAAGGCCTTAATTCAAGGCCAGGAAGGTTTTTTTAAAAAACAAAAATGTATCAGTATGTGGGTGCACCCCTCGCGGTCCTGAGTTCCTTGCTCGTGCTCTTTCTCCTTCTGCTCCTGATTTGGACCTTGAGATTTCAGTCTGGTGTTCCAATTTGGGTCTCTGTCTCTGTCTGCTTTCATCGCCCGATGAAGGTTAATCTCCGGGAGGATGACTGTATGTCTGTCTTTGGGTTCACCTTCTTATTTAGCTTCTCTAGGATCACGAATTATAGGCTCAATGTCCTTTATTTATGGCTAGAAACCAACTATGAGTGAGTACATCCCATGTTCCTCTTTTTGGGTCTGGCTTACCTCACTCAGGATAGTGTTTTCTATTTCCGTCCATTTGCATGCAAAATTCAAGAAGTCATTGTTTTTTTACTGCTGAGTAGTACTCTAATATGTATATATTCCATACTTTCTTCATCCATTCTTCCGTTGAAGGGCATCTAGGTTGTTTCCAGGTTCTGGGGTGCACCCACATACTGAGACATTGGGGATGATCTATTGGGAACTCAACAAGGCCAGCTGGACTGGGTCTGAAAAAGCATGGGATAAAACCGGACTCGCTGAACATAGCGGACAATGAGGACGGCTGAGAAGTTGAGAAGTCAAGATCAATGACACTGGGTTTTGATCCTACTGCACATACTAGGCAGTTTGGATGCTCACCTTACTAGACCTGGAAGGAGGTGGGAGGTCCTTGGACTTCCCACAAGGCAGGGAACCCGGACTGCCCTTCGGGCTGATGAGGGAGGGGGACTTGATTGGGGGAGGGAGAGGGATATGGGAGGCGGTGGAGGGGAGGAGGCAGAAATCTTTAATAAATAAATAAAAAATAATAAAAAAATTAAAAAAAGACAAAAATGCAAAACGTCAGTGAGAATGAGAAAGGCACTTGAGGTCCAGAGAAGAGTTTCACAAAGAGATGTCTTATACCAAACAGGACAACTGTCATTGACAGATTGACACGTGAAATATGCCTATGTTCCAACCAGCTGGACAACAATTGCATACGCAATGACTTTTCCTAAAACAAAATTTAAGATTATTTTAGGGTCTGATTAGATCATTACAATGTAAAACACTCATTTTTTAAAAAAAGTTTCTGTTAAACTTATTGATTTCTTGTGTTCTGATAGCTTGATATTATAACAGCAATACTAAGTTAAAATCCCGGTAATAATCAAGAGGATGGTAGATGCCCTGCTTAGCATCGTGTGTGCTTTGTTGTTAATGGTCCTCACAGCGTTTCCACGAGTCCTTGCCTTCGGTATTCCGGCTCATGAATCTGGGCAAACCTGCTCCCAAGTGTGTTACTTTCTATTCTTTCATTCTGTTGCTTTTGAAGATGAAGAAACCAAGACCCTGCAGGGTTAAATGACTTATCCAAAGCCCTTAGCTAATGAGTGACAGAGTAGGAATTTGAGCCAGGTCCTAATTAGTCCTACACGCTCCTCAGTTTTCATTTCTCACTTTACTAATGGGCTAATGCTGGCCACCATGGATGGGCACCTGCCTCCTCCACTCTTACAGAGCTGACAGACACGGGGTGGGGCACAGACAGTTCGATGCCTAAGGGCGAGCATTATCTTTATGGCAGATAGCAGCCATATCTTCCTGGGGAAGGGGAAGTAAGTCTGTTTGCCAGAATGTCTTGGTAAGCAGCCGGTGGGTAAAGTTAACCTCTGGAGTTGGCAGAATGAATGAATGAAGTGATCAAGTTGCTCCTGAGAAAATGAGAAAGACAGAAGAGGAAAAAAAGAGGGAGAGAAAACAGGAGATAAGGCGAAAATAGAAGAGATATGGAGATAGAAGGGGGAAGAAAAGGAATGGAGGCAGGAAGGGAGGCAGTACATGGAAGTGAGGCCGTGGATGATGAAGAACTAGGGCCCTGTCCCCGTGCCATGCCTCCCCGGAGCTCAGTGAAGTCTGTATCACAGAAGCTTCCTGTAGGACAGTTTTGTACTAGAACTGGAGGAAGCTCACAGGAGCGCAGCTGGCTCATGCTGCACACTGTACCCTGGCAAAGGTTCCTTGTGACTAGATGCAGAGTTAGCATTGACTGGCCTGAGCTGTCAAGACCTTTTAGTCCTCTTGACTGAGTGTCCTGGAGCAATATGCAGTCTACACACCCCTGGCAGGACATTCTTGACCACACCTGGGTTGGCACTGTGCACACTAAAGTGCGTAGGCATGGAAGCAAGAGGTGCAGGCGAGGGAACCAGGAAAACAGGGAATTCACAGTAGCCTTGGGGAGGATTTTGGACTTGCACAGGCCACCAAAGGGATGCAGCGGGTCTCACTGAGCTGTGTGAGACTGTAAACACGCCTGTATAAACACACAATCAAACCCATCATAAGAGTGTGCCGTCAGCAAGTGCAAAAATGGAGTGTAACAACTAACCTTCCTTGGGAAAGCTAGGGGGACTTCCTGGAGGAGGCAGAGGTTATTAGTATGCCATATAAAGTCGAGCTTGTAGAGAAAGGAGGTACGGAGAAGAAATTTCTTGGGGAAGGCATAGTAGAATGGGGGGATGGAGAAAGGTTGAAGTAGGAGCAAGACTAGAATATGGAGACGTGATGAGGCTTGGGATGGAGGAGATCCATTGCTGAACTTTAAGATGGCAAACTTTCAATGATAAGGACTGGAAAACCACTGAGAAATGGCGACACAATCAGTATCTGTTTTTGGAATGAAGGAAGAAGATGGAGCTGAGAGAAAATGCGTCCTGTGTCCAGGTGAGGGACTCGATCCGCATGCTCGAGGCAGTAGCCAGGCCATGGAGAAGAGCAAAGTAACTGAACAATTGCTAGTCACATCAGGCTGCCAAGACTTGGCTAACTACGCCAAGAAGCTCCCTGCTACTTTTCTGTCCCCACTCATTGCTGTGTTTACGTGGCCTCACGCCCTTCCGTTGGCTCAGGAGAGAAACTGTTTCCCAACCTTTGACTGTACCAGCCCAGGCAGAAGAAGGGGGAGTACAGGAGAGTGGGAAGCCATGCCTCTGTTGGCTGCTGTGCATGTGAAGAGTGGATCGACTATAAGTCAGTGGGTTGGTCATCTGTCTTTCCAGATGGTGGCGGATGCAGCAGGGAGCAGGAGGGAAGCGAGAAGCAGGAGTTCCCCTGTGCACGGCTGCCTCCCATGACTGTATCCCCCAGAGTGAGTACTGAGTCAACGAGGCGGCTAAGGACAAGCAAGGACACTGTGGGAAAGTGGCAGGGGTGCCCTCTCTGCTCCCAGGGGATTGTCTCTGCCAGTTAGCTTGAGCAAAGGCCTCATATCAAAGTACGTTGGCGGCAGGAAGGTCCCTCTGAGATCTGAAGTTGAAGGACGTAAGTACGAGGAATAACGGCATCCCCATTTTAGAGATGGCGGTATTTGGCACGAGCGATGTTAAGAATTTTGTTCGAGGCTCCCCAGGCCGCAAGAGTAGGTGCCGGTAATGGCAGGCGACACACAGGTGGAATGCGCTCGGTTCAGGCATTGCGCTCGGCACTTTATTTGAATTATGGCACATCAGTGAAATAAGCATTTATATTACCCTGCTTTATTGGTGAAGAAATTGAGACACAGAGAGAGGCTAAGTGACCTGGCAAATCACATCACACACATGACAGAGCCAGAACGCAAGGCCAGGCAGTCTGGCCTCCGAGCACAGGTTCGATGATGGTACTTTGACTTCTGCGTCAGCCAATTCTGACTCCAAGTCCACTGTTCTCTCCAAGACACTGAAGCACTCAGCTCTTGGCACCAACGCATCAAGTCTCCTTCCAGCAATCTCATATGTCAGGGCTTTCCAAGGTACACCTCTGGGGAGTCTGTGATCTCAGTGGTACCCATAGGAAATACTTTTCAAGAATCCCGTGTCTTAAATTCAGATTGCAAACAGTGCTAGCAGTGGGGTAGAAATCCTAGTAAAACTTCATCTAATTAAAGAACATCTGTTTTCTGGAATTTGACAGTGTTCTCAGAGAAGAATGGCGAGGCTGGACAGCTCGCTGAGAAAGTTCAAATGTACTTTCTCATGAAGCTGTGTTAGTTGTAAAAGCTATAGAGATGAAGTGAAGGGGTAAACAGTCTGGATTTTACTACCTCTAAAAGAAGGAAGACAGATACATTGTCTATCTGCCCAACTCTAAGCCATTCCATCTCTCCCTTCCCAGTCTAGTGCTAACAAGACCCCAAAACCAGCCAAGGAGAGGATCTTTAGTAGAAGAAAGGATTTTGGCAGGGCAAGTCAGCATAGTCCAGAATGCTGGGAGGGGCCACTGCCCTTCACTGACTTCTGGAATTGGGTTGAGCACCATGGCCGGACAGTTGCAAAATGTGGGTGGATCCTTGAAGCACTTTGCAGTGTGGCTTTGCCAGCACCTCCATTAGAGCTAGATGGAGCCTCGTTCTCACCTCTTGAATCTGGGCTGTCTTGTGACTTTAGTAGTAATTGTGCCAGAAGGAATGGGACATCAGTTGTAGGCTTTGAGGGCTTGAAACAAGACCTGTAGGTTAGCTCTAAGATAGAGTTCTGGAAGACTACCATTCTCTCCTGTGTCCCCTGCCTGGGTGATAGCACAGTGACCACCAGCTCACCTTCTAGGATCTGAGACACCTGGCTAAGACCTTTAAAGTCGCCAGCAGACTCTCTAGCTCTGGGTAGACGCAAGCTCTGGGAACACTATTAGATCAGTGTGGCTGTTCAGGCAGCCTCTTGAGTAATAATAAGTGTGTGTGTGTGTGTTTAACTTCTAAATGTATTTGGCCAGATTTCCATGAGTTTCCAAACTTGGCTTCACTTCCTTGGTAGAGAAACTACCAGACTTGAAACCCTTAGTTTCAAGTCAAGAATCTAGCTGCACAGGTCTGAATTCTACCTCTGCTTTGGCCACACACTAGCTGTGCACTTTTGGTAAAGCTGCTTAACTCACTGTGTCTCGGTCTGACTGTGTGAAGGGGGCTGGTCTGCATGTGGTGGTGCTGTGGGGATATGGGGGGTGTCTGCTTAGAACGTGTTGACTAAATGGCAGGTTACCTTTCTTGCCCGTTCTCCCCAGTTCTGAAACTGGGCTCCCTCTCCGAATCCTGTTTGGGATTCATATCACCTACTCAACTGGCATGTCGCTTGCTTGGAATCTTGTCTTTGGTTCTTGATCCAGTTTCTAGTTTTGTGTGCACTCAGACTGACATGCTAGGTGCCCCTTGGTGCATGCTAGCGCCAGAGCAGAGCAATGTCAAAGTCATGTTTCAAGTGGGCCAGTGGATGTAAGTCCCTTCTCTGCTGCACTGTGAGGACTTTCCCGTCATGCACTGGGCCCTCCCATTACCGAGTAAGGGTAAGCTTTCTTCCGTTCCCATGTGCTCTGCAGAGACTCTGTCCCACTCACATGTCCGCACCAACTCCTCTCCCTTCTACTTTTCCCCGTGCTTGTCTGGAGACCCGCATAAGAAGCTCAGGCAGCATTGACTAACGTCCCCCAGGAACGGCATAGCGAGGCCTGGGCTTTCAGATGACTCGTGGGAGAGCTGCCTGTCCAAAGCTTAGACACGAAGCTGGGTGAGAGCAAGCCTGGTGACGTCACCGCCTTTTGTCAGATCAGAGGTTCCTCGCTCCGAAGGGAAAGGTAATTACAAGGGAAAAGGGCTGGGGAGCACATGTGATACATAAAATGCAGCGAGATTTCCAAAAACAACACGCTGGTTCATAACTACTCACACTTGGGGAGCCCTCGGAGCCTCAGCGCTGGCGTTTCACAGGCGGCGTCTCGCTGAACTCTCAGCAGCTCTGGGAAGCAGCGTCCCTGGTCCGCATCCAAGCAAGGGCTGAGGTCACGCGGTGAATGACAGAGACTGGGCCCACGTACAGCTCTCTGGACCCTGTCCTCAGCACCCTCTATCATGCTGTTGTTGCTGGTATATTTCCCACCATGATTTAGGCCTGATGTTTTTGAAACTTTCCCATGGAGGCTTCCCTGCCAGGAGGCAGGAATGAACATCCTTCAGTACAAAGGGCTGCCAGGGCTCATGTTTTATGTAAACAGTTCATTCATACTGTGAATTCGACTTCATTGTTTACATTATATTTACATTAAATATATTTTGTATTCTTAATGTAAAAGTAAGACTTTGTTTTAGGTTTTCTTAAAGTCCCTGTTTTAGGAAGAAGTTTCTTCCTTCACTCTTGGCAACTTCAGGGGCCTGGAGCACCAGGTTCCATCTAGAAGCTTCCAGGCAGTATGGAAGGCAAGCACATTCTCTCTGAATAAGGCTTTATGAACCATCACTTCAATAAAGACTTGTTGCTCTGTCTTTTAAAAATAGATTTATTTTATTTTTTAATTATGTTTACATTTAGGTGTGCGTGTCTACGTATATGTACATAGGAGGGCAGGTGCCTGTGGAGGCCAGAAAAGGGTGACAGAGCCCTTGGGGATGGGCTCACAAGCAGTTATGAGCCACCTGGAAAGCAAACTCTGGTCCTCTGCAAGAGCAAGCGCCCTTAACTGCTCAGTCATCTCTCTAGCCCTTTATTTGGTTTTCAAGACAACATTGCCCTATGTAGACCAGGCTTGCTTAGAACCCAGGATCCTCCTGCCTTAGTGTCTTGAATGCTGGTATTATAGCCCTATGTCACCATGTCTAGCAAGTATGGGACTTTTTACTTAGGATTGTTGACAGAGGTTTCTTATCTCATGCCCCAAATATTCTCCTCTGTGCTCGTGCCAAAGGAAGGACATGCTTGCCGGGATTGCTCAGTGGCCCAAGGTCTAACAAAACAAGCTTTTGCTTTGCAGTTACACTGTGAGAACAGAAAATATGTTTTGCAAATGGGAGCAGAAATGTGGATACGAGGAGAGGCAAAGGATCGTGTGTGTGGGAAGCTCACCTACAGGTCTACAGATGAGACAGAGGGTCTTGGAGTAAATTGTATATTATTTTTCTATCATTGTCTGCTTAGCTGTGTCACTAGGGACCTTGAGGAGAGCCCTACTGTCACTCAACGGAATGTCTTCCTCCCACTCCTTCCAGGAGGTGGTGGCTTTTGGCATCACGACTAACTTCCCAGGGCCCTGATGTTCCAGCTTCCTCAGGCTCTGCTTACCTCGTCAGTCCTGTTCTTCTAGACAGACCTCACTAGGCCATTGCAGCGGACTGTTTATCCCAGCGGCTGTCAAGGACAGCACAGACAGTTGCAGCACACTGAAAACAGACAGACTCTAAATCGCAGTCAGAGGTACGGAGACTACCACAGGAATCCACCTCTTTGTTGCAGGTTCAAAGTTCCTAGGAATCTATTCCAAGCAATCTTACATTTGTTTGCAGACATGAACATGAGATCTGCTAGAGGAGAGAGAGAGGGTAGAGACAGGAGCTGGGGACAGATGGTTTCCATAGCTACGTGTACAAGGGCTTTTTCCATGCCAGGTACTAATCTACTAATCTAAACATCTTAGTAGCTCCCAGTTAGCTTACTTCCATTCTATCATCTCTATCTATCTCTATCTATCTATCTATCTATCTATCTATCTATCTATCTATCATCTGTCTGTCTTTCTATCATCTCTTTATCAATCATCTGTCTTTATCTCTCAATCATCTACCTATGTATGAGTCATCTATTATCTATCCTGTGTGTGTTTCTGTGTGTGTGTGTGTGTGTGTGTGTGTGTGTAGCAAGGCAGCATGGTGGGGGAGGTGGAGATTAGATCCAGACTTCACAAATCATAGGCAAACTGAGTCCCAGCTCTAGACACCAGAGTTTCAACTGCCATCAATATTAACTATTTGTAAATATTGATGTACAATATTAATTGTACATGTCCCTGAAAAGACTAGTATCTGAACCATCTTTGAGGGTCTTTGATGCTAGGTGGCTGGCCGAATACTCAGCAGGTAGATCTCCCACAATCCTTAACACACTCCCAGAGAGAAATTGCTATCTGACTTCCCTTTTGTAAATGACTTCCCCTTTGAATGAGAAAATGGAGGCTTGGAGGGTGTGAACTTGTCCAAGGTTATGTAGCTAGCGAATGACTCTGCTGAGGCCCAGCTGCCATGCCGTAGCCTGGAGCCTCATTACCTGAACAGGTGTGATCCAGGTCAGCTGGTGTTCCTCAACTTGCACACTGGTGAGCAGGCTAGCCCAAGATGCAGTTGCCACATCCTGTGAACCATTACCTGAGGACATTTGGTCAGTGGAGCCTCTCCTGCATGCTTGCTGGACAGACGGGGAGTTTTCGATCTCTGAGCAGCTGAGGAACAGCTCAGTGACTAATGGGATAAATACCTGGGCCACTTGTCCCATTGGGTAAGGTAACTGTAGGTTACATGTCTCTGTCAGCTTCCAGGTACGGTATCAAAATGCCTGAGGCTTTTAAGAAAAGTGGCTAATTTTGACTCACAGGTCCAAGGTCAAGAGGGGAGTGTGTTTTGCTGACAGAGGTCCAAGGTAGAGCACAGCATCACAGGGTATGAGATGGAGCATGCACGTGAGTCGTCTTGTCTCTCCCCTTAACGCCACATGTATTCAATCACGGGCCCTCCATCCCTGGGGACTTAGGCAATCCTACTCTTTCCTCTGAAGTCCCACTTCTAGGCATATAATTGGATTGAATTACCTAATTCTGTCTCCTTCATATATCACAATAGGAGTAACATGTCAACACAGGAACCTCAAGGCACACATGTGGCCAGATAAAACCCATTGTAGTGCATGATCTTTGCTGTTCTCCCCAGATTTCCAGCTGCTGGAAGTTTGCTGTGAGAACTCCTTCAACAAATAGGCTTTAAGATGCCAGCACACTTTGGGCATGGGCTTATGTACTATAATGCAGATGAAAAGCACTTGGGGGCCTCTTGACTGCTGAATTCAGTTCCAGTTCCCAGGGCACTCAGAGGACTGTGAATCAGTTTATCCCCAGACAAATAAAGCTTTGTTATACTCCATTCTGGGCTATTGTGGAACTCTTTATGTATGCCAACAAATTGGCACCCACCATCTGTGGCATGGATACACATAAGACCTATAAAAACTTAAGGAAAAAAAGGAGGACTTCTAGACCCACAAAAATGGGAGCCCAGCGCAGCTTCTTGGTAACTCAGATAGGCTCTGTTTGCTGGCTGCAAGCAGTGGTGTGGCTTCTTTAAAGATGGCTTCCTGGTTCAGGCTGGTATCACAGAATGGCTCTGAGTTTTTCATGAGGTTCTGTTATGGAGCATTTGAATGGAGTTTGTGAGCAGAGTGTTACAAGTTGCTTAATGGCCACCTAGACCCACTGTGCTCCTGGAGCTGGGGCAGTAAGTATGGCTCACAAAACTGGTGGTGAACTTACCTCTGCTATGTTGGACTGAGTGGAGCCAAAAGGTAGGCAAAACAGCCTTTGTCCTAGCCACACTGCTTAGCATTTTAAGAGGTACTTCTGGTCAGAAAATGATTACAGATATGCAATAAAGACAGATTCAGACTTAAAAGACTTCTAAATGAGTCACAGTGTGTTTTAAAAATGTATGTAGGCATGGGAGAGAGAAGAAAAAGAATATAGACAGTAAATAGAAAATAAGTAGTTTTAATAAATAAAAAAGTCTTTAAAGAGATAGTAAAAGCAGATAAAAAGATAATAAAAGAGTACAGACAGTCATAGATTAAAAGAGTAAAGAAAAATAAGCCATGTAAAGATGGAATATATACAGAGAGTCAGGATTATGTATATTATTGTGTTTTCTTTAATTTTTTTGACTGTAGAGAGACATTTGATTCTGGAGGCTGCTAAGCTAAACCAACATATATGTTTTAAAGGTATCTTGACTTCAAAATTTGAGTCTAGGATATATACTTTGGAAAAGAGGTTCTGCTTTTGTTTCCACAGAAGATGAGAACCTGTGAATTCCTTCCAGGCTAATGTGGGTTGATGAAACAAGACCCTCTGAAAGATCTCCATGAACCCCTAAAAGTACTTTGCCCAACAAACAGCGGGGAGCAGTTTGGAGAAAACTAGATCCAAATTCCCAAAATGATTGTTCATTTTCATTTTAAAAGGGTTGGTTATAGTAATTAATGGTTACAGTCAATTTCTAAAAATAAATAAATAAGGGGATATGATTTATAGAGATGAATACTTTATATTGGTATGGACTTTGGTCTATTGATACAAATTTAAGGTCTATTTGCAACACTGTATATATATATATATATATATATATATGTATGCTCTTGTTTAAATTATTGTGTTTGTGAAGCTCATTTTAAAATGTACAGTTAAGAAATACAGATTAATAGTCATCTGTAATAATAAAACATTGTAGTCATGTTAATTAGTTTTTCTAGATATACAGAGATATATTTCAACTAGAAAGGTAATCTTCAAACACTTCAAAGAACTGTAGAATATGGCATTTAAATTCTGTTGACGTGAGACATGATTGCTCCTGGCAGTACTAATCTATTCCCAAGAAAATGTTGGGCACCAAAGACTCTTCACTTGGAGCTTGTTTTCTTCTTGGCAAACTGATCTTTGGGTAAGGAACTGCTCCTGCCTTGATCAACTGACAAAATGTACCATGTCCAGACTGGAGAAGCAGAATACAAGCAAAAAGACTGCCAAACCTTTCCAAGACAGGGTAAGACAGTTTTTCAAATTTTCCTACCGCCAAAAATTGTCTGTCAGTTACTCTAGGCCTTAGCCAAAGTTGGTTGCCTTAACATTGCAAATGAGACTTTGAATGATTGCCCAGGTATCCGGTTGTCTCTGTCATTTCTTGCACCTTTTAGAAGTTGCTTGATTGTAGTTCCTGTTTATTCAAGTAATATTATTTCCCTTCTCATGTCTTTGATGGGGTTGAAGACTATATAGTCATAGTAACTTTCCTCTCATTACTTAGCCAAGCCATTTTTAATATAAGATTTAGACTCCTTAGGGTAGTATAACTATTGAAACATTTAGTATATGTTTCTTGTTTGGTGTGATTCATGCTGGTTGTAAGTCTAATTTTTATGTATATTTTTCTCTTCTTTTACCTGGACAATACTTGATATTTGTTCTTATTGTATATAGTTTTGTATTAGATTTAGAACTCTCTTATTTAGATAAAAGGGGGAGATGCTATAAGAACTCCTTCAGCCAATAGCTTTTAGATACCAGCCCACTTTGGTTGTGGTCTCACCCACTATAAATGCAGACAAAAAGTATGTGTGGGCCCCTTGGTTGCTGGATTTAGTTTCTGCTCCCAGCATATGCAGAAGACTGTGGATTACTACTCTTTCTGTGAGTTTATCCCTAGATAAATAAAGCTTTGTTGTATATAATTCATTCCAGGCTATTGTGGAACTCCTTTGTATGCCAACAGAAGTTGGCTTGAATTGGCTTCTTGTCTCCTTTTCCATTGTACAGCAATAATAAATTAACCTTCTGTACCCAGGGGCTCTAAAACAAGACAACCTTCATGATTCAAAAGCTTTGAACTGAGAACCAGAGGATTTGAGTTTTCACCTTTCTTCTAAACCAACAGTTCTCAACCTGTAAGTCATGACCTCCTTGGGGATTGAATCACCCTTCCACAAGGGTCACCTAAGACCATTGGAAAACACAGATATTTACAAGATAATTAATAAGAGTAGCAAAATCACAGTTATGAATAGCAATGAAAATAATTTTATGGTTGAGAGTCAACACAACACGAGGAACTGTATTAAAGGGACATTGAGGGCTGTACTATGTGGATGGGATCTCCATATGAATGGTTTCTAAAACTGGAACTGACATAGAGTTGGTATTATCTAAATATTTGGTTAGTGCCAATATAAGAATGTTCACATGAAAAATAGCACCATGGGAGTTCTGGAGATATACCATGTTCTACTGGAGTGCTGAAGTCAACCTTCTAGAGACTTGAGTGATGTGGGATGTCCTTCTGAATGTGTGTTGCTTTTATTGGTTAATAAATAAAACTGCTTTGGCCTATGGCAGGGCAGAATATAGCCAGGCTGAAAGAGACATAGGAAGAGAATAGGCAGAGTCAAAGAGATGCCATGTAGCTGCCAACGGAGAAAGACACTGGAACACCAGAACCTTACCAATAGGCCACAATCTTGTGGAAATAAACAGATTAATAGAAATAGGTTAATTTAAGATGTGAGAGCTAGCTAGAAATATACCTGAGACATTGGTCAAACAATGTTGTAATTAATATAGTTTCAGCATGATTATTTGGATCTGGGTGGCTGGGGAATGAAAGAGCAGCCTCCAGTTACATTTGAGACAGACCTTGAAAGGCTGCCCAAGATTCAGTTTGCAGAAAGCATGGCTCATAGCAGAGGTGAAGATATTTAAAGTGTGTTCAATAAGATGGCTAAGGACTTGTGACTAAGTCACAATATTTCCATGGAAACATCCCATGTGATGATCCCACATGACTCTCCAGGGCCTAGAATCATCTAGGAGACACACATGGGTCTTTGTGGTGGTTAATAGTTTTTGCTAACTTGAAAAGACCTAGAATTGAGACAAAGCTCTTGGATATGTATGTGACAGAATTTCTGCTTTGAGTCAGTTGAGGTGGGAAGGACCCCAGTATCATAACATAGTCAGTATCATAATAGGGTGGGGGTTCCTTATAGAATTAACAGCAGAAAGGAATGTGAGTACCAGCATTCATCTCTCTGCTTCCAGACTGCAGATACAGTGTGATTAGCAGCCTCATGGTCCGCGTCTTCCTGTCACAATAGACTGGGATCTTTAGAACTGTGAGCCACAAAAACCCTTCCCTTCCTCAGGTTGCTTTTGCGAGTAACAAGAGACTTGGCCATGACTTGGAAGGAACTATAGTCAGCTATGAGGGCATCATGTTGATGGAAGGAAGGATGCAGAGGAGTCAAAATGAAAGAAAAAGGGTTTCAGTCATACTGTCTCTGTCTCAGTGTTCTGAAGGAATTGGGACTAGGGAAGGCAGAAAGTACCAGTCTCAGTAGAAGTGGTTACTAAATTACTATGGTTACTATGACTACGATTTTTTTTTTTAAAAAAAAACAGGGTTGGCAACATGCTGTCTTGGCTTTCTAGCTAAGCCTTTGTCTTTCTCTCTCTGTTGCTTCCAGCAGGACCAGTAAACCACCGGTGTGAGGGCTCCTCAACAAGAAAGAGATTTCTATATTGTTATTGAAATTTTTTAGAAGTTTAGCTGATCAAGGAGCACAGTTCTTCTTCTCCTTCTCTTTCTTCTCTTGGTGAACAGAAAGCTTGTGTGGTCTCTGGTCCCCCACACCCAGATGATGTTTTCGCAAACTGCTATGGAGCACACTGTAGAACAAGAGCGTTTCCTGTGTTTGCCACCAAGGGCTTAACTAGTGTCTGTGGCAGGAGAGGTTCGCCTATCCCATTCAATTATGTATAATAAAGACAACTTTGGACGTAGTTAGCACCAATCACATTTTTTCCTGTTCTCACTGTGCCTGCCATACAAATCCACCCTGTTACACTGTCGAGATAATAACCAATACGCTCTAGCGTTTCATGCTAGGTTAGAAGCCTGCTTGTTTCCTAGTGGAGTGCTCTGAGTGGGTGTTTGGACTCTGAAACCAGAGACCTGAACCCCTCACACAGACTCTTTCTGTAACTCAGTGGGAAACGCTGCCTCTTTCTCCTTCAGTTTCTCCAGCTCTAAAAAGGCATGTTGCTCATTCCCTCTGGCCTGAAGTTCTTTAAGCAAGTCCAAAAAGTTACAGAGAGATGAAAGACCCCATGGTAATGATACATCCTTGATACTGTTATGAATCCTGAGCTCAGAGTTTAGGGAGCATTAGCATAGACTAGGACACAGCATCGAGGAGAAAAGACAAATGTGCTCTCGGCTCCAACTGTGCCGCACTCCAGTCTTGCTGATCGCGTCTGTGTAGTCCCCTGGGGGATGAGCCTGCAAATGGTTTTGTACTCATCCCCCTAAAGGAAACCCCCAGCCTCACAGTTTTTGAAGGATCCCTTTCTCCACCTCCCCATTACCTGCCCTTTAATAACTGTAGTAAAGAAAAAAAGCACCAATTGCCTGCAGCTTGCTCGCTGATGGCAAAGGAATCTGTATCTCTTTGGAAGCCTGCTGATCAAAGGCTGTGTCATCTGTGCAGGACGCGTTTCTCTGAGCAGGAGGCAGAGTAATCAAGATGCTGCTTTACTGAGCCAGAGACAAACGCTCTGAGCGAAGTGGGTCTGTTTTGGAAAACAGAGCCAGGACTCACGATTGTGCCGCGAACGTGTGGAGATAGTAGTGGCTGGAAAAGACACCCCACATTCCAGAGTTTTGGGTGTCTATGTCAAGAAGCAGAGGAAATGTGCCAATAAAATCTGGCATTTGTTAGAGAGATAAGGAAGTCTGGGGTAGGTGGTGGTTCTGAGCAAGGCAAAAACAGAGAACAGAAATGTTTGTGCACTCTGATGTCTTGGGTCTTGCTAGACTTGCATTTATTTTAAAAATTTATGAAACATTCTCTTAAAACGATTGTGAGCTTTTTTTTTTTTGAATTCTCCCTTCTTAGCTCGACAACATTTATAAGTTATACTGGACAATAGATCATTAACTGTGACGCTTAACAAATAACTATAGAAAATGGGTCTATGTCACACATTTCTCCAGGGAAATAAAGTCCATAAAAATATTAACCTCAAGAATCTCACTGTTTGTAGAAACAAAAGAAAATAAAACAAACTGTAGGCACAGAGAATGGGTTTCTCTGTTCCGCAGAGGCTCACTCGTAGCTGCACAAAACTATCCAGGGTAATTATTCTCAGAGTGACCCCTGTCTTGCGGTGGCAAGATCCAGGATAATCAGAATACCTAAAGCTTCAAGTTCTTCCTTACAATCTGAATTTGTAGTTAGGAGGCCAGACAAATGAGACGATGCATCTGCTTCTAGATTCTGGCCTTGAAAAATGTTTTGAAATGGGATGGTTTCCTTGCAGGCTTCCTGATTTAGTGTTTAGGTTGAAAGAGTGAAAATATTTTGTATTGACAGAAGATCAAGAGCAGATGTAGGCCAAGGTCTGAAAGCATACGTTTTAACTTACCTTTGTGTGCTGCGAGGAGCTGCCTTGGAGCCAGAACGAGATCTATAAGCATGAATTGTAGGCAGTGCAGAGCTCCTGCAGAGGAAATGGTATTTTTACTGCTGGTTTCCTCATCTCTCATCCTAACCACGCACAGCAACCCCACTAAAGGTTTACTAGGGATCTGGGCAGTGCTGGCCGTTTCCCTAGGAAACCAAATGTGGGTATAAACCTACTTGAGCTCACAGCTGTTAGAGCAGGAGTCTATGGGGATGGGATGCGCACAGTTTTAAAACACTTTTATTCATTTGTTTTTTGAGAACTTTCTCCATAACCACTGTATCTACATCACTACTACTCCTCTGTCTCCCCTCAAACTACTCCATGTCCCTCCTTGCAAATTCATGGTCTCTTATTTAATTATTGTTGTGTGTAGCATGTATACATACACATAAACCTACCAAGTCCACTTAATGTTGTTCGTGTATACATTGTCTATGGCTGATTACTTGGGACTGACCTCCCAAGAGGGAGCTCAGCCCTGGAGGAATCTCCTCTCAGCAACCATTGATCTTGTGTAGATCTTTATCCATTGTAGGACCACGTGAAATTTCCCCGTCCACATTGGCATGTCAACTGGTGTTGTCATTGTTCTGCCATTGTTTGGGCAACCATATTGTTTCATGGGTACATTTTCCTCTGTCATGCCAGGTAGGTACAGTGTCAAGTTGGATCATTTGAAAATCAGGGCCTCCAAAATAATGCTCACAAGATGGTTCAGTGGGCAAAGGTTCTTGCCTGGAATTCTGATGAGCGAGCAGAGTTCAATTCCTGGGACCCACAAGGTATAAGGAGACAATAGACTCCTCTGAGCTGTCCCTGACCTCCACATGTGTGCTATCACACACACACACACACACACACACACACACACACACACACACCAAATGAGTAAATA
The DNA here is from genome assembly GCF_037038515.1 of Microtus pennsylvanicus. NCBI lineage: Eukaryota > Metazoa > Chordata > Mammalia > Rodentia > Cricetidae > Microtus > Microtus pennsylvanicus. Next base: position 36,332,082 of record NC_134591.1, read on the forward strand.
ATTAACATCCATACTGAATTTCTCCATTGTTCAAAACCTATTAGAAGACTGGCAGATCTCTGCTTTCGTTGTTGGGTAGTGCCAGGAGGATTCAATGCTGTTGAATGGCTATCCAAATGTTGGTGTTTCTAGATGACAAACCATAGGTATGCTTGGTCCTCTGGAAGCAATGGTTAGCTGCGGTAGACTGGAAGATGTGGTTTGCAAGCATGAATTCCTTCCTTGGCTGGGATCAGATTGGGAGTGAGGAAGCATTATCATCAGAGTGTGAGGGGATCGTGGGTACCGTGTGGATCTAAGGAGACCTGGCCCATCTCAAACTCTTCAGTACTCTGGCTTTCTACAGTGATGGTTCCATGTGGTGTTGACAGTTCTACTTCCCTATGCCAAATAAGCAAGAAATTCATGTTATATGAAACATCTCACCTTTATGAAATATCCCAACTATATAAAATATCTCAAACTTTATACATTGGGTGGAATTTCATCTCGCTCTTTCTCATTTAGTTTTATTTATTTATGTATTTATTTTTTGATACAGGATTTCTCTGTGAAGCCCTGGCTTCCCGGGAACTTGCTCTGTATTCCAGGTAGTCTAGATCTTGTCTCTGTTTTAGGATTAAAAGTGTGCACTACCATGCCTGGCTTGGTTAAGATTTCTTGAACCAGTTTGTACTTGGAGACTAAATTAATCAGAAGATCAAAATGGCTGTCAAATGTCATTTTGAGACCTTTGAATCTTCATTTTGGAAAAAGAGAAATTCAGACCCCCCTGCAGTTGTCTTTCTAGTATTTTCTATTTTTTTCATTGTTGTTTGTTTGTTTGTTTTAAAATAACACTGCACTGGTATTTCAAGGCTAGGCTGGCCAATGCTATCCTTCCTAAAGGAAAGCACTACACTGCTTTATCAGTTGGGTCATAGAATACTGAACCAACTATTCATCTTGTCCCAACAATATTTACTAAAGACTCTTGGACATAGTGTATTTACTTTATCGTCCAACCGGCTCCTACGTAGAAACTTCTGACATGTAGAGAGATGAAGAAACTGAAATCTTGCAAATGTTCACAAAACAGCTCAAGGTCAGGAGCTAAGAAGCTGGGGAAATCCAGAGCAGACCTTTTGATTCTTGGTCTGCTTTCCACTGTGAAGGCAGTTCTTAAAACAGAGCAAGAAATAGCTACTTAAATCGTCAGTGAGAATATCAACTGGGCCTTTACTTACTATCTTCTTCTTCTTCTTTTTCTTAAAAAAGAAGTTTTTTGAAAATAATTTATCTATTTTTATTTTTTGTGCATTGGTGTTTTACTTGCATGTCCGCCTGTATGAAGGTGTCAGACCCTCTGGAACTGGAGTTACAGACGGTTGTGAACTATCATGTGCATGCTGGGAACTGAACCCAGGTCCTCTGGAAGAGCAGCCAGTTCTCTCAACTGCTGAGCCATCTCTAGTACTCCTGGGGTCTTTCTTATCAAACTTCTGAATACAGAGTTACCAATGGACCCTGACTAGGGCAAGTCACTGTGCCCCTTTGTCTGTCAGTTTTCTTTACTCTTGGAGGGAGGAGTGAAACATGCAAGGTCACAAACTGACGTTCTGAGGGATGTTCTCAGGCCAGTTGTGTTTGTCTGGGCCTATAGATATATTTTAATTTTTTCAAATGTTACCATTATTTCCTTATGTTGTTTTTGTGTATGTGTGTGTATGTATATGTGCTCCATAGGCCACAGCACATATATAAAGGTCAGCGCACAGCTTGAGGTAGTTTCTTCTTTCTTTCCATTTTTTGCATCTTGGGATTCAGACCCAGGCATTCACTCTTGCTGGCAAGTACCTTTATCTGCTGAGCCATGTGGCCAGCCCACATTCTTTCCCCCTTAAAACCAGTTTATAGATTAATAGCCCACATAAAATAGAGAGCACATGTCTTATGTGTACAATCTGATAAATTTTGACACATGACCACACCCATGTAAACCATGAACACATTCAAGATGATAGACACATCCATCACCCCAAGGTTTCCCCTGGTGACTTTGTCATCCATCCTTATCTCTTAGTCCCTGGCTAACAGTGCATCTATTTTCTTATACTGTACACACACAAATTTGTGTTCTATGATGCTTATATAAATAACATCATTTTTTGTGTATATGTGTGTGTACTTGCACGTTATCATGCCACAGCATGTATGTAGACTTCAAAGGACAACTGTTCTTTCTTTCTACAATGTGGTTCCTGGGGACTGAATTTAGGCTGTCTTAGTGAGAAGGGCTTTCAACCCATTGAACTATCATCTGGCTGGAAGGTTTTTTTTAATTTTGATAAAATCAAATTTATCCATCTACCTTTTAAAGAATTTACCCAGATCATTAGGCAAATGATTCACAAGCTTCTTAGGTCTATGGACTTTGAATGGGCTGGAACTCCTCTCTCAAATACAGTGGATCATGGGGGATGCCTAGGTAACGTTTGTTTTAAAAGGTGAGACATTAGAAACCCAAATAGCTAGCATCCAGTGCTTTTTTAAAAAGTGTAGTAACATCTTCCCAATATAGTCTATAGCATTACCATCAACATAATATTACAAGATACTTCAGGAAGGGAAAAATGATTCCAGTGTGTAAGATCTAGCCACCAAAGCAGAAGAGACCATGAGACCAAAGAAAGAAGCAAACTGACTCAAGATGGTATGAGTGAAATTTATTGAGGACTCATAAACAACAACAACAAAAAATGTATGTTAGGAAACTTCAAGATCTCTGCATCCCAAATCTCAGAGAAGTGTTTTATATGTTAAATCAAAGATGGGCTGTGGCCAACCAGAGTGCCTCTGACCTGTCTCAAAATTGTTTCGTAAGGACTAAAATCAGTTAAGAAGCAGAACAAGGCAGTGGTCAGTGTGTTCATCTTTCCCCACAGCTGTGCTCCATGGTGACCTTGTAGAAAGAGAGCAGTTCCGATCAAGATGGCTGTAGTCATGCTGCCCTGGATCCCTGTGCAGTCATTGAAGGGACATTACTGCGATGATTCTTTCAGTGGGAAATATCCATGGTATATCATTAAATATTTAAAGAATTAAAAAAAAGAATTGTGTACTTAGTTTTGCAGGGAGATATTTGGGGATTGGGATGTAGTTCAGTTGGTAGATCCCTGGCACAGCGCTAAGTGCTTGTAGTCACCTGTACCTATAATCCCTGGTCTTGGGATGTGGAGGCAGGAGGATCAGAAATTCAAGGTCATCCTTGGCTACACAGTGAGTTCAAGACCGCCTGTGGTACGTGAAGCCTGCCTCAACCAACAAACAAAAAACAAACAAATAAGCATTTGCTTATTCTATGGGGAAAAAAAAGCAAAAGTTTCCCCTTACCTTTTCTACATGTCCTCTGTTTGCAATGCTACAGAATTTTAAAATTAGAAGCCAAGTTCATATATTACCACAGATCTAAAAGGTCTGAGAATGTAATTGAAATTTGGGGCATTTATATAGACTTACGGTTGAACCTCCCTCAACTCAACATTTTGATGTTTAGGTGTTGGGTTTTCAGTCAGAGGTGCTCAGCCTATAGCTGCCAGCATTAAAACTTGGAAGATTTCAGGTAAGAGACCAGAACTTCCAATTTTTCTTAAAAACTGGGAGACTGGCAATACTGGCCACACTGTACAGGATGTGTTCCTCTCAACTACGCTACGCTGCAAGGTGCCGGCCTCACTGGGCAGCCCCAGCTGGAAGGATGGATGTAGTTACTGTGTTTTGCCATGAGGGCAGAGTTGACTAATCTGGCGAAGGTTTTGAAGTAGTTAATTCTGGAAAGCAGTGGTTTGACTTAGCTGTGGGTGCTCCATCTTGCTTTGTTGAGTGCAGAGACTTGCCACCTCACAACTCGATGTGCTCCGGGCCCTCTGAGGCTCTGCTTTGGCAATTCTAAAAAGGGTTCGTTTATTATACTTTCAAACCTCCCTCGGGAGGTCAAGAGAGGTAGCTCCCCCACGGCGGAGCTGTAATGAACCAGGAGGTTCTGGAAGGATGGCCACAGTTACTGTTTTCACTTTTACCACGAGGGTAGAGTTGACTAATCTGGAGAAGGTTTTGAAGTAGTTAATTCTGGAAAGCAATGATTTGACTTAGCTGTGGGTGCGCCCTAAGTCTTCTTCATTTGCTTTCTGTTATAAGTTAAAAACTTTTTGAAGTATAAATATACACCATAAAATGCACACAAAATATGTACAGTTTAATGAGTTTTGGAAAATGTAACTACCACCCAGTTAAGATATACAGAATTCCTAATACCCTGGAAGCATCTTGTTCCTTTCCTATCTAATTCCCCATTTGGACTCAATTGTTAATCTAATTCTAGTAACAGTTGATCTTTTTTTATGCTCTTAAAATTATAAACAGCGCCAAAGAACAGTAGGCCCTCTTTTTAATCTTATTTCTTCATCTGGGCATACTCTTTCCTTTTCTTTTTCTTAATTATTTCCTTTATTTTTTGAGATTACAATATAATTATATCATTTCCTCCCTGCCATATACCATCCTCATTTTCTTTCAAACTCATGGTCTCTTATTTCATTAATTAACAGACACACAGAGGCACAGACACACAGACACACACACACCTGCACACACATATTCACACATATGTTCCTAAATACGCAAATATAACCCGTTCCTTCTCCGCAATGTTACTTGTATGTACGTGTTCAGGAATGAGCAGCTAGTACTGAATAACCATTTGATGTGCTCTTTTCTGCAGAATGCTATTCTTTTGTCCCACTTTCAGCATCCTACTGTTGCCTGTAGTTCTGTGTGTAGAGCTGAGTCCTCATGGGGAACCCTCCATCCACTTTAGTCCGTCTATTGTTGTCCTTGTTCAGCTCATGTGTAGGCATCTATATTGTGGAGACTTCATGGGCTTAGCTTCTCACATTCCTAGGAGACCCTGTCTCCCAGAAAATCTCCTGTTCTCTGGCTCTTACAATCTCTCCGCCCTCTTTTCAATGATCCCTGCCCAATGAGGGCAGGAGGTGTGTGGTAGATGCATCTGTTGGAATCAGGATCCGTAGCTCTAAAGTTTCATTGGTTTTTGCTTTCTGGTCACTGTCTGTTGTAAAAGAAGTTTTCTGGATGAGAGGTAAGGACTACACTTATCTATGGGTACAAGGACAAATCTTTAGAATGGAGATAGAGATTATTCTGGTTTAGCACAGTAGCAGTTGTGAGCTCTTTTCTAAGACCTATGACTTCACTATCCCTGGAGAGTTAGCTGGGTTTCCAGTACCAGGCATGATTTCCATATTGTTGAGCAGGTCTTAAGTCTAGTTAGAGAGTTGTTGGTTACTGCCAAGGTATGTGTGCCACTACTGCACCCTTAGAGTTAATATGCCATGCCGGTCATTCTTATAGTTCATAGGTGTCATATCTGGGTAGGATTGTTGGTTGTTTTCCTCCTTTGGGGGCTCATATGGTACTTTCTGATACCATAAAAACTCGTCCTTGGAGTATTTATTTACTTTTGCAGATGAAGCCTTGCCAGGTAACCCAGGCTGGACTTGAACTCTTGTCTACTTCCAAAGTGTAAGCACAGTTGGTTTGTGAGCATAGTCATTTTGATTATTCAATATTCCTTCTTATCATTAATGGATAACATTCTATAATATGAATTTCATTTATTAACATTGTGTTATTTTTGCTTTCATTGGTGGATATTGAGTTGCTTTTTACTACTTTGCTAATGTGAAGAAGGCTGAAGTGTATGCTGGTTTATAAATCTTTAGGTTATTCATATGTTTTTAGTTTCCTTTGGATAATTATCTCAGAGTAAAATCGCTAATCATAACACAGGTATGCCTTTTAGGAAACATCTAGAAAGTTCACCACAGTGTTTGTAACATTTCCCACTCTTACCAGGAATGTGTGAGAGACCCAAGCTTATCCCCTTTTCTAGAATTCTGTGCTTTAATATCTGATTAATTAACCTTACTCGATGGGAAATAGTGGGTCATTGTAGTATTAATTGTGTTTCCCGATAGTGGCTGTAAGCATTTTTTGTGTGTGTGTGTGTGAAAGTATTTGCCATTTACATTCAAGTGCCCTGGTTTTTGAAACACCTTTCTAGGTCTTAACCTATTTGAAAAACCGAGTCTCTTGTCTTTTTCTTATTGACTTTAGGAGTTTCTGATATCATTTAGACACGTGCCACAACATCGATGTGTTCACATGGAATATCGTCCAGCCTGAGTCAGGCTTTTCTCCTTCCTAGCGGTGCTTTGACTTAACATATGTCTTTAATTTTGCTGAGTTCCAATTTGCCATTTTGCTTTTATAATTATTGCTTTCTGTGTCCCAAGAAACATTTACATAGCCCTAATTACAAGGCACTTCATTTATATGTTGTCCTCTGAGTTGTACAGCATTAGCATTCATGTTTAAGCCTTACTTCATCTGACTTAGGTTTTCACCATGAGGTAAGATCAAGGTTTGCTTTTTCCTGGCACCACTCCGGAGACTTGACTTTCTTCTTTGAATTACACTGATGCCTGGAAAAGTCAACTATGTGTATGTTGACAGTCTCTTTCTGGACTCTACATTCTGCGCTAATGATAATTTCTATAATATTCATAGTACACGGCATTTTTCAATCCATGAACATGATAAAACTTTCTGTTTATAAATTCCTATTTATCATATTCCAGTTTTTGCATTTTAATGTAGTTTAATTTTCTTACTTTAAAATCAGGGGTTCTTCTTTATTTTTACTGCTTTAATGTAATTAATTATATGTTTGGTTTACAAAAGATATGAGGTTGGGGATTTCTGTTCTTGTGCTGTCTTTTGTCAGTTTTGGTATGAAGGCTAAGGCAGTTTATCTGAGCGAGGATGGGTTGTCTTCTCCCCTACATATTATATATTTCTATTATATTATAGAAATGTGGTTATTTTGATCTTCCATTCATACTATCACTGTGGTAGGCTACATTTTCCAAATAATTTGTCACTCTGCTTGCCCTCACTTAACGTGATGCTGTAAGGTTGTTCATTACCTTTGTGATGTTTCAGAACATGTGGTCACAATCTTGTTCTCATTCTTGGTGATGGTAACCTATGCTTTGTTACCTTATTTTTCTTGACCAAATCACTAGAGGCTTAGCAAGTTTATTAATACTGTCAAGGATAAATTTTAGGGTTTTTCCGTTTATCTCAATTACTTCTTTTATTTTTTAAAAAAAGATTTATTTATTTATTGTGTATGCAACATTCTGCCTCCATGTATGCCCTCACACCAGAAGAGGGCACCAGATCTCATTACAGATGGTTGTGAGCCACCATGTGGTTGCTGGGAATTGAACTCAGGACCTCTGTAAGAACAGCTAGTGCTCTTAACCACTGAGCCATCTCTCCAGCCCTCTCTATTACTTCTTTCTAATTTCTCTTTCAGTCTCTCTCTCTCTAACCTTCTTAGTTCCTTCTGCTTTGCTGTTCCTTTGTTGGATTCTTCAAGTAGATGCCCTGGTAATGGCTCTTGATCTTTCTTTTCAGATGCAAACACTCATAATCAAGAATTTCTTCTTCACATCATATTAACTGTGTCTTCACATTTTACTGGGTGATGATTTCTTGTCATTTACTGATACACATCCATTATGAAATCTTTTCTACTAGGGTTATTAACAAGTGACTAATTTCTAGATTCATATCGAATCTTTGTATGCCTTTTAATTGTGAGTTTCTGCTTTTACTGTTTTGCTTGTGATTTTTCTCCCTCAGTCTATGATACGATCTTTTAATTTTCTTCAATTTTTGAGGAAGGGTCTTGCTTTGTAACGGGCTGGCTCAGAAATTGCTTTGTAGTGGCATCTGGCCTGGGAATTGTGCTTCTTCTGCCTCTACCTTCAAGGGCTGAGTTTGGAGTTGTGTGAGACTATGCCTATCTTGGTGAATGTTCTAGAAATGACTGAAAAGGCTATATGTGCTATTGCATTTCTTTTTTCTCATGCAGTTGGAATATTGATTAACTTTTAAGGCTGCCATACAAAGCGATGGGTTTTATCATGGCAACCTCATGCCTATGTGCTTCTATATGCTGTTCACCTGCATTTTTGTTTCCCTGTACTTTTTCATGACCACTGATGCAGCCGGTTCCCTTGTTTCCTCCAGTCAGTATCTCCGTTCTTATTATATTCCATTACCCTTTCTGATTTTCACCTTCTTTAATATCCCTTCCTCCCCTCTCATGATCTTCTCTGTATTATAGTTTTTGTACACACACATACACACACACACACACACACACACACACATCACATCACATCACATCACACCACATTTGCTTTCTTTATTCATCTGTCGGTGGACATCTAGGCTGATTCTGTTTCCTGGCTATTGTGAGTACTGCAGTTAGAAGCATAGCTGTATAAGGATCTTCTATTACTTTTGATTGGAGTCCTTCAGGAATTTGGCTAGGGATGGTCTATTGGGCTCACATGGTAGTTCTGTTTTCAGTATTTTGAAGCTCCATCATCCAGTGTGTGCACTTTGGTTTTGGGTGTGACATTCATAAACACCCACTGAACTGAGCTGGTTGAGAATGCTCACATTTTAAGTATCTTTATTGATTTTCTATAACCCCCTCTATTACTAAGAGACAATTCCATTTTCTAACTGTGATAGCCTATTTTCTATTCTTCCTTTAAATTTGCTGAGTTTTTCTTCCTTTTTATTGAAAACATACATATAAACATAGGAAAATTTAGTTTATATGTGCTTCTGATGAGTTGAAGTCTTCTGCACTAACCTTCTTTAGGGATGCTCTTTGCTTTAACAGTGATTATATGATGGTGGCAGAACCACTCCAGCAGTTGTGACTCTTAGGTTGTGTATTGTTAAGGGATCCATCACCCCAGAGCTTGGATTCTTTGGTTGTGTATTGTTACAGGGTCCAGCTATTGGGGTTTTGAGACATGGTCTTACTGTAGAACTAAAGCTGGCTGGAACTCATTCATGCTGGTCTCAGACTCTTAATTGTTCTGCTTCTGACTCTACTGCTGTGCATTAACATGCCCAGTTAGTTTTTAAATAATTATTTATGTAATATTTTTAAATACATTTGCTTCTAGTCTGTCTTTTATGTTTCAACTATATTCCATGAGTAGGGTACGTAAGGCATTTTTACTCCCCTTTTCTATAGCCTTAGACTCTCTCGGCATCAGTTAGTAGGAACTGTCCTACTAACCTCACAAATCTCACATTAAAATTTAAAGTTATGGCTAGCTGCTTTCTAGTTAAACCAGACTCGTCATGCCAAGAGACTAATAGCCAAGTAAAGAAGTTGCCATTCTGGAAGAGTAATTGGCTATGATTTTTGGGAGGAGAATGCTGTTTTTGTTGCCTTATCTTGTTTGGCTTTTGAGACAGGGTTTCTCTGTGTAGCCCTGGCTGTCCTGGAACTCATTCTGTAGAACATAGTAGCCTCAAATTCAGAGATCTGCCTACCTCTGCCTTCCAAGATCTGGGATAAAAGTATGTGTCACCATACCTGGCTTTGACTTTTATTTTATTTTTGAGTGTTTGTTAGATATCTATTACACGTGACATAGTTGGTCACACAGAGTCTTAGCAATCTATTCTGTGATTTTATAATTCAAAATTGTCTTTTACTTCATGCAGCATCTGTCCCACACAACCATCATTTAATAACACAGAGTATTCTGGGTCATAGGTGCCAGGCAGCAGCCTTGTACCACAGTTTGGTTTGGCTGAAGATTTGGTTCTTTTGATATACTTACTGCACTGAGATAGGAGATTTCTCCCCAAGCATCTGTCCTCTCAAAGTGTTCGGCATTTGAAAACTGAGCATGAACTAGAACCAGTTAGCTGTGTGTACACGCGTGTGTGGTTCCTGGAATAACCCTTAATTGCCCATCATTTGTTTATTTTTGTTGGATGGTTTGAAAACAGCCTTGTTCACACAGTGCCTTTACGTACATTTATCCACGTCTCGCTCCAAGGAATGCTGAGTCTGTTGCCCCGCTCCATAATTCCATAAGCCAGGTCCCCTCCCTGGCTTCCCTTCTCACCCCACTGTTCCTCACAGTGACTTTGTCTACTTCTCTTCTTTAGTTAAGCACTTCTGTCTGGATTTCATTCGGGGATATTGCCATCCTCATTGCTGTCCACAATTCCTGTGCCCTAACAGCATCTTCCTCTCTTCAGCTCTGGCCTACAGGAGGGCTGCATGACTGGGCTTTTCACTGTGATGCTGGTACCCTCATAATACGTTTGCCTTCCCATACTTGTTTCCTGATTTTCTTCCCTCCAGTTGTATCGTTCAGATTTATCTTCACAGCTTCAAATAACATGAAGCTGTGTCTTGATATTTTAGTCAGAACATTATCTCTTGACTTTTCATTATGAAATATGTTTACTATCCATTGCCAGAAACACCACTATATACATCCCATCCTGTTCTCCCAGAGTAATAATATAATTTTGACAAGATTTAGTGTTTTAATAGTTTGTCTGCATAGTTTTTATCTACAGCTAACTAGACTACAGAATATCTTTCTGTTTCTTTCTTTCTTCTTTTCCTTCTTTCCTTCCTTTCTTTTATCTATCTTTCTTTGCCCTTTTGTTCAACGATTTTTATTTCATGGAGTTATTGATTACCTTGCAGTTGTTTGTCTAATTTTCTGTATGATCATCACCAATTCACCCTAAAATACTTCCTTTAAAGTGAAGTCTCTCTCAGACCTAAACCCACCTGAGAGTCTATCCAGTGATGACCTCTTTCCTGAGCTTTAGACTTATCTCAGTCTTGGTTTATTCTTCCTAATTAATCATTCACTGTGTCCTTTAGAATCTACCTTCATTATTATTCTGAGAATTCCCTTCACCTCTCTGTTACCCTAGATTCCATGCATGGGATAGATTTCCTCTGTCCCTTGTTAGTTTATGCTGGGTTGAGTTAGTTATATTCCAGTTCCACAAAGCTGTGAGTGTATTCTGTTACATGACAAGAGGTAAGGATATTATGATAAGAATGTCACCTCGCTTTAGCAAGTAGACTCTGTGGACTCACATAGCTCTTTAGCAGAGAAGTGTGGAGATGGGGACAGAGAGACATTTGAAGATGGTGCACGACTAGCTTTGAGACTAGAAAAGGCATGAGGAAGGAACACAAAGAATGATCTTTGAGAAACTGGTAAGTTGTAACTTTCCCTCTTGAGCCTCAGAAAGAATGTGTTTGGCTAACACTTAGACCTTAATAAAACTGACTGCAGACTTCGAGTCTGCAAAAGAAGAAATTGTGTTGTTTTTAAACCACCAAGGTTATAGCAATTTATTACTGAAGCTACAGGAAATTATTACAAGATGCATATATAATTTTTTGTCATTTTTGCATTCTTTTCATATTCTAAATGATAGTTCAGCTGGGTATAGAATTCTTAGTAAAAATACTTCTTCAGCATTTTAAAAGCGCACTACATTAAGGCTTTTTTTTTTTTTGCTTCCAATACTGTGGTTATAAATACTAAATGCTGCTCTCATTCTTATTTGTACCTAATTTGTTTTTGTTAGCTATTTTATATCTTGGAAAGTTTTTAGAAACTTCTCTTTGTTTTAGTATTTTGTATTTTTGCAATGATTTTTTTTTAAGCCCTAAGAGTCTTTTGTCACCTGTTTTGCTGTTGTGCTAAGATTTCACTAAGATTGTTGAGGTTAGGCTATGAAGAATCTTGCCTAGTTGCTAGCTGGTGGACTTTTGGGAATTGATAGGCTCATGAAAACTCTGATGTGATCATTGGATTAATCTGTTTAATGATTCATAATTGGGTGGAACATTAGAAGGTGGTGGGATGTGGGACTCGATTGGAATTAGTGAATCACTGGAAGTATGTCTTTGAAAGTCTATCTCTCAGGGAAGTCTTCTATTTCCTGACTTCCCTGAGGTGAGCAGCGACTGGTGCCAGCATGACACTTCTGCCCTGTCTCAGGCCCAACACAATGGAGTCAGCTTAACCCGGGACTGAAATCTCTAACACCAGGGCCCAAGACAAATAAATTTTTTCCCTTAAGCTATTTTTCTCAGGTGTTTATCACAACCATGGAAAAATAATTTGAGCTTTTAATGTGTTAAAACACATCTTTGAGTTGAAGCAAACTTTATTTGTTAATTATCTTATCCTGTTTTATATAATTATCTCTTTTAGAGTCCTTATTCCTAAGAAGACTTCCTCCTCTGGTGGTCCTGCAGTTTCCTCCTGCCCTTTGGCTACCATCCCTTTGTGTCCTGAGCTTACATTTTCATTCCTCTATATTCAATTTCAACCATGATATCGTGAAGTGTAGAACTATCTTTGTTTTCCTAGCCTTCTTTCTTGCCCTGTTGCAACCTGTTCTTGACTTATTAAGGAATATCTTCCTTGAGTTCTCTGAATGTTTGAATTACAGAAGGATGTGGGGGTATCTATTGTTTCTCCTACCACAATGTTCTAATCTATCCCAGTTGCCTCTTCTAATTTTCTCAATCTCAGTCTTTTGTGTTTTGGGTCTTTCTTCAAACAATGTTCTTTTGACTTGTTTTGAAAATGTCTTTGAAGTATTATTGAGATAAATATGGTTAAAAATAGACATACAGTGACACACAAATGTAACAACTATTAAGGTAAAAAGAGGCCATAAGTTTAACAGAGAGCAAGGAGACACACACTGGAGGGCCTAGAGGAGGGAACGGAAAAGAAGAAATGGTGGGCGCAAGTTAACAAAGTGTTCTCGTCAAGGCTTCTTCTTTGGGCATTAGCCAGAGCTAGCTGTGTGCTATGGTTAAAGTGTTTTTACTTATATTTATAAAAATTAGACATACAATAAAGTGACCAGCGTACACTTTCTGCTTGCTCCTCTGAGTCAGTTCTGAATTTACCCTTAATATATACCATATAAGAAACATTGGAATTTCTCTACGCATTTATCATTTAAAGCAATCATTTTTAGGGGAAGAATTTGGAGCCCAATTTTAGGAAGAAGAGGCTTTTTGCAGTTTTCATCATACGCCATCCTCATGTTGCCTGGTAACATCTATTGGAGTTGAGAACAGTCTCTCGATGCAGCCTCTAGCTCAAAGTCCTTCAAGATGGAAACTATACTGGCTAGTTTTAACGTCAACTTGACGCAAACCAGTTGTTTGAGAGAAGGGAACCACAAATGAGAAAATGCCTCCATAAGATTGGACTGACGCCAAACCTGTAATGCATTTTCTTAGTGACTGATTCAAGTGGGAGGGCCCAGCCCATTATGGGTGGTGCCATCAGGGCTGGTGGGTCCTGGGTGCTATAACAAAGCAGGCTGAGCAAGCCACGAGGAGCAAGCCAGTAAGCAGCTCTCCACTATCTCTGCACCAGCTCCTGTCTCCAGGTTCCTGCTCAGCTTGGGTTCCTGCCCTGGCCTCCCTCAGTGGACTGTGTGATTCGGGATATGTAAGTCAAATAAACTCTTTCCTCCCCAAGTCTCTTCTGGTCATGGAGTTTCAACACTCTGGCCCAGAAACCACGTGACTTGCATGCAGTCACTTCTGGCCTGCAGAATCACATCCTCAGCCGCTGCTCCTTCTGTGGTCCCCACAGTCTATCTGTAGGCGGCAGGGTTGCGGGAGAAGGGTAGCGCTGCTGGGTCATCGCACACCGCCTGGTGTCCTAAAGGCCTCTTGCCTGCCGCAGTGCTCAGACTTCTCCGTGTTTCTGCTTTTGATCCTGCTCTCTGACTTGGTCTCTAACAAGCTGCCGATGGCTTGCTCAGACTGTTGAGACCAGCAGATTTCCGTGCCATTGAGGTGTCCCTGGTTACCTGAATTTGGCCTTCTCTAGTAAAGTCTGACCCCTTTTCCAATCTGCCATTCACGGAGTGATCTCCCTCTGCCCTGTGATGCCATGTAATTACCTTATATTCCTGGCTGCTCTTTTTTATTTTTTTAAACCAAAGTTACTAATTCTTTTCTTTAAACTCCTTCTACTCAATCTGTGTCTCTCCAGGTTAGACTCAAACTTCTCCCACGAGCTTCAGTACATGTCCACACTTAGGAAACCATCACTACAATGAGAATGATGAATGTCTTAACATCCGTGTGTCATTCATCCTCCCCTTCCGTGACCCCAGGTCAACATTGTTCTGGTTTTTTCCATCTGTATAGACTAGTTTACGTTTTCTAGAATTTTATATAAGTAGACTCTCACAGTATATATATTTAAAATGTAGTTATCGCTTGGCATAATTATTGTCTACATTTAATTGTGTGTTAATAATTTATTACTTTTTTATTGCTGAGCTGTATTGGATTATATGGATATACCAGAGTTTATCCATTTACCCAATGATGGACATTTGGGTTATTGCCAACTTTTGTCCATTACAAATAAAACTGCTATCAATTTTCCTGTATAAGTCCTTTTGTGGGCATTTCCTTTCATCTCTGTTGGATAAATATTTAGGAGAGGGATGGCTGGATCATATGGTAGGTATAGATCTTGCTTTTAACTGAAAAACACTATTTTCTAAAGTGACCGTGCTATTTTATACTCCTATAAGCAAAAAGTGAAAGTTCCAAGCTGTTCCAGACTCTGAATCCTCACCTGGGCAGGGCTCATCTTCTTAGCATCGCCTTCTCTGTTTGTGGCTTGTGTGGCGTCTGATGATGGTTTTAATATGTGTTTTGCTAATCATGAATATTGTTTATCTTTTCATGGTTTCCGCGCCCCCTTCAAACATCTTTTCTGGTAAAGGGGTTGTCAGGTATTTCCCCCGCTTTAAGGGCCGGCTTCTCTTCTTGTCCTAGAGCTGGGGGAGTTTCCATGTGTATCGTGTGTATTCTAGAGACAAGTCCACCACCAGACAGAGGCTTTGCACTTTCTTTCTTTCTTTTTATTTTTGTGGACATGTTGTAAAGAAGACTTATTCTGCTGTTTGTGTCTCTGTGTCAGCGTGAGGGTAGGTACACCTGTGTGATGGTCTTAGAGGCCAGAAGAGCGGGTCAGATTCCCTGGAGCTGGAGTTACAGGCAGTAGTGAGCTTACTGACATAGGTGCTGGGAACAAAACTCCATTCCTCTGAAAGAAAAGAAAGTGCTCTTTTTAAATTTCCTTTTCTGTTTTTTTTTTAATGTTTATTTATGTGCATTGATGTTTTGAGGGTGTCAGGTATCCTGGAGCTGGAGTTACAGACAGCTGTGAGCCACCATGTGGGTGCTGGGAATCGAACCCAGGCCTTCTGGAAGAGCAATTAATGCTCTTAACCACTGAGCCATCTCTCCAGCCCATAGGCAAGTGTTCTTAACCACTAAACTATCTCATAAGTCCTGGTGATGACTTCTCCTAGGCAAAATTTGTCAGTTAAAAATTATTGAAAGTTGAGCCTTTTTGACTAAGAAACTCACAAGGAATAAAAGATTACCAAAGACTTCCTTCTACATTTGTCCTTGGAAGTACTACACTCTGTACTCTGTGCCGGCTCAGGATTAGCTTTATCCACAGCCCTTAGAGGCTTTGCTTTCGTTTGTATGTACTTGTTTGTTTGTTTGTTTTAGCGTGTGCTGGGAGCTGTGTGTATGTAGTACGTGTGTGGTTCCGCACAAATGAGGTGCACATGACCCTGTGTGTGCCATGTGGAGGCCAGAGCTCTACATCAAAGTCTTCTTCTGTTTCTTTCCACCTTCTAGATTTTGAAAGTGTTTTGAGCTAGCTGGCCAGTGAGCTCTTAAGATCTTCCTGTCTCTGCAGCCCCACCCCATAATTCCCATCCTCAGTGCTGGGATTACAGGCTTGTATGGAATTCCAGCTTTTTATATGACTGCTGAAGATCAAAGTCAGGTCTTCATGTTTCCCCAGCAAGTGCTCCAGCCCCTCGAACACTTCTTTAAGTGTTTCTGATGACAATTCTTTTCTGTCCATGTACAAATAGACACAGAAGGATAGAGGGTCAAAATACATGCCATTGGTATTGTGTTAGGAATTCAAGTTGTATGGTGACCAAATTAATCTACTTATTCTATCTTCTAGTGTAAGAGTTTTAGCCAAAAAAAGAATAATAGTAATAATTTATTTAGTATACGCATCAAAATTGTATAAAGAAAGCCTAGTATGGTAGGGAATGCAAGCCTTTAATTCTAGCACCTCAGGAAGCAGGACAGGTGGTTCTTTGTGAATTTAAGGCCAACCTTGTCTACATGATGAGTTCTAGTCCAGCCAAGGCTACATAATGATATCCCATCTTGAATAAATAAATAAATAAATAATATTTTATAATGAATATTTTATACTAAAATTACTTTGTACAATTAGTTCTATTACCTGGAAGAGAATGTTGTATCCTAAATAAGTTAAATAATTTGTTCAGGTCATCTAGCTAGGCCCATCCCATACTAAACCTATGTTCTTAATCACTAATAAACCAGTTAGCACACAGTGACTACTTAGTCTATGACAGGCATTGTGCCAAGCTTTTGGGAAGCATCAACTGTTCAGAGCATAGGTAGATGGTAGATATTAATGTATTTTTTTGCTGATGAGAAAACTGAGATACTATACCCAAGTTCCTACAGGCAGCTAAAAGCAGAAGCAGGATTAAATTCCACATCACCCAGCTCATGAGTTCGTACCCATAGCCATCCTGCCATGCACTTTCTCTAAGAAGGAAAATTAGTGTTATATTCCTGGATTAAACCAAGAAAATGCACCACAAGGGTCTTTTATTCAATAATATCATAAGTGAAATAATGAAATATAGCGTTTTTAAAATTTACTTCCTGTGGCACCTGACCGTGCTTGTGGCTATATATTTTTTTAAATTTATTTATTTATTAAAGATTTCTGTCTCTTCCCCGCCACCGCCTCCCATTTCCCTCTCCCTCCCCCAATTAAATCCCCCCCCTCCTCAGCCCGAAAAGCAATCAGGGTTCCGTGTCCTGTGGGAAGTCCAAGGAACCCCCACCTCCATCCAGGTCTAGCAAGTTGAGCATCCAAACTGCCTAGGCTCTTGTGGCTATATTTTTGAGTATTCACAGTGTTAATAATTTGAGCTAGAGAGGGGGAACCCAAAGCAGAGGATTACCTTCCTGGGTATCTGGATCAGAGCTTGAGCTGGGACCCCAGTGAAGAGACCAACTTTGCCTGTGTTCTCTAATCTGCTTGTGCCAGTACTGGCTTGGCACAGACAAGGGTGGGGTCAGAGGAGGCCTGCAGGGGAGATATTTCAATAGCTCGTAACCTTTCTCCTAACCTGCCATGGGATGCGAGGCAAGGGTGTAGAGAGAGTGAGCCAGAGAGAGCCTGATGTGGGCTTATGAACAGCCATGGACTGGTTGGTCTGGGCTCCGGTAATGCTTTTGACCAGCTTTGTGAATTTGAGTGGGGGACTTTTACCGTTTCGAGTGCCACAGTTCTTTTGAATAAAAACGCCCAGGAGGGTGTACTTGTTAATTTCCAAGGCTTTTTCCAGCTCTCACATTCCACATGTCTGTGATTCTGTGATTAAGCTCCTGGAAGGTTTAACTACTGATAAAAGCACCATTAAGTTCTATATACTCCGCCGTGGCAGCTGTCTGTTACCTAAGATTCCCAGTCTGGTGGGGGACCAGGGGCAGCGTGAACGAGCAGGAAGGGTTCCTCGTTGGCTGGTTGGCTCCTTACACTGCAGATGGAGGGAGGGCCACCTGCACTGATTTCTGTTTCACAGTGCACTAAAACCAACCATCAAAGACACTCTCCCAACAAGAGAGCCTTATGCTGCACGTTCCCCAGGCGAGTGACTAGAGATAATTGAGACAGGACGGAGTGGGCCACAAGCGGTAAGACTTGGAAGACATACCAGTTTGTGGGAGTGAACTGTTTGACCCAAAGGCCCTTCTGTCTATCATTCCCTGACCTCAGGTCAGACTCACAAAAAAAAAAAAAAAAAGGGAAAACTATTAAGGCAGCTGGGCAGGCTCTTGCCCTCCAGTCTTAGCAAAGAATAGGTGATTATTTGTCCGGCATGGCCTAGCTGTTCACCTGCCTGGAGGCACCAAGCTGGAGGTTTAGAGTCTGTGACCTGCTGGGATATGTGTTGTTTATTCTCCATGTTTTTGCTGTTTAGGGGCCTGCTTTCCATGGAACATAGGAAGTACACAGAATAAGACAAGGAACAAAGAAGACAAGGAACTAATTAGATAAAGAAAATTCTCCAAATGGTGGTCTGATTTTTATTCTCAGACCAAGCCTTATTGTTCTCCAGTTGTTTGAGGAATCCAGGACACGTAGTGCATCGAAACAGAATTCTTATTTGCAGCCAAGTGACGCTCATTTTAAAACCCCAGAGATGCCAGGCGGTGGTGGTGGTGCACACCTTTAATCCCAGCACTCTCGGGAGGCAGAGGCAGATGGATCTCTATGAGTTCGAGGCCAGCCTGGTCTACAGAGTAAATTCCAGGACAGGCTCCAAAGTTGCAGAGAAATCCTGCCTCAAAACCAAAAAAATCCTAAAGCTGAGACCAGGAGGGTACTACAATATTGATCCACGTTAGCCCCATTTACAGAAAGATTATAACATGCCAGGTTCGGGTTAAAATCGTTTAGTCTGCATGGGAATGGATCTGGATATTGTTTTGCCACCCATGGTCGATAGAGAGTGTGGACAAGCCATTCACTTTCTTTCTGCACACCAATTTTTAAAATTGTAATAGGGGAAGTAATATATTTAATGAAGCAAAGTAACATGCAGTTTAGTTTTAATGACTTAAAAAGTCTCAGTGCATATAAAGCACCAGGCAAACAGGAAATACTTAGTAAGTGATCATGTGATCACTGGCAGGGTCTGAGCATCTTTGTGTTCTGGAGGACAATACTGATAAGGGGCCTTAGTTACTGGCATCCTTGGAACCTAAAGCAGGGCCTAGGACGCAGTGGGTGCTCATTTTATGTGATCCCGGGTATTCTCTGCAGGGGAACACTAAGAACATTTATGAATTACAAAGTTAATAACTGACAGACCAGTAGAAAAGGATATAAACATTGTAAGTAGGAAGTTTAAAGACTCACCTAAACCAGAGCAGAGCAAGAAAAACACACCTTACTCAAAGAAACGGAATACCTAAGTGACATAACAAGTATAAAAAGGATCGAACTGACATAGTACCCTATGTTTATATTTGGAAGGCAGAGAAACCCCTTTCGGGAAACCTGGAGGCAGTGACAATAAAGGACCCAGAGGAATCTTCTGTTCATGTCCCCAGAGAAGCAGAACAGATGACCGGGATGTTAATGTAGTGCGCCTAGGAATTAAAAACAAAAGGACACAGGAGTCAGAGTGGTTTGTGTCAGGACTCCCTCTTCAGCAACTCTTGGGAAGGAAGAAATCAAAGGGGCATTGTATTCTTCGGATACATATCCCCTCACCAAGCGCCATAGTTAAACAGTGGCAAAGCAAGACGGCTGCAATCTGGGTCTCCTAAGTCATCCAATCACACATTGGGCTGGAAGTCCCCCCAAAGTCCTTCTTTCTTAAGAGGTCTCAAGGGTCCGGTCAACATCAGTGACTGGTCCCAAGCAAGTGGGGGAGGGGAGGGATGTTGGGCCTGCGGGAGGTGCAAGAGCTGCTTTTGGGGATGCACTGGAGGGTGCGGGTCCAGAAGGCGGCAGCAGAGGGCGCTGGGACCCCGGCCTGGGCCCGCCTCTGCCATTGGTCCGGGCTGGGGCTCTGGGTTGTAGAGTTGGTGGAAAGTGACAAGTTTGGCGAGAACAGCGTTCGCGGAGAGCTGGAGGAGCCGCCGCCGAGTGAGCCCAGAGTCCGCAACTCCAGGCACTGGGCACGGTCTTCTAGAGTCGGAGCCGGGAACACACGGTGCGCTAGAGCGACCGGGACAGCCTGGGACTGAACGGCTGGCCGTGGCAGGGCTGCTTCCTAGTACCCCGAGAAACCGCATTCCCGGGTCCGAGGCGGCCGGGCGGAGGCGGAGGGAGCAGGTCAGAGGGACAAAGAGCTTTGCAAAGGTCCCCCCCGGTATTCTGCGAGTGCCTGCGGGCGTGACGAGGTGGTCAGGAGCCCAGGGCGAACCCGTGGATGTTCTGCGCGCCGCCAGGGAGCCACCGCCGCCGCCACGAGAGGAGGAATGCACCGGCCGCGCCACCGCGGGACGCGCCCGCCACCGCTGGCGCTGCTGGCCGCGCTGCTGCTGGCCGCACGCGGGGCTGCTGCCCAAGGTAAGCGGCGCTCGCGCCCGGGTTCCACGGTCTGTCCCGCAGAGCTGGGTGGCGGACAAGCGCCTCGCCCACCCGGGAGCAGGGCGTTTGGCCGCCTCCAGCACCGATCGCCGGCAGGAGGCCAGCAAGGACTGGCCATGAAGCTCGGTTGCAGGCTGCGGTGTGCTGGGGTACTGGTCCTCGGTGTCAGCCACGATTGTCAGCGCTGACAGGAAGTATAGAAGGAATTGGAGGGGTCATGGGGGTGATGCTGGTCCTCTGCTTATCTCTCCCTGGATTCCCAACACACCCCAGCTGGGGTCCAGTTTGTCCACTTCTCTGTTTTGGAGAGAGTTTGCATCGCCAGTCGTGCCTCTGACTGAGCTCAGGCTGTCCGCGAACCCGCTCAAACAAAAGCCCTGTGCTCCCGGGGACTCCGTTGCCTCGCATCTCCACGGCTTGGCGCTCAGAGCCTCCCGCCCTGCAGAGGGTCACTCTGCAGGCCAAAATGTTTGCTCCGCCACTACCACTTTGTGCAAAATAAGCAGTCAGAGGAGGCCCACTGCTCCAAAGTGCTCTGGGTGTGCACGTGTGTGTGTGTGTGTGTGTGTGTGTGAGAGAGAGAGAGAGAGAGAGAGAGAGAGAGAGAGAGAGAGAGAGAGAGAGAGAAGAAGAAGAAGAAGAAGAAGAAGAAGAAGGGGGAGCCATCTAATGCATACTTGATTTTGGTCATCTCCAGAGATAATGGCAACAGTTAGAGAAAAACTCCACCGTCAGCCAGAGCGTCTTAGTTCCCTGCGGGAAGCTTGGATCCTTGCTGGGTCTGAGCCGGTACACAATGAGAGCGAAGAACCCGCTGTGCCAGTGGAGACAACCAATTCATTCTTTGGAGGTTGGAGGGGGAAAGTTGATTAAAGTCTCCGGGGGTCTTGGGCCTCACTTTTAACATGCATCCCTTGGTGGGGGGAGCCCCTTGACTCTTCCCGCCCACACTTCCAGTCCCAAGCCTCTGTAGATAAATAAGTCTTCTGTCACTCATCTCTCAGCCAGTTAGAGAAGAGTCTAGTTTACTTAACAGCTGGGAAAAGATCCATTCACTGACTGACTGCCGGTTTCGTCTTCACTGAGAGGGGTGACTTTCTTGGTACAGAGCACTCTGCAAGGAAGCTGGGTGCGGATTTTGATCTCCTGGAGATGACTTTGGGACCGGAGCAGCACTCACAGAGCAGAATTCTGAAGTGCATTTGCGCTAACCTCAAAGCTGTGCGTGTGTGTGTGTGTGTGTGTGTGTGTGTGTGTGTGTGAATACAGCTTCTAATTGTCATTAAGATGCACCTCAGGAGGAATTTTTTTTTTTTTGGGAAACACTGATGAAATATAAACAGTTTGGTCTCATGGCTGTTTTGCTTGGTGATGCCAAACATCTGGCTCTGTGCCATTACACCTGGATGTAAAGAAGAAAATGGGCCGTTCTGCTGACCCGATGTAAACATTCTCCTGAGGTCCATGGTCCAGCACAACTGGGGGGTGGTTCTAAGTAAGGCTGGGTTCCTGGCACGGCACCCGTGATTAATCGCACCATTTCCGTGGGCTCCTTTTGCTCTTACCCTTACAATAGCCAGTGCTTTTTAGGTGACGGCTTCTGCTGGTGGGGATGGGGTTGGGGGTTCGAATGTAGGGTTGCTCATCCTTTTTGGTCATCTGCTTTTAAATAACCATCCACACAATGAATTTTCACTTGTAAAACTATACTGTTATCAGCAGCTCCCCCAAATTCCCCTGCCTTTAATTGTGGGCTTTCAAATGTTAGAAAGTTCATTTTGCCTATTCCTGTTCTATTTCCTAATAATGGGCTCAAACCTGTTGCTCTCTTACCATTCCTTAAATCCCTTTCCTTTTTTCTTTTTTTTTTTTTTTTGTAAACTCTTGACCTCTGTTCTTGCCTGAGGTTTCTAAGGTAACCCTGTCAGTGGCTCAGGAGATTAGTGTAAGAGGGGGAGGGAGCATGGCGTATATTTTATCTATTTCATTGTAAAAAAAAAAAAGGTGGATCAATATTTCTCCCATCATTTTCCTATTTGATTGGCAGGGAGGAGGAAGCCTTCACACGCATTGTTTCTGGTCTGCCTCCTCCTACCTTTGCAAAGCTGAACCTCGGTAGACAGAGCTCCCGGTCATTGGAACCTACCTGATCCTTTCTCAGAATCCTGCTCATTTTGTGTCTTGGCTGCTTGAAGCCAGAGGGAAACGTCCCAAGACTCTGCTGTTATTTTCCAAGTCTCCAACTGCCGTATCAGTAGGGTCTGTCCCTACTGCATTTAGAGTAGAAGTCTCCTGAGGGTCACGAGCCTGTCAGTTTTGTTAGTGAATGAATACATTGAAAACCCAGGTCAGCCTCAGCTTTTATTAGGGATGCTTGAAAAATCAAACCTTGATGGCTAGGTGGCACCCCAGAGGCAGGGTAGGTAGGGGGTGTGGTCAGGCAGCCACTGGCAGGGTTCATTTATTAGTGATTTGTTTTATTTTTTGCTCCTCCAATGTTCATAGGAGGTATTATCTAATACTTAGGAGTTGTTTTATTTTACTGTTGTAGGCGAGTGAGTGGCGTAAGGTATGTATGTATGTATGTGTTTCTGTGGGTTTGTGCACATATGCACATGCATGTGGGTGTTCCTATGAAGCCAGAGGTCAGTATTGAGTGTCTTCTTCAATTTCCACCTTGTTTTTGGAAACATGATCTCTCATTCACTCAACCTGGAGGTCATCCACCCAGCTAGGCTGGATGGCCAATGGGCTCTAGGGATCTCTTTGTCTATGCCTGGGGTTTATATGTGAATGGCCAGCTATTCCCTTAAGGCTGGGGATCTGAGCTCGGGTTCTCATGTTTGCATAACAGGCACTTGTGGGTTTTTTTTGTTGTTGTTGTTTGTTTTGTTTTGGTTTGGTTTTGACTGAGTCATCTCCCAAGACCCAAGACCAAGATTCCTTCAAAAACTCAGTTTTGATCTATTATATTCTCTATCTCCTCATGTGAATATAGGCTCTAAATTCAACTTTTCAAATGTTTCTAAACACATGCCGCTTGCAAACAAAGTAACATTTTGCCTGTTATTTGATTACAAGCACCTACACCATTTCAGATGTTTAAAAAAAAATGTACACAGTATATTCGGAAGAGCCGATTCTTTTAAACCCTAAGTACACTGATATAAATGTCTATTTTTAGAGAAATGGGTTAGTGGTTCTTGTAAGCCTTCGTTAGTACTACCCCTCGGAGCTCTCACCATCACCCTGTGAGGACAACCATATAACTAATTCGTTGGGTCAGGTGAGGCACGGAGATGTGAAGTTGATTTTTCAAGGTCACATGACCAGGAGATGGCTTTGCTGGGCTTGTAAGGCCCGAGAGTTGCCATGGTTATCAGAACTGACCTCTATCCTACTCCGTCTCTCCTGGGTTGGTTCTTATAATTGCCTTCTTTTAACGCCTGGGGCAGAGGTGGTACTTCCTTATGTTTTTAAGGGCAGTGGAGAAATGTTTTCTTTGCCATCACCTAGAGGGCCATGGCTGTTCCCACCAGACTTGCTGTTAGTAGAGAGACAGACTGCAAGTGCTGGGGCTGGTCAGGGCCTCTCGCTCTAAAAGAACTGCATTTTTGCATTGTGGTAATGCCACTTTGCTGTGATTTGAGGAGTGTGTCTGGTAGCTCCTTCCAGCTAGCGATGGGATGTCTTTCGATGGAGTATGTGTGCATTTGCAGTTCGGTCATTGCCAGGGGTGGAAGTGGAGGAGGGTTGATTTAGTAGAGTGCTATCTAGGAGGAGAACTGACTGCCAGCTCAGGATCCCAGTAAGGAGTTGATCCAGGCAGGTCCAGCTGCAGCTGGAAAAAACTTGACTCTTCCAGGGGCTTTCTCAAACAGAAAGTACTGGGCCTGGTTTCACTGAATCTCTGGGTTATGACAGTGGAGATGGGTCTCTGGACGTGCAGGAGGAGAAAGGAACAGTCTTCTGGGACTCCGAGAAAGTTCTGCGATTAAAGGGGGAAGGGTGAGGGGACGGCTTCAAAAATCTTTAACTAAATGCAGCTGCCTGTTACATGGAGCCTGACTTGCATGCCAGGAAAATCTCAAAAGCTAACGAATACAAAATAAAAATAAACAGCAGGAGAAAGGCTCACTCTTTGCTGCAGTAAGCTTGGTTGGGGTTTTCAGTTTGTTTAGGAATGGGATAATTGTGGCATCCACTTTATTTTGGTAAGGCAATGAGTCGCGGTGGATGTGATGTCATTGGGATGTCCCACACCACCTGACCCCTTTCCTTGCCCTCACACTGCCCCCAAGAACACCCAGGCCTGGTCATCCGTGGGTCCCAGGGCTCAAGCTGTTGCTCTTGAGTGAATTACATTGGAAGAGAGCAGATAATTTAATGGGATAATCTTGGCAGACTCAGTAATTTTCACACCCCATCTCTCACTAACAGAAATGCAGCGGAGAGCTACAACATTCTCAGATGAAAAGGTTGTAGAAAACGGCCCCGCTTCTCATTAACTGTCTGTCCATAAATAAGGTTCTACAGAGTTTTGATCCAGAAACTGTTATTAAACACTGATAAGTCAGCCCCATAATGTTTGACCTCCCTCACTTTTCCATAGAACCAAAGTTGTTTTTTTTTCTTATTAAAAAAAAAAAGTAGCCTCAAAGACCAATCTGTCTAGACTGTTTATTTTTCCAAGTATGTACATACAGAATGGGCCTTCTTTGATAGCCATTTAGAGGGGTGATATGGCATAACAGAGATAGAATGAGATTACTTTCATGACTTGGTTATATGTTAGTCATATATGTATTGTCGTGACCAAAAGCTTTAAAGAAACAGTTTTATGGAAGGAAAGATCTCTTTTGATTTCCAATATCAGAGGGATTTCATCTTGTGGAGGACGAGGTGGGCTGGACAGCTCTGTCCATGGTGGTAGGAGCGAAGGTGGAGAGGATGTTCACATGCAGGCATAGCATGGCAGCAGGTCAGGACCTTCAAGAGCCCATCCCCAGCAACACACTCCGACCAGTCAGGCTCCTCCTCCTACAAAATGCGGCATTCAAAACCGCTCCATAAACTAGGGACTGACGGTTCAAAACGTGAGCCCTTGGGGGACATTTCGGATTAAAACACTAACCAGTTTCCTGTCTTTTGATAGTTTCCTTATTTGTAAACGGGGATTAAAATAGTATCCAGGCTGCAGGTGGTTTGTGAGAATTAAAGAATGCTTGGGTAGAAAGCGTCCAAAGACGCAGTGACCCGGAAGTGGAAAGCTGCCAGCCTCCGTGAGGACCCTGGGCTTCCTGGAGAAAGCGAGAGATGGGCTCCCAGTCACCGACTGCCATGTAAGAGGCACGGCTGAGACTCCTACAGCAGCGCTCTTGGGTTCTCCTGGAAGGTCAGCAAGTACCTATTTTACACTATGGATCTGAGGGGTCTTCGGTCACTGTAGGGAGCCCCACAGGAGGAGATTCCACGGTGCTTTTAAAACAAAGGCTTTCACCACAGAACCTTTAGCTCTTTGGAGAGGAGCAACCCCCCCCCCCCCCCCCCCCCCCCCCCCCCCCGCCCTCTGGCATTTGGCCGTGGTGGTGACCATTTAAAGATTCGGAGTACCAAGAAATGTTCATGCTACCAGAACAAAGATGAGTAATGCCTTACCGGGAGGGGAGGGGTAATCAAGGAAGTTCTGAAAACAAAGCTGAGTGTGCATTCTTGTTTTTCAACAGGAAAGCCTGTTGTCCGATGCGTTTCAACTCTTATTATATGTGAGGTGCGTTGTCAGAGAAGTAAAGCATAATCCTTGCTCCAGGGAGAGGCAGGAGGGAGGTTCTAAGCATTCTGAGCACCCACTATATGCCCGGCATCACTTTACAGACTTCCACATCTCTGTAGCATCGGAGGTGGGACCTTCCAAGTCTATTTACAGATAAGGGAAACTCAGACCCTGAGAGGTCTGTATTGCAGCCAAACTCATATTATTATAAAATCGGGATTTGGGGTTTGAATCCAGAAACTTTGATTGTCACATGTGTCCTGTTGCCATGTCCTTGAGGTGTGTACCAATGAGTAGACCCGTTATCTCTAGACTCTGTCTATCATCTGTCTTGCAGGAGAATTCTAAAGGCTGTGAGGAAGTATGGAAACACAGGGGTAGTAGAAAACATGAATTCTCAGGAAGGTGGAGGGTGAAGGGCAAAGAGGACACTGCCTCCTTCTCAGGAGATTGGGAGCCCTCTGAACTAATTATAGAAAATGTGTAGTGCAGTACCGTGTGTGTGTGTGTGTGTGTGTGTGTGTGTGTGTGTAGCGCAGTACCGTATTTGGAGCACAGTACTGTGTGTGTGTGTGTGTGTGTGTGTGTGTGTGTAGCGCAGTACCGTATTTGGAGCACAGTACTGTGTGTGTGTGTGTGTGTGTGTGTGTGTGTGTGTAGCGCAGTACCGTATTTGGAGCACAGTACTGTGTGTGTGTGTGTGTAGCACCGTACATGTGTGTAGCACTGTACATGTGTGTAGCAGTACCATGCGTGTAGCGCAGTACCATGGATATTGCATGCTTGTTTGGCCAGCAAGAGGCCTGGGCAGGATTTTGTCTGCTTCCACTGCCCTTGTGTTCCTGCCCCCTGAAGTCTCATTTTGATGTCATCTGGATGTTCAAAGTAGCTGTGCTGTCCCTACACGGACATCAAGACAGTTTCTCTAGCATCTTTTCCTGCAGCCCCAAATCCAGGCTTTGGGTTGAGGGAGGAGACCTATCACTTAGATATGGTGCTCCAATGAGTCTGCAGTGACTGTGAACTGTGGTATTCTAAGACCTCTGGCCAGCACATACCTCTTCCCCTCCTTCATCACTAGTCACACTTTGTTTGCCATTACTGTGAGCTGAAGGTTCCAGTAGTTCCACCGGAGAGACAAAGATGGTCATTGCCTTGGAGAATTTTCCAAAAAATAGATTTGTGGCGATGATTACTAGCTGGTCAATAAATCTGTTTCATCCCTTCTTGAACACGTCATTTACAGCTGTCTTCTAGTTAAGTGAGGCCGTGTGACTAAATACTAGCCAGTGGAATGAGGCTGAGAGGGCCAAGAGTCACTTGCAGGATCCATTAAGACCTTCCCAGGCAGGTTACTATGGTAACTTGAGAAGTTATGTTTTGGGGATGTCACATGGTAGAATTACCTGGGAGTGTCCCTTCTTCATTGCTCTGTATCTGAAACCAGCAGCTGGTCCACACTGGCTTGGATTTTATGTAAACCAAAAACAAGTGTTTATTGTTAAAGCTCAGATTTGGGGGTTTTCCAGCTCTAGCTATTAAGGCTATCACACCAAATAGTATGAACCACAGCATGTCTCAAATTAGTTTAGTGAGTCCGGACCAGAAGTTTTAGATAGAATAGAATAGGCAACCTAGTTTTGGTCTGATTATCTCCTATGGACCTTGGGGGGGGGGCTTTCTATAAATTAAACCTCATCTTGAATCATTTATGGCCGATACTAGGGTCATCACTGTGGAAGATCTGGAAGAACTGGGATTGGCTGGAGGGCAGTTCACTTTCAGGAGCCATAAAATAGACTCCTGTAGCCTCAAAGTTCAGAATGGGCAGTGACCAAACGCAGAATCCCTGGAAGGGAGAAGCCCTCAGGGAAGATGTGAGCTGTGTTGTGAGAGCTCAGGGTGGCGAGGGTTGTCAGCAGGATGAAAGGAGAAGGGATGGGAGAGGAGGAGCAGAGCAGGCCATGGTCCTGCAGCAAAGGGCTGGATTCTGCACCAGCCTGCAGCTAGCCGCCCTGCTCTGCAGGACTCCTTCAGGGTTGTTCTGGGGCCTTAGATAGGAATTCACCATGGAGTGAAGGAGGCCTCTAGGCGAAGGTGAGTAAAGAAAAGACTTGGAGCGGTACCTGGTGCCTAGAGGCAGAAAGAGAGGAAAGAAAGAGTATTTCACTGGACTGTGACTATTTACTTCCTCCTCCCCGAGTGCCCCAGAGACTTGCAGGTGCCTTGGACCAGCAGCTCACCGGTGATTGTGCCTCTTTTCCTCCACCGTAGCAGCTTTGTTTCGTAGTACAGGCTGCTAAGTATTAGTCCCATTTTGCCTGCTTGATGAAAATCCTGGGGGGTCGTAGGACAACCTAGAATGCTGTGTTGTACACATTTGTGGGTGTTTGTTTTGTTGCTAGGGATTGAACTCAGCTTGTTTTCAGCTCTCCTGCTGAGCTGCACCCCAGACCTCTGTGTTCTTTTAGTATTTTAACTTGTATGTTTTCCAGGGAACCCTATGAAAGAAGCAGTAATTGGTTACTTTCATTGGATTGAATTTTTTTCCCTCCATAGAATTGCTATTTTCCACATAAGGAAACCAAGGCACAAAGAGTGTTTTGTGTGCTTATAGCTAATCAAGAGGGAAAGTCAGGATTTGAACCTGGATACCTGGAACCTCTGGCTTTGTCCTTAATCATGATGCCACTATACCACTGTATTTCTGCATTCCCCATCCTCCAAACTCTACTGGGTGATTAAAACTCTACATGAGATCCTAGCCAAATAGCTGAGTGCAAATAATTATAATTAAATCTCTTGATTTGTATAGGGCATTGCAGCTTAAGGAATTGTTTCATGCACAATATTAACTTTAATTTTTCAACTAATCTAATGAAATGGATTTCTTTTTTTCTCTTTAGTCTTTTGTTCTTAAGTCAGGCAAGTAAGGTAGGCAGTTTACCCAAGGTCACTATGCAGGTGGCAGGGTCTGTCTGAGATGTGGACCTTCTCCTTAAGTCCCAGGGGATGTTTCACGCTGAAGGATGGCTGTGTTCACAATTTATGCCTCTGACACATGATGGTTTTCACTGTTGTTGACCCAGCAAGCAAATTGGCCTGATTCTTGCTTGTCCCGCTGACACAATCCTCAAATCAGCCACCAGTTTAAGGAACAGTCTGGAAGTATTTGTAGTGTGGTTTGGGACTGACATTCCTTTAACCGAAGGAAGTTCCTGAGCCAATAGCCTGAGAAAAGCTACCTCAAAGCGAGGACTTTCCTAAGGGGCTGGTGAGGGCATCTGGTAGATCAACCCGGAAGAGCAGGCCTTTGGCATTCCATGGGTCTTGGTACAGGGCTTGGCTTTCCTTTGCCCATCAGGTCAGCAGCTCTGTGACCTCTGTAAGGTTTTTTTTTTCTCACCTGTTGAATGAGAGGCATACTGGGATGAGTCCACCGTGGGAGTCTGGGCAGGATGCTGGTGAGTGCTGGGCTGATGGTCTGTGGTCAGCATGTAATTTGCAGCCACATCCCCAAGTGCAGAGCAGCGCTGTGATTTTCACAGGATAGAGAGGACAAAGTGTCTACTCTGCAGGCCTGGCCCGGCTCACTTGTGTGATAGAGTCACCTCTGAGGGAGACTCTTAGCATCTACAAGTCTTAGGTTATAATTAAATTTATATTTCTCAAGGACAAGGATATGAGATAAAAATAGATCCTGTTGCCTCAAATTCAAGACATTCTTGAAAGGCTCTTATCTGTTCTTCCCGGGAACTCGACACCGGTTCCGGATGGGATTAGAGAAGAGGCTATGAAAACAGCTTGTTGTACGTTTTCTCCGCATGAGTGGTGATAGCCTCACCTCTTGGATTTCACTCCAGCTGAGTGTTGCGTGTTTTTTTTTGTTTTTTTGTTTTCTTTTACATAATGTTTCCATCCCCTGGAGGGGAGAGGTGGTTTTCTTCATCCCTTTAGAACCTACCTGTAATGAGAAGTCCTGGCTGCCAAGTGCAGGAGCTAGGAAGATATGGTGCTCACTGCTCAGAGGATTGCTATGTAAGAACGTGTGTGCTCAACATCCGCTTGGAGGTGACTGATACCCCACAGCAGCAGGCTTGGTGACATCCATGGTGGTGACCGTGTCTTATTTAGTCACACCATAGCGCTCTGTCTTAGAAGACACCCATCTGGTATCTCTAAGACAAGGAATGAAGAACTTCCTGTGGCCAGATAAGCTTTGCTAGACAGGAATGGTTGCTGGGATCTTTAGGTGTATCCTGTGGAGGAAGTAGAAGAGGAACTGAGCATGCTCAGTTTATTCTACCCATACCTATCTCTAGGCCACCATCTGGGATAGGTGCCCCATGCTCCAGCAAGGAGAGAGAAAAGGACTAGAGAGGTCCAGAAAAAAAAAAAACCCACTAGTTTCCCTCCCTGGAAGAAAGTGGAGGATGCAGCTTAGAAATCCTCTTTGTATCTCCTCCAGATTGAGTTCTTAAAGGGCCAGTCCCCTAGATCTCAGGGCTGTGTTGATGTTGAACCATTATGTAGGTCAGTCAAAATGTTTACGAAGATCTCTCCTGCACTTTTGTCTAAGGACTCAGGTTTAGAGAGTTCTTCAGCTGATGTGGGATGTGCCTCCCTGCAGCTCTCAGAAGCAGCACAGTCATTGATCTGTCTGCTTAAGCCAGGGCATTGGTGTGCAGTGATGAGGGGGGAGGGGTACCGCCCCCTCACCTGCCTAGTGACACCTCCTGTGTAAACTACCAGGTCGCCTCGGCTTCCGCTTGGTTAAATATTTGTTCAACACCTAAAGTGAATGCTGGGGAAATATATGGCAGTATCTGCCCCCGTGGGAAGTTTACTGTCTTTTGTTAAGAAAGCAAGATTGACTCAGCTAAAATGGTCTCAAAAGACAAAGCCTGGCCTCTGTAATCTTCCTGGTCTCGTGACCTTCCAGAATCTCTACCCCAGAGTATGCCCACCCCTCAGCTCCCGTGGCTTCTGTCTCTCCACATTGAACTCTCGTTTGCCATTCGGCCTTCAGTGTCTACAGTCAGCACCACCCCCATCTGCTTGTCTTTTGTCCTCTCCCATGTCGTCACCTCCTGGCATTGCTTCCACACACGCCATGTGTGTTTCTCTCACTCAGAAATGGCTCAGCAGCCAGATTTGACTCCTCCCACTACTGGTCACTGCTATTTATTGATCATCTACTATGGGGACTTTCACTTTGCAAGAATTTTGTGTTTCATTTTTAAAAAGACATTGCATTTTGTTTATTTCGTGTGGAGGTATGGGCCTCATAGGTGTGGAGATCGAAGGACAAGTAGGGGGGGTCATTTCCTTGTTTCCACTGCATGAACTCCAAGTGTTAGTCTTAGTGGTTTACATCTTTATCCACAAACTATCGTGCTGGGCCTGAATTTCATATTTCATAGTGGAATCTGTTTTTTGGCTTTTCTGCAATGATTGTACCAACCCCCTCCCTGGCCCTCTCTCTGTTTCTTCACCCAGTTATAGGGAAACTTCTCTGGTTTTATCATGAAGGGTTTGCAGGTTAATTCTCAGCTACCTAAGCCCGACTATGAGGGGGAAGCCCAGATCTACTCAGGATTTAGGGACAAGCTTTCTTGGGCGGGAAAGCTGAGAGATGTTCTTGGGTACGTCAGTGTCCAGAGAAAGTTGGAAATATGTAGAAAGACTTGACTATCTTATAGGTCCTGCTGAGGGGCAGCAGAGGCCACCTTATGCTTCAGTGTCTTTTCTTCCCAGGTCTCTGATCTGTGCAGGAGAAAGTGATTCTCACAATGTTGCCATGTCCTGTGGTGTAGACACCTTACCTCACCAGTCAGCACCTGAATAATGTGTTATTCTTATTCTTTAACCCAGGAGTGTTTGTTGTTTTTCCCAGTGAGAACATATAGAGCAATTGAAAACCAATGCAGTGCCGTGCAATCAAACCAGACAGCCCCTCAGAGGCTAGTTATAGAGGGAGGCCTTGCCTGTATTCCCAAGGGAACCTGGAACTCAGGGATGTGAAGGACCCCAGAATCCTTTCCAACTCACTTTCTACTTTACCCCCTTCTTTGTGGCAAGGCCCTGAGCTTACCATTTGGTCCATTTTACTCAAGGGAAGATTGCTATGTCTGTGCATGTTGAGAGTATGCCACATCAATGTCACTAAGTCCCCCCGCCCCCACTCACACATACAAAAGAGGTGTGGGAAGTAAGTTTTGTGGGCAAAGGAAGGAGAATCCCTGGAAAATTTTGTGGAGCTGGAGCTTAAGAATATCTTCCTCCCTTTTCCGTGGCTGTGATATCACCTGACATGGGTAAGTTACGAAACAGTTCTTTTAGCGTCCAGTTCTGAAGGCTGGAAACCCAAGACCGGGTGATTTCCCCTTGAAAAGGCCTTATGCTGCAACACCAAGTTAGAACAGCAGAAGGGCCTGTGGTGGGAACAAGACAGGAGGCAATCTTGGAGAAGACTATTAATCCTTAGAAACCCTCTAGAGAGTTCTAAAAACCCAGTACTGCCACAGTGGCAAATTTCAGTGTTGAATTGGGTGGGGAGGAAGCCATGTTTAAACCATAGCAGGAGACAGTATCGTACTGACATTTGCCTCCTGAACAGGGAATGTCAGAGAAAGCGAACACCTGGGTGCTTCTATCCTTGGGCCTGGGCACTGCCAGAGACAAGGACTACTCCTGTGCTTTTCTGACGTACAAGTCAGAGTGGCAATATCTGTGCAAACACGACAAGGAGGGGCAGAAAAAAGGGCCACCTGAGTCTAGAAGAACATATATAGGTATACACAGGAGCAAAGACCAGGGCCTCACTTGAAATAAAGAGGGGGCGGGATAGTGGGCACCCCCACAGATGCCATCAAGGACTTCCTTATGTGACTTTGAAGCTGCCTGCTGCCTTTTTCTAGCTCTCACTGGGCACTTTTTATACATGGTGCCTTTTCCTGAGCTCTTCTCTCCTGAGGGAACACGAGCCACAGTCTTTACTCTGGCCCAGACACTGTATCCCTGACTCTGGGCTCAGCTAGGTTGGGGCCCTTGCTTCCTCTCATTGTATTGTAAGGGTTGCACAATGCACCCTGTCAGCAAGTGTTTGCTTGTGCGGTGCTCCCATGAGTCCCTCATCATTGGGTGCTCCCTTAGATGGAGTCTGCTTCAGGGTCTGCCCAAGAAGCATGTGGCCTGGTAGCTGTTGTATGGCATCTACTGGCTCTCACCAGGCCTCCTTCTTGTTTCATAGAGATGGGGATAACCCCAGTTTTCTTGACTGCTCCTAGAAATCAAGAACGGGTTGCTGAATAATTGAATGCCGCAATGGCCACCTTTTTCTAAAGAAGAGGACTCCAGCTTAGAACAAGTTAAGCCTCCCGTGGCCTCTACATGGGAGCCATGGGCAGTTGCTTTCTCATGAGGAGAAGTCTTTCACAACTCTGGCTTTTACTTTGTAAGTTAGCCCCATTCTTTTTCTAATTGGCAACAATTCCTATTTTCTGTCTCAGTCCTTTTTGTTAGGAAAAGAACAATCATGGTGTCATAAGAGGAACACCCGGACAAAGTGACAGTAACCCGGCAAGATTTCTTTTTGTATAAAGAGTGCACCATAACCCATACGTGGTTTACGTGGTTAGTGAGCACAATTAGTCCAAATGGCCTCTGTCTTTCATCACTGGCATAAGTGGTTCCTGCCTCTCATCTCATTGGTTGAAGCTTCAGTTTTCCGGTCTGACATGATTGGCTAATTGGTACAAAGAGGAAGAGGGAGATTCAGGAAATACTGTTGGGTTGGCTGCCTTTGACAGAGCCCTCCCACCCTCCATTTCTCGCATCGCTCTCTTTTGGCAAGTCTGCCGTTTTTTGCACTCTCCACAGAGAAGAGGTCTACCCCTGCTCCCCCTGAGGAATTGTGAAAGAAGTCCTTAGTGATGGTTGTTAGTGATTGTCAACATGACAAAAAAAAGAAAAAGAAAAAAAGAAAAAAGAAAAGAAATCTCAAATCACCTGGGAGAGAGGCCTCTGCGCATGTCTGTGGGGGATGCTCCTGATTACTCTAATTATGGAAGGAAGTCTTGCCCACGGTGTGTGGCACCATCCCCTGACTGGGATCCTGGACCATGCAAGTGGAGGAAAGGAGCTGAGCAGGAGCATAGAGTCTTTGTGCTCTGCTTCTTGACTGTGGCTGCTTCAAGCTCCTGTTCTCTTAACTTGCCTATCATCATGAGCTTTGTCTTTAAGTTATGAGTCAGAATAGACCATTGATGATGTTTGATGTTGCTTTTGTGAGGATATTGAATCACAGAAACAGAAAAAAAAAAGACCAAAAATGAAAAACTAAACCAAAACAAACAAACAGATAATTAAGGAATCCCCTCTACTAGGGAAGTCTTCCCTGAGGAACAAGTTATCTCTCTTCTTTACCTTTCAAAGGAGAGAGAATTATCCAAGATTTGAACTTGCAAGCCATCTATGTGCTAATGTACCCAGAAAGGGACCTTTGACTTTCTGGGCTCATCTATGCCAGGCAGGGACACCTTTTCTTCCTGCCAGAGAAAGAAAGGGGGCTTGGTCAAGCTTTTATCAGGTCCCTGTTGGCTGCTGTTTGACTTCTTGCCCCGCTGTGGTTTGCTCAGCAAGTATATCAAGGTGCCTGAGACCACAAAACCTTTTGCCAGCATCTCGAAGTCTGTCCTTGTAAGGAGTATGGCAGAGATGCTAGGATGCAGCAGAGCAAGGGTATCACTTTTGGAAAGGGTGGAGAGAGGGTGGTAGAGGAGGGAGGACCAGGAGAAGCTTCTCAAGGTAGGCTCTGCTGCAGAAAGTGTGTCTTGGATGCTCACACCACAGTTCCTTAGGCACTAAGTGTTAATACTAGTAGAAATATATGAACTTATTTTGTAAATATGTTCACAAAAGTCTGCTGTCAGTTCTGTTTGATTTTTGATGAACATAATAATTTCCAAGTCAAGCTCTATATGCCAGCAGGACCACAACAGGTCAGAGATGAGACCCCAAATGTGACTGTTGGATGCAGAGAGGTTCTGTGCTTAACCCTACTGGTTGTCTCCCTATAGAACCAATGAGTTCTTTTTGGTGGTCCTGGGAGTGAGGTTGCCTCAGTTTCTCTGTTTTCTTTGGAGATAACTATCACATACTACATGGAGATGGATGGGAAATGAACATTGAAAGGCTGACCTGAGATGGAAGGTCAGCAGGCAGGCAGCAGCGTTTTGGTTTGTTTCTTGGTAAGTGGACTCACCTGGCCCCCTTTATTCACTCAGAGCACATTGATATGACAGACATCGCTCGAGATACTGAGAGAACAGCTGTGACAAAGCAAACATGCCCTGTGGGTGTGCGTGTCAAAAGATAAACATGTGTTCTTCACGTAACGTCAAGTGCCAAAGAAAATCTAGCAGGGCCAGGGGCTCACGACCAGTAAGTGATGGCGGTGGAAGGGCTGTCATCACGTTGTGTGATCGGGAAGGCTTCTAGCTGAAGTGACTCAGACTGGATGAAGCTCGAGATGAGCTCTATGCCGGGCCTTGAAGTGGAGGGTGTTAGCTCAGCTCCGGCTGGCAGTAGTGACAGTTATGTAAGTACCTATTGTGTGCCTGGTGGCGTTCGTGTGTCAGCCTTCACAACAGTACTGCTAGGCTGGAGAGATGGCTCAGTGATTAAGAGCACTGACTGCTCTCCTGAAGGACCTGAGTTCATTTCCTACCACCTACACTAGTAGTTCCCAGCTGTCTATAACTCCAGTTCCAGGAGATCTGATGTCCTTTCCTGAGCCCTGTGGGCACCAGACATACATGTAGGAAAAGCACATGTACACATAAAATAAAATTAAGCAATACAGTTAGGTAGGGCCTATTGCTATGATACCCATTTTCCAGATGTGGATAAAAACCAAGCAAATGGGCAGAAGCAGCGGCCTGTGAATGTTAAATGAGGCAGTCCCAGACAGAAGAGAAAAGACTCTGTTTGGGTCTGCCCCCCTACTCATCCACTCTGTAATCCTGGGCAGATGTGCAGGGCCTGTTTCCTGAGTTTTAAAACTGTCTAGTATATAAAAATCCAGGGAAAGGCTTTGCAGACTGCGTGTCACCATGAAAGTGCCAGTTAACAGCTATGAATACGTTTACGTCAGTTATCAGTCCTTACTTCTGGAAAAGAGATGATGAGAAAAAAATACGTTTGAGACTCAACAAAGCTTCCCCTGTTTGCCTGGAGCTGTGTTTCCCACTAAAGTCTCTGTGACTGAACTCAGCACAATGTCCAGTTGAGCTAGAAGCATCCTCGTGAAAGACAGACCTGGGAAGGAAAGTTGGTACCCAGGCTTCTTGCAATTCTAAGGAAGTTCTTGGAGCATCTCCCAGGAAGTCTCCATAGATGAGTCTGCTCTCTACCTCACACACCCAGTGTCAGTCAGAGCCGTGCCGCTGTAGTGAGGAAAGGTTGTGGCAAGGACCAGGCCCTATGGGACAGCCAAGGGACAGTCAAGGCTTGAAGCACTTCTGTCCAAACTAATCTCTCTCCCTCTCGCTCTTGGTTAGGGAGCAGCTAGTATTTTGTTAAGATTCTGACTATCAGCTAAGAGGGCCCTCTGGCTTCTCTGAGTTGCCCTGGATTCCTCCAGGAAGGGGAGAAATTATCTTTTCCTCTTCTTCACTGTCTGTATTTTAGAGTACTATCTGCAAGACCTGCATTGGAAGCCTTATGTGGGATCTGCTGGTTTGGACAGTGGAATGGGGTAGAAGGTTAAGCAGCTGCCTTTTTCATACTGTATGCTTTTTGGCCATTTAAAAGGAAAGTCCCGTCCACCACGTGGAAAATCTGTGGCTCAGTGGCGGCTACGCCTGTGGGTCAGGAGCGGCCGTGGGCCTGCTGTGTTCTTGGTTCTGAGGTGAGGCATTTTATGGAGTGAGCGTTCTTAAACTCTCAAGTCTGAAAATATAGTTCCAAGCCACAGAAGCCCTTTGAGGCTTCCTAGTGGCAAGAGTGAGGAGGCTTTGAATCCAGTCCCAACATTTAGACTGCGGAGTGCCAACACTTCCTAGGCTGGGGGGAGTGGGGCAGTGCAGGGGGCCTTCATTGCTGACCCTTATCTACTCTCAGTATTGGTTTAGAATAGCAGCTCATTTTGGGCTACTTCTGTCCAAGTTGAATTTTAATTTAGGAAATGCCTTTAGGAGAACTTAGCATACAATTCCTCAAAGTTTTAATGATATGAAGTGGCTGACCAGAAAACAGTCTTTGCTTAGATAAAAATAAATAAAGATGTTATTTATGATACCCCCCCCCCCCAGTTATTTTGAGTATTTTTTTGTTTGTAAGAATCTGTGTTGGAAAGTGAGGAAGAGATTAGAAGCAGTCTGTCTTCTCTCTGTGTGACTTTTGCGTGAGTAGTATTATTTTTAATGGGAAAAGACAATTATAAAGATGAAATTAATTTTTGTTTTTTCTCCCCTTTGGAGGAAGGGGGACACTGGTGCATAGCAGGAAGAAGTCTGGCCTGGAGGTCAACTCTTGTCTGTCATCTAGTACTAATTCTAGATAGGTGTGGGACTCTAGGCAAAACACGTGCCTCTCTGACCCTCAAGTTCTTGTTCGCAGAAGAGTGGGCTGGGCAAGCTCTATGGACCAGGAGCTTGTTCATCTTTTGTACCAAGCTTTGCACGCTAAGTTTAGCAGCAGTAGTGCCGTGTGGACTTCATGCTTCTGAGTCTCAGTTGTCCCGTCTCCAGGAAGGGATGACCGCAGCCCCAGGGAAAGCAGGGAGGAATTTGAGATTTGGCATCTCCGGGTTTGCCAGCCGAATCTCTAGGCTAGACCAACAATGGATGATGCATAGGAGAACACACATGTACGTTTACTATGTTCATATACAGTGGAGTAAGACAGTAACTAAGAGCCAGGCCACTGAAGTTCGTATGTCAGGCTTCTTGAAGAGAGGAACAATGTCTGGGAGAAGTGAGCGGAGAGATGCTGGGAGTGGGGGATGGTGCTGATGCAGATGGACTATGAGGTCATGTCTCAGAAGAGCCTGCCATCACTCAGAACAGTCTCTGCCTAGATTTGGGGTCAGACCCCAGATTTGTCTTCCCACGATCTGAGTAAGCTACCAGCTGAGTAGCATCTGGGTAACATTTGGTACCTCACTCTTCTTTACTAATGCAGGCAAGTGCAGGTCTGTCTCATGAAAGGGAAGCTTTCAGAGCCATTTCTATGCCTTAAAGTTCTCCCAGCATGCCAGAGACGTATGCTTTGAGCTGCATGTTTTAGTCTCCCAGAGAAGACTGCTAGGAAAATTAGAGATAAAACATGCAAAGTTCCTGAAGTATTGGCGACTGGGACATCGTGTTAAACCGCCAGTGGCTTTTCTTATTATAAAGTAGATATGTGCACAGCTTCCGTCACAACATTCTCTGCCCTGCTAGTCAGCTTTCTATCACTATGAGGAAGGTACTTGAGACAATGAACTTCTAAAGAGAAAAGGTTTGGCTTGGGTCCTAGCTGTGGAGGTTCTGGTCTGCTAGGTTGGCCATGTGGCTCTGGGCACAGCATCATGGAGGTATGTGTGGCAGGAGAGCTTATTTCATGGCCCGGAACTAAGAGAGCTGGGACGGTAGTGGCATTCAAAAGCCAAACTATGACAGGCCTCCACATTCATGGCTACAAGAGATGAGGCTCTCCACGATCTAGCCACCTTCTACACGGGCTTCTCTCACTAAGGTTTAAAACTCTTCTAGAATACTGGTTGTGGTTTATTTTGTGGAGACAGTCTCACTCTGTAGCACTGGCTGGCCTGGAACTTGCGATGTAGACCAGGTTGGCCTTGAACTCACATCCACCTGCCTCGGCTTCCAAGTGCAGGGGTTACCATTGTGTGCCGCCACACATGCCTGGCTTGTTTAATGTTTTATTTTTACACTTTTACACTGTGCATGTATGTGCACCTGCCACATCATGAGCGTGGAGGTCAAAGGACATCTCCTGCCCTGTAGGTCCCCGAAATGAGCTTAGGCTTCCAGGCTTCGTGGCTAGAGCTTTTACCAGTGGCGCCATGTTGCTGGCCTGTAATGGTTGCTTTGAATGCATCACTGACTTGTTCCTCAAGGCATTAGAAGGGTTTCTAGGCCATCACTGGTGCGCCCAGCCGAGAGCCTGGTGTACATTGTGTGGCTTTGGTTATTACCGTGAGAGGTTTCAGGAATATGAGACAGCTTTGCAGTTTCCATGTGTTTATATCTCTTTGCCTCTTCAAGTTAGAAATGGGTTATGGTTTTGCATTGAGTCAGGGGGAAAAAACAACAACGAAACCAACCAGCCACTCACTCTTTCATCTGCTCTTTGTTTTTGTTTTTGCATTTTTGACTAGCCAGTCTCTCTTCTGGAATTCCTTGTTTTTTTTTTTTTCCTTTTCGTTTGGGGCAAGGAAGGGTTGAGGTTTAATTTGCCTCTATTATCTCAGTGCTCAACATGTTGAACCTCTGCAGAAAAAGAGGCACCCCCTCAATATTTGTCCAATCAATGGGTATTGGGAGGCTCAAATTTTTATGGCAGACGAGAGAGGCAGTGGGAGCTGCCTTCTGACTGGAAAGACATTGTTTATTAGATCTGTATGGCTCGTTTGGAAGGTATGCAGTTGGATATCTTTTATGGTCAAAGAAGAAAATCAGTATCAAATGGTTAATTAAAAGCAGAGGCCCAACGTTTCCCCTTGTAATGAAGTCAGGATTGTGAATATTTTCCTTTCGTTGGCCCGGGAGATGGGCAGGCAGCCAGGCCAGAAGGCAGGGGACACTGTAGAGACAGATAAGAGGGGTTGCCTTACAAGCACGAGCCTGTCAGTGTTAAACATGTGAAGAGATATTCTATGTCCGGGCCACCTCCTTTCAGATGTCTGTGCTCTGTGACTTATGAGGCTACTACTTGCGTATAGCCTTATTACAATTCTGGCATGTTCTCTTAAGGGGAGTGAGCTCCCAGGGGCTTGGGGCATTCATATGGAGGATGCTCTTAGGAATGTGATGCCACCACCACCAGTGACATTAATTCACCCCAAAACTGAAATAGCTGAGGAGTTGAAAAGGCAGAAATGGCCGTGAAGGTCTTGATGACCTCTGTCGCTGCAAGGAACGAAGCTTCTGAGGACACTGAATGGACTTCATTGTCTGGGACATTAGCACAGGGCTTTGCTTCTTCAGTGTGAGCAGGCCCTCTTCATTGGCATCATCTGGAGTTTAATACATCAGACAGTAGGCGTGGTTCACTCACCTGCCCCCGCGCACACGAGCAGCCTGGACCTTGAAGCTGGGTAGTCTGGATTTTTGTCATTCTAACCTGTAGTGTGGCAGCTGCTCCATCCTTGAATCCCAGAAGTGCCTAGAAGAAAGTGCTACTCAATCCTTTTTGATCTTAGATGTACCCCCTCCCCATGTTTATAAGATATGTGTTTTGCTGGTTTTCTTCCCCCATTTTATTTTTCGGATGGGGCAGGAACAAGGTAAGTATAATGTCCTCAGCATGTAATAGAACATTTCAAAAAAAAGTTCTATTTTATTTCTGTGTGCCTGTATGTGAATGTGTGTGTGTGTGTGTGTGTACAACTTACAGGAATTGTTCTCTACCATGTGGGTCCAGGAATTGACGTGAGGTCGTCAGGGTGGCAGCAGGCACCTTTATCCACTGAAGCATCCCACTGACCCTCAAATATCTTTTTGTACTTTGCTCTCTGTATGTGCAATGAGGTGAGACAATTCAGTCTTTGATGAATGGAAGGCAAATGAGTAATGGAGAGAGGCGGAGCTGCGTCATGACGTCACATTGTCACGTAAGGGTTGCCTGGACACAGCTACTGATAGCACCGTGCAGCAGGGTATACAGTGTGGATACGCTGGACACAAAGAAGATTCCCCGTGGACTTAGGACAGAACGGGGAGTCGGGAAATTTCCCGAAGATGCTCAAATGGCACGCATTTACAACTTATGAGTTACGTATTTCTGAAAATTTTACTTAATATTTGCAGACCTTGGTTGATTCTGGGTAGCGGAAGCCACAGGCAGAAGAAAGGAACTACTATAATTTGAAATTCTCTGGCAGCCAAAAATTTAAAACACAAAGAAATAATTGAAGTTATTTTTATAGTGTTGTTTTAACTTGAATTTAACTTAATTTTTACTTTACCAGAATATTTTATATTCTCTTTTTGTATTAAGTCCTAACCAGAGCCTACTTCATGTTATAGCCCAGCTTACACTGGCTGTGTTTGTGGTGCTTCAGAGTCGGGTCTGAGTGGGTGACAGCTGCGTGGTTTGAGCAGTTTGTGGGGCCAGTAGCAGGGGAACCAGCGTTTATCCCTAGTGAATGAACTGGCTCTTTGGAGACCATTTCCTATGGAGGGTTACCTAGCTTGGCCTAGATGGGGGTGGGATGGGGGGCTTTGTCCTGCCTCAAGTGATGTGACAGACTTTGTTGACTCCCCATGGGAGGCCTCACTCCCTCTAAGGAGTGGATGTGGGGGTGGGCATGGAGAGGGAACTGGGATTGGTATGTAAAATAGGATTTTTTTTAAAGAGTCAGGTCTTCTAGGCAGCACGCGGGTGTGGGAGCTGGAAAGAGCCTGAGACTACTGCAGATGTCAGTGGTTTGATAAAGACTCCAAAGAATCCACAGTAGATCAACTTATCTCCATTTGACTCTATTTAAGAGGACAGAGCAGGGTGTGAGATATATAATTTTAGAAAACTCCCTCTCCCGCCAAAAGACTTTTCAAGTATTGGTGATCTGGCTTCAAGGGTGGAGGTGCTTGCCGCCAAGCCGGATGACCTGAGTTCCATCCCGCGTGGACAGAAATGGCTCCCGCAAGCTGGCCTTTGACCTCCATGTGTGCCCTTTCTCCCAAATAAATGCAATAAAAAGACATAAAAGAATAAAAAGATTTGACATATAACATGGCAGTTATACTCCCAGGCGTGTGTCCCCAGAAATGAAACCATGGCTGACTGTGCAAGAGCGGAGACAGTCGTGATATGGTGGACACACCCACATGTTCCTCCACGGATGCACGGCTAAGCATACATTCCCATACTATGGGAACTGCTCAGCACCAAAACAAGGAAGGAACCGCTGAGACACAGCAGTTTGATAGATCGAAGAGGGTTATGAAGAGTGGACAAAAACGAATCTCAACAGGTTACATTTATAAGACATTTTCAAAATAACAAAATTAGACATTTGACATTTTCTGGGGCCTAGAACGGTTCGACATCTTGCTTGTGACTGCAGTTTCACACATCAATGGGCAACAAAACTGTACAGAACCTGTAGACACAAGGACATACTAATCTGGAGTCCCGATTTTCCTGGTGTGCTGAATCAAGTAAGATATCAATGTAGGGTATTTGCAAGGTTAGGAGGCACGGTGAACAGTGCCTAGGGCCTTCCTTTCCGCGCTGTCCCTTAAGGTGACTGTGGCGGCTCACCTGGAGGCTCTCCGACTCACACTGTCCCCCAGTCTCAGCCCACCGGGATTGCTGGAGGCTAAGCTCATTTTCACGTTTTCATATTTGCATTTCACTGGCTCCCAGCAGTTACTCCTCAGTAATGCGGCCAGTCCCCCTTGAGCATTCCACAGCCGGATGAACTTTAATCCTGGGAAGCTCTGAAGGGGGAGGACTCTCTGCCTCTTTTGAAGATTCTGCTCCCCATCCGAAAAGTTCACAAGTTAATTAATAGATGAAAGAAATGGGTTCACATGGAGCCCGAAAGGAGTCAGCCTAGCTGCCAGCCACCTGCAGGCCTGGGATAAAATGAAAGCAGCCCTTGACCAGAAGCCACCAGGAGCTCCAGCGCCAGCCCTTGCCTGGTCGTGTCCCAGAGTTCAGAGTTCAGAGTTCTTCCTTCTAGACCCTATTGGCCATGGACGCTGGGCAACTTTGAAGCCCAGCCTTTGGGATTCATCTTCTCACCCTTTGAAGATGGAGATGATAATGTAGGCCCTTCCTTCCTCCAGAATCATGTTGCTAGGAGGGGAACAGGAAAGTCTGCTGAAAGGGGAAGCAGTTCCCTCCAATGCAACTTTTCCTTCTGTTTCCTTCCTTCCTTCCTTCCTTCCTTCCTTCCTTCCTTCCTTCCTTCCTTCCTTCCTTCCTTCCTTCCTTCCTTCCTTCCTTCCTGTCTTCTTTCTAGACAAGATGTCACTCTGTAACCTGGACTGCCCTAAATCCCGATGCTCCTGCCTCAACCCCTCAGCCTCCCAAATGCTGGGATAACACGCCTGAACCACCAGACCCAGCTGACTGTAGAGGAGTTTAAATGATTGCCGATGACACACCAACTAGATCCCGTCTGTCAGTTCCCCAGGAAGATACAGAGCTCTGTTCTTTTTAACCCTTTTTTTTTAAAGGAGAGAAATGATGGTCTTTCGGTCAAAAAGAAATGTTTTGACTTGTTTTGCTAAGGTAATAGCAATAATCCAGCGGTGCCTGTCCAATCATCTCTGTGAGATCCACACATTCCTGAGTGTAGGGAGCATCTTTTAGGGGATGTATGTAAGGAGCATTTCATTGCCCTCTTGGGGGCTTATAGTGAATCACTAAAGGTTGGGACAACGGTTGGTCCAGTAATCATTATATTCTTTATGGACCTCTCTCCTGACTCTTGACTTTCTCTTTTCTTTTGCATAGCTTGGTTGAGTCCCCTGGTTGTACAGCTCAGCCAGCTTTGCTGTCTCCTACGGTGTTCAGTGCTAGGAATCGAATCCAGGCATATGCACTACCATCGGTGTATGCCTGGACCTTGGTACTAAAGTGGGGTATTTTTTGTTAACATGTTAGTTTCAAGTAATATAAACAATGTTCTCTCTCTTCTCCTCTCCTCCCGCTCCTCTCTCATCTTCCCTTTTGTCCCCTCTCCTTTCTCCTCCCTCCCTCTCCTTTGCTTTGGCCTTAAGGAAACTTGGAGAATTTGTAATCCAGGTAAGTTTTGTTTCGGGATGTGCTTTTCCTATCTTAGTGTCTCATTTTCCTAGTTTGTTTTTCCTTATGTTCTTGTTGGATCACTGGCTCCAGCTGTGATCACTGTGTCATAAGCCCTTCAAAGTGCATTAAGACGGACTAGGAACATAGAGAAACAGAAGGAGACTAATCAAAATGACAACAATGGCTCTTGATCCAGAATTTAGTATCATTTCTCAAGTGTTTTATGAGTAAATGATTTCTTCCTTCATTTGATCAAGGCGGGTTCACTACCAGATGGCATCTAACTGCCTGTTCAATTTAGAGTCTCCAAATCTTACTGCTGGGAGAGACTTTGGACACTTTTTGATCTCAAGAAATAACCTTGAGAAGGGTGAAAGTCTAGGCCAGCCAGGTCACATGGTGGTTCTCTATGTCAACCTGAAGCTAATCCCCATCCTTCTGCCTCCTCTGGGAAACTGCCTGAAGGAAATAGTGTTGTAGCTGCAAGCATGACACCACACAGGATGGGTAAGGTGAGGCGCTCCTCATCTTAGGAATCCTGAGGTCTAGCACCAGGCCAAGCATCCGAGCCAAGCCTTGCAGCAGCTGGACCGGTAGTCCGCTCATCTTCTAGGTGGCACCTGCTTCTGCTTTGCCAACATCTTATTTGTCCTGCTAACAAAGCACTAACTGGTGACATTCTTCCTGGTGCTGAGCCGTTCTGCTGTCCCAGGCTGGGAAGAGCTTGCCTCCCTGACTGACACTGGACTACACATTTCCTGAGCTCCATGTAGACGGCCCATCTTCTCTGTGTTTCTGGATGGGACCCTCTTCAGGGCAAAGCTGGTGCGATGTCCATGGTTGTGGGGGCACCACAACACAAGGAACTGTATTAAAGGGTCACAGTGTGAGGAAGGTCCATTGTTCTTGATCATAAATATGATTCCTTATAGAATCTCTTCCTCATCTTTTATGAAT
Organism: Microtus pennsylvanicus; assembly: GCF_037038515.1. Taxonomy (NCBI): domain Eukaryota; kingdom Metazoa; phylum Chordata; class Mammalia; order Rodentia; family Cricetidae; genus Microtus; species Microtus pennsylvanicus. The sequence goes on from NC_134591.1 coordinate 36,377,046, forward strand.
TAAATATTATCATTGTGGACAGTAACTACTAATTTAGCTAGAAAAAGGAAGAGGCCAGCACTCCTGCGTATGAACCAGAGGACTTACTTGCTATCTGGTCTCTTCTACTGGAGTGTCGGAGACCTGAAGTGACCCTGAAAATGGACCTTACAAGAGACAGGTGAGGCCGAGCGGCTGCGAACCAGGCAGCTGTAGACAGCGCTAGGACTGAGGTTAATAGATAATTTATTTTAACCTAGGTGAAGCCGGGGAAGGAAGAATGGGAAAAAGAAGAGTTTCACACATCCAATTGCCTTTTCCTTAAGTGGTTGGCAGCTCATGGGATGGGGTAAACAACTTTTACACAGCTGGGCAGAACTGCCTGTGGTGGGGGAAAAGGTAGTTAATGATCAGTGTTCCTAGGAGGGGCACAGGGGCGATTAGTTATTTGAAATTGGCCCAGCTGTGTAGACTACTTTTGAAATCAAGAGTTTGTGTCCCCTTGAAGGACTAACTTGGTCAAGAAGAGACTAACCAAGTCCCAAACGCCTCTGGGGGCAGCAGGTATTTTCAACAGGCCTTGCAGGGCCTCCTCCCTGAATCTATCATTGTCCCTTCTGGAAAGGGAGAGTGTGTGTGTGGGGGGGGGAGGGGGTAGGAGAAGGATCTGCCCTGGAGGTGTGGCTTTGGCTCCAGTTCTATGAATCAGAGATAAAGGAACCTAAATGGTTCTTATTTTCCCTGTGTTTTGTCTGCTGTTCCATTTGAGGTTCTGGAGACCAAAGGTTTTCTCTGCTCACAAGCTGCGGTTCTCCTTGCCTGTCTGGTCTATTTGTGTTCTCTCTCTGCCTTTACTGAAAGATATAGTCTAGAGAAGTCGAGGTGACTCGGACAGTGTGTGTGGGGAGGCTACTGCCTTTCATGGTGTCTGCCTCCTCAGATCAAGAGTGGGCAACTAGAGAGGTTTTCGGAAGTAAAATCCTACTATTTTAAAATAAGATTGCAGATTGAATCTGGTGGGGGGCCTTGTTAATGTCTTAGGTTATCCTTTATTTACGTGTACACATATGTGGGGTTGGGGGTCAGGGTTTGTGTACAGGAAAGCAAATATCTTTGGAAGTGAGAGGTGCTGGCTTTTCCGGAAACTGGAGCTATCGTGGTTGTGAGCTGCCCAGTGTGGGTACCTTGGAAGATCAGGAGATGACTTGAACTACTTAGCTAGCTACTATCTGGCCGCAATAGAGCTTTAGTGGGACGTGCCCACATCTCTTCATTTACACTTTATCTATAAGTGTTTCCAGCTAAAAGCCAGAGTTGAGCTGTTGCCTGGTTCTAGCTAAAATACTTGCTTCTGGGCCTTTATGGAGGCCGTTTACTGACTCTAGGAGGTGTGGAAACAGCAGAGATCCTCAATAGGCTTTGGGTGGATGAATGGATGGATGGATGGATGGATGGATGGATAGATAAATGGTAGAAAAGGCAAATGAATAACTAGACAGAAAATATGTAATTTTAGATAACTGACTTCCTATTCTAGTTTTTATCTGTTTATTTAAGTCAGGGTCTCATGTAGCCCTGGCTGGCCTTGAACTCACTATGTAGTTGAGGAAGACCTTGCACTTCTGATCCTTCTCTCTCTACTCCCTGGGTGCTGGAATTATAGATCCAGCTCATCTATTTCTGGGGACCGAACCCAGAACTTCATGTATGCTAGGCGAGTGCTCTACCAACTGAGCCACACTCCCAGCCCCGTTTCTCTTTAAATCAAACAAGAGCAGTGGTGCTTATGAACTGGGCAGTGTTTACGAGGACTGCTTCCTATAGTGCAACTCTGCAGCTCTTAAAGTGCTATTAAAATATTACTACTGCCCATTAATCTTTATGTGTCAAGCACTCTATCAAGGCCTTTATTTTTATTACCCCATTTAGTTCTCATTGCCCCTCACAGTGAGGGAGAAATGGTTTGACCCTATTTTATAGAAGAAGGGATGGAGCTCAGAGAGGCTAAGCCATGTAGTGAGGTCACACAGGTGGTAAGAGGTTAAGCTGAGAAACTGACTCTGGTCTCTGAGTCCTTGTAGGTATTGCATACCTTTCCTTTCTTAATTAGAAAGGTAAGAACTAAGTTTTGCGGGGGAGCCGGCTCCAAATAAAGACGTGTCAAATAAGGATTATTTAAAACTTTTTAAAAATTGTGTGTGTGTGTGTGTGTGTGTTGGATGTTTCAGAAGGCTATTATATTACATTATATATGAAGTTGGTTCTTTCCTTCAAGTATGTGGGTCACACAGATTGTCAGGCTTGGCAGCAAGCATCTTTATCCGCTTGGCCACTTAGAAGACCTAGGATTGATTTTAAAATCTTTCTGAAGTTACTTGAATCTCCTCCTTAAAAAAGTGTCAGTCACCTGGAAGTGTCAGAGAACAAACCTCTTTCCTCCCCCGGTTGCTCTTGATCTTGATGTTTCATCAGATCAGTGATGACCCTAAGACAGGCTTGTTTAAGGGAAGTAGAGATTTTCATTTGCTTAGCAATATCGTTTGTGGTGGGGAAATGCATGTGAAGGCTGATTTCCCTCCTTGCCCATCTCGGTTGAAAGGCTCGCCCTCTGAGCCCAGCTGCTAATGACAGGAGCTGAGCATGGATAAGTGAGCAGGGAATATATACTTCCCAACCTGGTGTTTAGCATGCTGGTTTAGAAGGCTGAGTCAGCAGCTCCTAAATAGTTTCTGTAAACGTCTTGGATCTGGGGTTCTGGGCAGCAGCTAGGGTGCTGCCTGAAGCAGGCCCGGGACAGAAACAGTCACCTAGAGGAATTTGGCCTGGTGTCCCAGACAAACACAGGCACCCTGTGTGCCTCTTGGCAACAGGACAAGAAAGCCGAGCCCTGCACCTATTTCAGACCAATGCAACCCCTTCAGAAAGGTTCTTGGCTTCTTCCTTCTTACTCTATTGATTTGTTGCCTGTGACATCAGCCCTTTGGGCACCCAAGGGGTTGGGTCAGCCCCTTCCTCTTACGACTTGTATCTTTTCTGGAATGTGCCCCCTAGGCTTGGAGTGTGGACCCTTTGCCCAGTTCCTGTCTCTGCTTGCCCTTGCCCGCTCACTTACTTTGTTTTTGCCTCCACCTTTGATCTCTTTGGAAAAAAAGCACAGGAGTCCTGGGATATCGTTACTGGCCTCTTTGTGTTCCAAATTCACCATGATCTACAGTTGGTTTTTTGGCTAATTTGGGACCACCTGGTCCTCGGGAGCCCAAGTTCATCCAGATGGCTCCGGGTGGAAACCGTCTTTGCTCACTTTTTAATCGTGGTGGTGAAAGTCTCCTAGTGACGAAGGCTTCTTGGATGTGGAGAAAAGCAGAGGCAGAGGGTTACAGTAATTATGCTAATCTGGGAGCATTATTTCTTCAGATATTACGCATTTTGGGGATAAACATTTCTGCTGTTTTCGAACTGTGCTCGTCTCGTCTCTTTGTTTCTTGAGTGGTGGCCTGTAATTTTGTATTCCTTAGGGAGAATGCGCTGCCGTTGCATACTGACTGGCAGCAGGGGCTCAGGCTTGTGTTTTCCTCCCTGAATATTTATCAGAGGAAGCCAGGAGAGCACTCAGGTCTATAATAAACTACTTTATGAATGAAGACAAAATGAATAGTAATACTAATGCCACTTCAATGGCAATGCTTTGACTTTCAGAGCATAGCTCTGTGTATGCACGCACTCTACAGTGGCAAGGGTGCTTTTGGTGACTTCTCATGGTGATGATGGATCCGTGTGAGCTTGTCTGTCAGTGCAGATGAGTTGAGACACTTCACCTCAGGGATTCCTCTTCAGTGTGAGCCGTCATGAGCTGCTGTGAATGACAGCTTCCCAGGTCCAGTCCCTGACAGACCCATGTGGGGGCTGCCCATTTGGCAAAGTTTCTGGAGCTCTCTCCACCAGAGCCTCAGGGACTTGGGGAACATGGTGCTGTCATCTGGCAGAATGAGAGATGCCATGCCTTCTGTGGTTGGAACTAAAGGAGATGGAGTCCCCATCTGGGGGTTGTGTAGAACCCACAGACAGCCTTTTTTGGAAGCTAGCCACAGGCTGAACCATATTAACTATTTTAACAACAGCTGAGAGTCTGCCCTGGGACACTTGCCTGCCACCAGAGACCCATCCCACATACTATCTCACATAATCATTTAAACCAGTGCCTTCCCAACTGGCCCTGAAAGAAAGCAGACCTCCTACGGGGTTCGGGAGGTGTGGTCTAAGGAAAGGGGCTGCTTGGGTTCCGCCAACGTGGATTTCCACAGCTTCACTTTCTTTGTCCCTGGAGGTGTCAGGTTGCTGATGGATCCCCACAGCCGTCCCTGGGGACTGGCTCAGGCTGCCTCTGTGCATAACACGGGTCACCACATCTCCATATGCAGGATGAGCCTCAGAGTAATTGTTGATGGTGAGCCTTGCCTTTGACAAGGAAAGCGAAACCCCTTGCCCCTGCCTAGAGTATCTCAGATGCTCAGCCCACAGCGGGTGCTTTCTTTTCTTGTGGTGGGTGACAGACCTGTGAAGTTGGCAGGGATGCATTTTGTCCAGCTGGCATTCTGGAAGGGTCTGTCTGATGCTTTGCACACCTGTTGCTGCCCAGCAGGAGATTGTAATGAAAGAGAGGGAGCTGTGTTTACTGTGTGCCAGGTACTGTGTTGGGGGCTGGATGCTAGTGGAGGAGTCAGGAAAAGAGGGGGATCCACCCCCAACAAGATGTTTTTTAAAACATCACATATGCAAAAGGAAAGTGTTCCTATAAGGGGGCAGCTTCTAAATATGCCTTGCATGATGAAGCGGGTAGAATGTATCTTCTGGGAGAAAGTGGAGCTTTGCATTTCCGGCAGCCCGTGCTGTTGGATTTGTGACTGTAATGCTGACCTGCTCGAGGTCTCGGCAGTGTGCTATAAATGCCCCGCTGTCTCTGTCCACAAGAAAGATGGACCCAGGGCAGCGGGGAGAAAGGAACATTTTCTAGGTCTGCCTTGAAGATTTGTGTGGCGCTTTACTCCAATCCGTCCCTGTCTTCTCCAAAGGTCCCTAAGTGCTGCACGCACAGAAACCATGCCAGTGTTTTGGAAGATTCAGGTTTGACCACTGTAAATTGGTTCATATTTCCAGCAGGGCAGTTATTTAATTTCCTGTTGGAAGTCTGCAAATATTGGCACTGTTTGCTTCTTGGCAAGGGACCAAACCCCAGAACAGTGTCATTAGCCAGCTCTGGTACATAGATTAAAGCACGATTGTCTTTAATAAGAGGCCATCCCTGTTTGGGACGGGGCTTCAGGGGCTGCGAGGGCACAGAAGGCACAGAAGAGCTTTCTAATCAAAACCAAAGAGCAGGAACTGTGAGGAGAAGGGTTAGAAGGAGGGCAGAACTCAGCTTTCTCGTCTCAATTTCATTTGTTTGGGTTATTTTTCTCTTGACTCTGGGAGTGCTCTGGGAGCTGAGACTGACGGGTTTGTCAAATGTCCTAATGTGTGGCCCTGTGCCCCTTTTTTTCTTGGGACGTCTTCTCTCTTGGCAGTTTGGCTCGTGGGATCCACCGAGCTACTGCAGAGAGAGGTAAAGGGAAATATAGCGTCTCCTAGAGAATATATACACAGTCTCCTGTGGAGAATGACGTTCTTGTTCTGGTGGGCGTGGACTAAGGCACTCTGCGGGTGAGACTTGTGTTCTTGACATTTTGGGGATGAGTTTGCTGACGTACAAAGGAGGTACCCCCGACGGCGGCCATCTGAACTTGAGTAGGAACTCAGCTACACTGCTTGGAAAGTTCTTGCTCTTCCTATAGGTTTTGTCTGTACCCAGTAAGGTTCTAGAGTTTAGAGTTACAAATTTCTTGAGGAAATGGTGAGAAGCTTGCAAATCTGTATGTTAGGAGGTCTGGAGGTTGATTTCTAGATGCCCCTTGCAAAGAAAGCCTTATCTTTCTTCAGCAGGGGGCTTTTCCTGTCAGCTCAGTGGTGGAATTAGCATAGAGATATGCATTTCCCTCACCAACTGTATTGTGTCAGTGACAGATGAAAGACGAAGAGTCTTCCTGGTGAACATCCATTTCCTCCCCATTCACAGTCCCCCACCACTATTTATTCTGTCCACCTATGCTTTCACTTATTCCTCGGCTGTACCACGTTTCACCTTTGCTCCAGTCCTTCTGGTTCTTTTCTTTATGGCAGTAGCCAGACTGGAATTTCTTCATAAAAAGAGGGCTGTGTTTTATAGCCTTCTCCTACGAAAGAAGAAAAAAAAGGGGGGGCTCTCAGGTTGAGGTAGAGTCCCAAGCCTTTGCCTCTTTCTAACCGAGCTGAACTTCTGATTTGACAGAAATGAAATGGCGGTGATGCTGGCGGCGAATACACGAGCGCTAAACTATTGTCCTCTTCTATGCGTGCCACCAGCACTAACTTCCGTGTTAGTTTATCCCACGTATCTTTTGAACATTCCAATCCGTAGAGAGCAAGCTGAGCCATTCAGTGGTTAATTCCTGAGCTGGGACTTGGATCAAGTGTGGAAACTTTGGGACGATGGCTCTCCACTTCAAATTATGCTCCCCTGTGCTTCTGTTCCAGGGTCTAGATGAACCATCTGGTAAGGTGATTAAGACAACAGAACTGCTCATGTCCCAGCAGAAACTACCAGAGGCTTCTCAAGCTTTTCTGAGATTAGGTGTGGTTCAGGGTCCTTGTCAGGTGGTCTCCAAGCAAGAGGGAAAAGTTTGGCCCTCCTGAGTATCCCCTAAAGTTTTGGGGATTTTAGAGTTCTTCATGGGTAGTTGACATCTTCTACTTACATCTTGAAAAAAAAAATAATCCAGGGGCTAGTAAGATGGCTCAGTAGTTACAAGCACTTGTAACCTATGGAAGATCTCAGGACCTGAGTTCAGTTCCTAGCATCCACATCAGGTAGCTCACATCTGTCTGTAACTCTGGCTCCAGGGGATCAGACACCTCTGGCCTCAGCATCTGCACTCATGTGCACATACCCACATGCAGGCACACACAAATGCATACTTAAGAATAATAAAACTAAATCTTAGAATAATCCAAATACCATTGGGTCATTAGCTAATTTTTTTTTTTAATAGTGAGATTACCTTAGATCTACAAACACATCCTCTTTCCTTTATGGGGCAGAAGATGGTATCTGTGGACACTGAGTCAGAGAAGCAGATACAAGTGTCGAGTGTGTAAGTCCCTTTTGTAAGGGACCAAATTTGAAAATAAAAAAATGTTGGTGGTTCTTGAATCGCTTTGTGTGGTAGTAATTATTTTCAATGCATATGTATGTGTGTGTTCAATTGCACATGTACCTAATGTGTGCATGTTTGTGGAGGCCAGAGCACATCCATCTTTGGATGTCATCTTCAGGAACACAATCCATCTCCTTGGAGACAAGGTCTTTGATTAGTCTGGAGCTCCAGTTGGGCTAGACTCAGTGAGCTCAGGGGTGCCCCCAGCTCTGGGACTGACATGCATGCAGCTACTCCTGGCTACATGGTGTTGGGGATTGAACTCAAGTTCTCATGCGTGCAGGGCAAGCATTCTACCAATTGATCCACTCCTGTCCCCAGCCCATACTGGTTTCACAACCACTGGGCCTCCTGGTGTCAGGAAGTGTTGAGAGAGGGAGAGAGGAAAGGTGCAGACCATGGCTGTGAGAGGCAGACGAGGAGGTTCCGCCCTGGGAAGGCAGGAGAGAGGTGGCCTATCTGTTGCATGTGAGTGGTTGAGTGGATGAAGAAAATGTGCTGTGGATTAAAGCAAAGTTCTGATCTCACGGCTGTCACTTGGCAACCATGTAATTTGGCCTCCCTGGTCTTCAAGTTGTCATCATAGAATGATATTATTAATATCAGCTTCATAGCATCATTGTGCATAGTATCTAAATTTTTTCACACACCGGTTGTCAATACAAGGTACGCGGTTTAGGAGATATGAGAAAACTGAGGAAACTATAATACAAAATAATCCAATCCTGAAGGTATTTTACAAATGTCACCGCAAGACATTATGAAGATGTTAAGAAGCATGGATAAAACGGAAACCCTTTCTCGTAATAAACCAACGCTAGCGAATTGAATAAGCAAAAGCTTCCAGTTTGTTTGGTAAAATGTAATTGGTAGGGCTTCAAAGCAGCTGGTGTCATTTTGGTGGGAGTTGTTGGTGAGGACACAAGGACGGAACTGGTAAACTGATTGATGTGTGGGAAGCCATTGTACTGTCTGGTGGTTTCTATAAGGCACGCTATGAAGTAGATGGTTCTCTCTGCCCCTGCCTCCTTGACATCTGGCCACTTGGGTCTTTCATGAAATCTCTCTGCCTTTGTACCCATGTTCAGTAAGGTAGATTATGGAAACGGAAGCTGCAATTCCATTGACTTTGGTTGTTGCTTGTTTGCGGCTAGCATATGGAGGACTTTAGGGAGGTTAAGAAGAGGGACTTTATACACATTTCCTTATGGAATCTGCATAGTCCACTTTCGATATCAGGCAGGTCTTATTTTTATTGCCTTTGTATACATACAAAGGAGGTGAGGAAGGAGAAGGGATAGCTCACCTGAGGTGCTGCAGCTAGGAAGTGGAGGAGATGGGGCTAGAACTCAGCCCTCAGCCCCAGGCCCTTCCTCCGACCTGGAGTATGCTCTTTCCACCACTGGCTTCTCTCTAGCTGGGCCTCTATGAGCCAAGGAGTGCAGCGAGGGAGGTGGTTTCTTTACTTTCTCTGCCTCTTCAAGATAATGCCAGGGAAAGACACACTGGTGCTATTGTGGAGTAAGTACTTACCAACATTGTGCCTGGGTCGAAACAAGGTGCTTTGCATGAATTATTACATCTAACTGTGGTACCATTTCCTGTTTTGACCCATGTGCACCGAGGAGCCAGGTTCCTTTCCCCTCAGATTTACCTGGGAGAGGATTCTGGTGGCAAGATCCAATGCAGATGAGTAGAACACCTCGCTTCCATTTCAGCTCAGGTGACTCCTACCTGCCAAGTTGGTAGCTATAATCTCAGGGAACCTGCATATCGCTGCACAGTTTGTATCACTGGTACCCATTGAAAACTGCTGGGATTTCAGCTGTTGCTTTTCAAAAATCTCCTAGTGAGCGGTTGTGCTCATGATCCCCAATGGCGGGGCACTTTGTGTGCTTACTTTGAGTTTTGAATCATAGGGAATAACTCTGGCCCAAAAGCAGAAATCTGTCTTCTGAAACTGAACGCAAGTCTCTCAGCAGCTTAGCGCGGTGGGGAGCCACTTATTACATAAGCTGAACCCCAGGTCTGTGGGTTTCCCTTGCCCAAAGAAGAGGCGGTGCCTGGACTTATGAGGAAAACAGAAAGACCCACTCCTCCGCTGCGTGACACTTAACAGGCTGTTTCAGCCAGGATGATTTTGGCTGGAGGAAAAAGTAGCTTAAGGAAAGTCCCAGCTGGTCCAAGTAACTTAAGCTGAGCTATTCATGAAATATTATCTGACAGCAATTCCCCTCTCCTGAGCGGCGAGAGGCTGGCTCAGAACTGTCTCAGGAAGCTGTGTTGTCAGGCTACGCTTTAGTATCCTAGATTTAGCCACTTTGTGCCACAGAGAGTTGCAGGGTGGGGGTGGGGGAGCATGTTTAGCACCAGCTTTTCTGAGTATGAGTATGTGAATAGAAAGTCATTTGGTGGGGCCAGGAGACCCACCAAGTCTGAGTTCAAGTCTCCAGCACCCGTGGGAAAAAGCTGGGCACAATGGTGTGTCTGTAACTACTCCAGGGATGGAGGGCGGGGAGAGGCAGGCTCCCTGGAACCCATTGATCAGCCAGCCTTGCTGACTCAACGAGCTCCAACTTTCATTGAAAAAAAAAAGTCTCAAAAACCAAGGTGGAAATTGATGGAAGAAGATATTACATGCTTTTCTGGCTTTCACACGCATGTGTGTCAGGAGCACATGTACCTATGTACTCATGAACATGAACATACAACATACACGTGTACACACACACACAGTGCATGTTCTGGACTGAATACTTTAGCTCAAAAGTCAACCATAATTGATTTCTAATGTAGGGGGCTTTACTTACTGTCTAGTACTGTGTGTGCTGATGTAGGAGACACAGAGACACGGGAAATATACATACTCTAAATGTCCCATGAAGGCAGAGGCTTGTCTATTTTGTTTACTCATGAAGGAACAGAGTCTAGGACATATACTACACTAAAGAGATACTTATTGAATAAGTCAGTATAGGTCTCTGCCCACAAGGACATATGACTTATTCTGTATTAATATTTTTCTTTATCACTTCACTTTTGTATCTTGGAGCCTACAGTCCCTTAGTAAAAATAAATAGCTGTGTATTAGTTACTTTTCTCATGGTTGTGACTAAACACGTGATACAATTGCCTTCAGGGATGAAGGCTTGATTTTGGCTCTTTGTTTGGGGGGGGGAGTAGGCCACATGGCAACGGAGGTGTGGTAGATGTCTTGACTTGATCTGTGGTCGTGGGGGTATGATGCAGCTGGTCACATTGTGGTGACCAAAGGAAGCAGAGAGGGCACAGAAGCACAGCTGGCTTATCATCTTCAAGGTCCCATCCTTCCCTGTGATGCTGCTGCTCCTGCTAGCACTAGGTCCTATACATTTCAAACATTGTACAACCTTTCAAATGAGTATCCCTGGCTGGGGACCAAGTGTTCATCACACATGAGCCTGAGAGGGACATTTCATAGTTAAACCATAGTAACCACTGATATGTTTGTAGTAAAAGAAAAATAAGAGCAAAGAAGAAAAGCAGAGAGGAGACAATTATTTTCATTTAAGCTTCTGGCCTGTAAAGTGTTTTCCATAGCAATGTCTGCTCTAATAAGGTGGGCTTTGCCCTTGCAAGTTGGTTTTGTGATGTAGTTCTTCCCCTGCGTACCACCGTTAGTGTGAACAGCTTTTTATATCTAAAAATAATTCTCAAACCTTTGAATTTTCAGCTGTGTACAATCTGGCTTCACGTGGGATTGTTTGACAGGTCTCTTGTCCTCTATTGCTGGGCATTAGGGATTTCTCTTCCTTCCATTTTTGCTCTGTCTGGTTGCTAGTGTAAACATGCTGTGGTCTAAATCCTTGTGCATATTTATGATTATTTTCTTGGCAATAATTCTTATGAAAGTACTGGTTAAGAGAGCAAATGCTTCTGGTGTAGACAGCACAGTGCCTACCTGAAGACTGGGTGAGTGCATACCTCTCTCTGCCTCCTGCTCCTCCTGACTCTGTGCGGCCTCCTGCTCCTCCTGACTCTGGGTGCTGCCCTTTTGAAATTTTGAGCTTTCTGGCTTGTGAAAGGAAACGTTTGACCCCCTTAGTTGACAGGTGACGGCAAGGATTCTTGGCATCATTTGCATTTCTTGATTTGAGATTTGCTGGTTCATATTCATTGTCTTGCTCAGAGGTTCCTGAAGATTGCCCTGACCTTGATCCCTTCTCACCCACATGGGAATGGTTGTCACACTCAGGCCACAGTTAGCACCTAATGAGTCCCTCACACCTCTGCCCTACTCACCCAGTGCAAGTACTCATCCGCCTACTCACCACCCACCCCCTTCATCCATCCCTTTATTTCTTCCAGGACTGAGAATTTCCTAGTGGCCAGGCAAAGAAACACAAGTGCTTTGGAAGTTTTGATATTGTTTCTATCAACTACACATCCTCTAGAAAGGACATATTAATGTGAATGAAGACAGAGTGGCTAATCCACATTCTTCTCAACTCCAATGAACTTTCATTAAAAATGAAAGAACTGAATTTTTTTTCTCCTATGAGGAAGGCACAGGCAAAGATCAACAAGCTTCCTGTAAAGGACTGACGAGTAGAGGTTTGAGACTTTGCAGGTCCTGTGACTTCTGCAGAATCTGTGTCGCTCTGCCCTGCCGGAGCAGAAGCAGTCACAGGCAGTTCAGGTACCAAGGAACGGGGCTGCACCGAAGATGTTGCTTCATAGGACTGAAATCTGAATGTCATGCAACTTTCATGCGTCGCAAAATGTTAGTCGTCTTTTGTGCCCCCTTAGTCATTCATAAATGTGAAACACAGTCCTTAAACTTACAGGCCATATGAAAATGGGGCAGGGCAAGGTTGCAGTTTGCCTTTTGCTGACTGCTGGTCTAAGGTCTCAGAAGCAGAGAGAAGCCCATCTGGGTTTGGCGAATAATACCCAGAATTGATAATAAGAACCAAGCGCAGCTGGGGCTTGATTCTTAAGACTTCAGTGTGTAACCCTACTGTTTTAGTATGATTGTCTAATTTTTGAGTGCATTTTTACTATATACTTAATCATACAAAATTCATGGTGAAATCTCAAAAAAAAAAAAAAAAGGAAAAAGGAAAAAGGAGAGATAATGCTGGGTCAAGACTTTGATGTGATTTTTTCCCCCCAGGCGTGTAGTGCTTACATACGTATGAGATCATTCCGAATAAACAATGCTGATACTTCTTTCATGTCTCTTAGTATTATATGGTAGGCATTTCTTAGTGTTTTTGACTGTTTCAGTTCTAATAAAACTGTGGGAAGATACTGCTGCACACCATAGAAAAGCTATGATTAAAAACAAATGATGAGTACCGCGTGCCGGGGAGGATCCGGAGAAACAAACTCGAATCCAGTCCTGGTGGAAATAGAAACTACTACAGCTGCTTTGGTGGCAGTGTTGGTCAGCATCATTGGGGCAGAGACTCCACACACCGCTGCACCCGGTTACCTGCAGCCGCCAGTGGAGTGCTTTGCAGTGACAGCTACTCAAAGGAAAATAGGATCCTTGACTTTGTTGCTGAAAAGAATTTTAGGTCCAGCAGGTATGGAGCAAAGTTTAAGAAGAGGTTTCACTGTAGATTTAAGCCCAAGGTTACTAGACAGGCTGTCAGCACAGGCTGGGATGCACCAAGTGTGGATAGGGGCGTTGCAAGAGAGTAACCATTGTCTTTGCAATAGCCATATGTAGGATTTTGGTGACTTCTGAAGTTATATCTCAAAGGGTGCTTCAAGACCCTAAATGAGATCATAAGTCCTTCATGGTATGCACAGGATAGGGTTACAGCTTCTCAGTTAAGATGCTAGTTCATAAGGCTGCACTTGGGAACTACAGACATGCTTTTCCTATAAACAAAGTTTATAATCCCGCGCCTGAGATTCCCAGGAGTTTTTCAGTTTGCATCTGGGAAAGCAGTAAGGCCATCCAGAAAGGTCATACACATTTAGGCCTTAAGCAGGGTTCATTGGCGTTTTAACATTCCTACTGGAATAGGAATATTGTTTGTATGTAGGTAACCTTAGTGGCAAATTTTGTTAATAGCTTATTGGCTGGTGAGAGACCCCATCAGAGAGAGAGGGGCTCCTTTGCCTTCCTGTGTCCCCTTAATCTTCCCCATCTTTCTATTATATCTTAGTTTGACAGTTTCTTTTTTAAATATAAAATTTCAAGTACTTACTTGAAAATTTAATAAATGCACAAAATTTATTTTGAAGAGATCCAGTCTCTAATTCTCCCTCTAACTCCTCCCAGATCCACTCTTTGCCTTCCCATTCTCCTCCCAACTTTGTGTCCTATTTGTTAAAAAGTAGTCTACCAAGTCCAAGTGGTGCTGCCAATATCATTCACAGTAACCCGAGTGTGGTAGCAGCAGAAACATCTGTGAGTTGATACACAAAGTGTATGCATGGTGCATTTGCGTGGTGGGATATGATTCAGTGTGGGCTACAATACAGACAGACTGCAAGGACGCCGTGTCAGGTGTCTGGGTCCTTTTATATTACATGTCTAGCTAATTGAAATACCTGGCAGAAGAGGCCAGAGGAAAGATGGGGGATGGAGGCAGTGTTCTCAGAGGAGCTGTGGTGATGGCTATGCAGCACTGAACTCTACCTTAAAATAAAAATCACCACATATTGCCGAATATCTGGTGAAATTTACAGTGCAATGTGATAGTTAAGAATAGTCTTTGAAACTGTTTTTTGTTTTATTTTATATTTAAGAATGAGATAAGGTCTCACTTTGCAGCCCAGACTAGTCTTAAACTCACTGACATTTTCCTGCCTCTGCCTTCCAAATGCTGGGATTACAGACATGCACCACCATATGGAGTCAAACTGAATTCTTGGTAGCGTATTATTCTGTCATGAGAATGTACCCTGTTTACCCTGTAACTTGAAGAAATACTGTATTTATTTTGTTTACAGTCAAAATTCATGCTCGGGGGTTAGGTTTGGGCCATTGGGTTAAACAAGGATTCTATGGAGCATATGTGCCTTTGGATGACCTCCACCCTGCTTCCAGCCTGGTGGACATGGCTTCCTCCTGAGTGAAAGAGAGGTAGATGCAGAAAATACAGGCCCCACGGGGTAGAGGGATGGAACAGAAAACAATAGTGGTAGTTCTGGTTTCTCTACTACTGTGAGGCCAGAACACCCCCCCCCCCCATCTCAGTCCTCACCATGTCCTTTCTCTCCTTGTACTGACGGGGAGTCAGTAAGAGTTTGTGGGAGTCTGAAGTGGTCATTAAAAAAAGAATGCAAGAGCCCAAGAAATGGTGGTCCCAAGAAGCAGTTGACTAGTACGTGCTCTACAGACTGAGGCATCCCACTAGTGCTGGCAATTGCAAGGGTATTAACTCGACTCTATTTGGGTGATGGGATTGGCGAGGAACTAGATTTCGTGTTCTGAGATGTCAGGAGCAGAATCCATGGTTGGAACAATGACGCCGGAAACATTTTTAAAATCAAAAGCAATGCAACTGCAGAAACGACCAGCATTCCTTGCTTACCTTTTGTGAGGGAGCTGGACCCTGATGGCAATGGGGCGTGAGCAGGGTGGAGCTGGATGATTCTCCAGGTCTCCATGTTCTCTGATCCCAGCCATGTTCCCGGCTTTCCTAGAGTGCAGCCAGGAACATCTGCACCCAGAGGACACAAAGGAGAGCTATGGAAACCAAACTCATAAATGTTTTTTTCATTAGCCCAGGCTCCCAGCCACCAATAAAGTATATACTTTTAAAAAATCCTTCATTATTTTGTGAGTTTTTTTTAAAAATGAGCACACTCTTTTTATTTCTAGGTCAGAGATTTTCTTAGAATGTTACTTATCAAGCATTTATCTGGTTAATTATCCCAAAGGTAGCAGCATTCTAGGCTCCCCCCCCCCTTTTTGCATAAAACAGCAGGGGAGAAACTATTTAATAAAGTCACTGTAATCTGAGACTGTTGGTGGTCTTGGGGGAAACTGAAACCCAGGTTTGGCTGATACTGTGTAATGTGAGTGCAATTAGTAGCGGTTTCCCTAAAGCAGAAAGAGATGTAGCAAGACAATGTGCAGCGAATTTAGGCTAGAGCTGGGAAGCTTACAAATCCTTGTTTTCTTCTAGTTACTTTAAGAAACAGGGAAGCCTTTGTCTTGGTGACGTCATTTCCCGAGCACTAATACATTTTAAAACTGCTTTCTGTTAATTTCGTATGTTTGAGGAGAAGCCACAGCCCACCCCCACCTTGTGATGTGGCTGCTGGCACTGTTTACATGCGGAAGAGGACTCCTGGTTTTGTCCCTTGGAAGCCCCAATGGGAGCAGCTTCCTCCACCTGTCTCTTCCTTCAGGAGAAGGTCTGACGAAGCAGTTTCAAGAGATTGGCCTCTGGTAGGCTAAAGAGTGAACCCACTTTCTGTAGAGCACACTGTGTTCCAGAGCTTGCGATTTCTTCCCGGAAAAGTAAAACCAGCATGTGTGGCCGCATGGCAAGGTCTTTAAGGACAGCGAATGTGTCTTGGTGGGTTGTCACGCCACTCTGGCACATAGCAGTCAGGCAGGCAGAAGATGCTAGCTGTTTTGATGCTCTTCTCCAGATAGGAGGTGTGATTCACTTCTCCCTAACTGTATATGTGACCCTTGTTATTCCTTTTGGAACTTTCTGGGCCTCCTTCTGCTGAAGCATCTTGGCACTTAGCATTCTTTCTGCCTAAATAAAGCCCAGGTACCAGCATAGTTCATTTCTTCGTCTCTGTCTTTGTTCATATTATATCATCTTGGGGAGATAAAACCTTTCTCCTCTTTTTCCCCCTCTTATAAACTGATATAATGCATAGTGTATGTTTTATTCGTTTACTTGATGTATTGCTCGTCTCCTGTACTTCTAGAACGTAAGCTCCACAAGGCCAGGGATCTCTGTCTGATCTGGTAATTACCGTGTCTCAGGTGGCTAGAACACCGTAGTTTATAACTTGAGTTGCTGAGAGAATGAACATGCCATCACCGACTGTCCACAGGACCATGCGTGGGTAATGCATTCATTCTCTTGGCACCTTTGCTTGCTTCTCCGCCTGCTTCATAGAAAGGATCAGATCAGACGAGCTGCTGCACCTTGAAGCTCTTTTGTGAATGCGCTATGTGAACTCATTTATTAATCTCTTATTACCAGACACAATCCCCACCTTCACAGTGCCCAACGAGTGGGCAAATGCATGAGTGCTTTTCGTAAAATGAGTT
Organism: Microtus pennsylvanicus; assembly: GCF_037038515.1. Taxonomy (NCBI): domain Eukaryota; kingdom Metazoa; phylum Chordata; class Mammalia; order Rodentia; family Cricetidae; genus Microtus; species Microtus pennsylvanicus. Next base: position 36,393,555 of record NC_134591.1, read on the forward strand.
AGTAGCTATAGTAGGAACATGCATGAGCTGGAGAAGTATCTGGGAGGGACATCTAGATCGGGGGACAGAACTCCAAAGGATTTCTGGGGAAAAGGACATGGAGGCTGAGATGTAGAGATGGAAATGGCATGATGTAAGAGTGGGTGGCAGGAGGATCAGACGAGGGAGTGAGGAATGCCAAGTTCAGAGTCTGGGAGTGAGAACACATGACACATGTATGTGTTGGGGGGTGACTGTCCATGATTCAGTGTGTCTGCCACAACCAGTGTGTCTGCAGGTGAAGCAGGAACAGGGATGGGGCTTGCCTTGCTCTCTGGGGTTTGATTCGGAGGGCAGGTGCGGAGCTCTGAGGAACTTGGTCAGAATGGAATAAGAGCTTTCTCTGCCTTGTGAGAGAGAGAACATCAGCTTCTGGGAAGTGGTCTTGTAAAACAGGAAAAGGGGCTTCTAAAAGTGAATCATTCAGTTTTGGAAAATCTATCAAAATTCTCCCCGTCTGTCTGACTGTCAAAGCAATGAGTTAAGAGACTAGAAAGCAAAATCTTGGTTCGAGGCTGAGTTGTCTTCCACACACAGCTCGCAGTGTGAGTAAAAAGGAACTCAGCATGACAGATGGCATCTGTGTCTCCGTGCACTAGACAGCAAGTCGTAGTAGAAGCCAGGCAGTTTCTACTGCTTCCACGCCAGAAGAGATGAGCGCTTCTTCCTCTACCAGCAACTGTGCTTTGGATGGTGGAGGAAGGCCCCAGACCAGCTCTGCAGGTCACCTATCAGCAACAGTTGAGGTACTGGGAATCCCTTGCCTTCTCTCAGCCTCATTTTTTTTTCCCCTAGAAAACTGACTTTGCCGTCCAGTGCTGCTATAGGCTCAATGAGCAAAAAAAAAAAGATTTGCTTTCTACCATGGCATGTTTCAAACATGCCCTCAGCCTTACTGCTCCACCAGGGACTTTACTGTTGCAAGTTTCACACTTAGGATCTGAAAACCAGGAAGTGAACTCAGCCAAAGTGAGGCAGAAACTCAGATGGTCCCCGTCAGCTGCGCTAGGTACCATACCTGCCCACATCCGGTGTCACCAGTCCTCTCCCGTCGGCTCACACTAACTACCTGCTGTCCCCCTTCCAACAGTGACTTCGCAAGTGTATTTCAGGTTGCTCTCCAGGCAAAGTGCCTCTTTTATCGGTGCAGTTATGTTCAGCCACTGTGTGCAAAACTCTGACCCTATTGTTCTTAGACCTCTGTCTTTTACATTTTGTTCTGAGTGGTGTGCCTCACCCCTGTTTCCCCCCATGAGCCCTGTGGTTTTTAATTGCACAATTTTACCTAGCATGGTGCTTTTCGGGGCCCCGTATGTTACAGCTGAGCTGACTCCGTCTAAATCATCTCACACAATTCCTGGCAGACAACAGCACAGTAGCTGTTCTTCTGTTAATCTGAATCCACTTAAGTATGACTTTGGGTGGGACAAAGCTCAGTAGTTCAAACACTTAATTTACGCCTTGACTGTGTGTGAGTCAGTCGGACGAGTCCTGAATGCAGGGCGGTAGTGCTTTTCTCCCTCCTGCGCCTGCTGTTGGGACGCTGCTGGGGTAGCAGGGACAAACCAGGTATGTGCCTTAGAGAGCAAGCCAGGAAAAACTGCGGGGGGACTTGGAGAAGGGTTGCTCCGGGAAGGGAAGATTCATGCTCTCTAGACCCAGGGCTGGTGTGTTCTCTAAGTGCCCAGTGATGGCTCTGGGTGATAACTCCCCATGCCAGCTGCTGGCGAGGAGTCAGGCTTGGGTTTTAAAGTTCGATCTTATGGGTTTATTTACTTAGAGGCAGTGTGCATGCGCAGATGCTACAGGGCTGACCAGAACTGATTTCAGAGAGAAACAATACAGTCTTTCCAGCAATACGTGGACCTCTCTGTGGGCCACTTTCTGTAGGATAACTAGCCCATGTGCATATTTAATACTGGTTCCTTTAGTTACACCTTTGGACACTGACCATGAAATGAGCATCCCTCACACATAGTCCTGGCTCCAGCGAGCTTGGGATAGTGGAAACACATCATTACCGTCCATCTGTCCTCTTCTCTTTCGTTTTCTTCCTTCTTCCAACTCAGGGAAATTAATTCTTGATCTGGTTTTAATTTCTCTCCAGCATCCTGACTCATATTTGCCTTCCCACTAAACCCAGGATATTAAGCCCTCGTGATCTAGCAGATGCCTTTTTAGTCTTACTGGGACTAAAATGGGTGAGCATCAAGAGGCCAGGGACCCTCGAGAGAGTTCTCGGCCACCCTCAAATCTGTAGAATGACATACTCTGAACTTGCAACCCAGAGGTCTCTATGGGAAAAACCATTCCCGGATTCCTAGAGGCATTCAAAACGAATTACGCCGAGTGTTTCAGTTTGTTTGTTTATGGATATTTAAGATTCTAGCTTTCTGTTTGATGTCACTATTAAGAATAGAGGACGTTTAAACATGTTTGATTTCGTTAGATTAGCCTCCCCTCTAATCATAGAAGGCACAGTGTTGTTTACATGCTAAGTTTTAACAAAACTATTAAAAACACTTAGCCAAATGCCACTTGGAGAAGCAGCTGTCCTGTTCTTGTATTTTAAAAAATAAGTTTCTCTTTTTATTTCTGTAAAAAAAAAAAAAAAAAGAACATGCGGGAGCTAGGATCTCTTGGAGTTTGGTTTCAAAAAAACAAAACCCAAAACCCAAAATCAAGAGTCATTATGTTTCTTCCTTCAAGATGAATTGCTCAGGGCCCCTCTCCTCCTATCTGTTTGTCTGGAAAATGTGCACAGTGCTCTCATTTGGGAGCTCAGATGCATGCAACGTTTTGATGAGCTGGCATGACCTTGTGAGCCTGTCAGTAGTAAGCAGGCTGGCACTGCCATCACACAAGCCGCTAGCCGGGCCAATTCTGCTGGAAAACTAACAAGCACTCTTTCTTTCTCCTGCTGGGAAGACTGCAGAGAGCAAGACCTGTGGTGGTCCACAGTTGGCTAGGACACTCAGCCCAGGCTTTGCAGCCTACACCTTTGGCCGAGTCCATGGTGGCTTCAACCTCCCTTCAGAGGAGGAATGCCGCCTGTTTAACACCGTCCTTTTTCCTTTGCTTTAGAAAGCTCAACTCTTAGCTCTGTTCTTCATTGACTACATGATTTGGGGCAAGACAATTCATCACTCTGAACTCTTGCCTACTCATTAAAACAAACAAAACCCAAGAACCTCGACAACCCTGTAGCAATCATCTCTGATTTCCAGGGCTGTTGGAAAGTAGCTAGGACAGCAGTGCCGAGCACATAGGTGGAGCTAGAACCCACCCAGACCTGGCCATCCTCCGTTTCTTAGCACGGATTATGGTTCAGTTCCATTGATACATCTCCAGCATAAAAAGATGAGCCGCTTCAGCTTGTGGCTGCCAGAGTAGCCCAGGGCTACAGAGATGAGTTCTTATCTGGGTTCCCAGTTTCTCTCTAATCTGTGCTCTCAATGAACATTTTGAGATTGGCTATGTGCCCAGGTTCTTTTGCCCTTTGGAAGAATACTGAGGAGAAGGCTCAGACACTCATTTACGTGTGGGTCACGTGTTCCAAGCACACATTTTCCTGTGTGTTATGGTTGGAAAGTACATGGAAGTCAGCCTTGCCTTTGAGAGCCACAGTCTGGTCCAGTTCATCAAATGCTGTCGTACATGAAGGGAAGAGAATGCGATCTGGTCTGAGCAGGCACTTGTGTGTGGCTAGGCTGCAATGAAGCAGGTTACGTTTTCTTAGTACACAGCCCTTGAGATTTTGAGTTCCGTGGGGGTAATTCTTTCACTTATAACTGAAGAGATAGAGCAGGGGAAGCTGAGTTACTTTAGGTAGAAGTGAACATCCGTCCATGACAACTTTTCTGGTGTAACGACACAAGCAGAAAACATATTCGCTGTTCTCGATTCCAGCATCTGAATAGGAGGAGAAGTTCTATACTCTGAGTTATACTGTAGGTAGTTCCAGAAGGTGGAATTTCAGATTTGTCTTGCTCTTTGGAAGTTTTCTCATTCCTCGCTCTTACCAGTTTCACTGGAGTCAGGACCGTGATGAGCCCAAGGTCAGAGGGTTTGACAAAGTCAGGATTTGGACTCAAGTCTATACCAATCCAAAGTCCAAGCCCTTGACATGGCGCTCCAGCCATAGTGTACCCTCACAGTGGTATCTGAAGGCTGTTTGTAGGAAGAGCACATGTCACATATAACTTTTACAGCAGCGGTTCTCAACCTTCCTAATTCTTAGATCCTTTAATACAGTTCCTCGTGTTGTAGTGACCCGGAAACATAACATTATTTTTGTTGCTACTTCATAACTGTAATTTTGCTATTGTTACGAATCATAATATAAATATCTGTGTTTTCTGTTGTTGGTCTTTGGGGACCCCTGTGAAAGGGTTGCTTGATCCCTGGAGGGATTGTGACCCACAGTTTGAAGATGGCTTATGTGAACCAGTATGGAAATTCAGGTTATGAGGATAGGTCCTGGTGGGTGCTGGAATGTCAGGTGATATAGAGAATACGTCGGGAACAGGTGGACATCAAACAGTTGTCCCCATACCAGCATCCTACAAATGTCATGATGTGAAAGGAGGGGCCTCTGCAGATAGTCTTGGGGATGAGAACCAAATCCAGAGGCCACCAAAGGGTAGAGGGACAAGCTTGTGGATTTCCCTCTAATTCACAGCAACTTTGTGTAGGCTTTCTATATTAGACACAATTCCAGATTGAAATTGATTTCTTAAAATCAATGGTTCCTAATTTAAATAGTTTGGAATTCCAAAGGCATGCCTCGCGGTCACACAAAATAGCTCCTGCTTCCTCTGAGACTTCAGATACACTTGAATTTCTATCTTTAAGTATGTCTCATTCTCCTCTTTGCCTCTCAGTTTATAAAACCTTGAGTATGGGGGGTTGGGGTGGGGGAAGCCCTGAGTGTGTAGTCCCGAGTGAATGTATACTGTTAATAGGAGCTGGCCATGTCAAGGACCCTAGCCTCACACAGAGACGGCAAAACCTTCCCTCTTGGTCTATGTATAGATGTAGATAGTGTATGCAGAAAATGCCAATTATAGCTTTTCCCTCCACTTCCCCATATTATGTCCTGAAGACTGTTCCCCTACAGAGATTACTCTACCAAGATTATCTTGATCTCGATTCAACCATTCATCATAAATCCCACCTCTTTATTTATCTGTTTTCAATAGCCCTACCTCTCTGTTCAACTACATATAACAGATGCACTGAGCTTTGGAATGCTGAAAGCTCTCCATCTGAGGGCCCAATTCACCCAAACCTAGCTTTTCTGTGTATCCCTATGTCTGTTGGTTTGGATTGTCTTCATTTCCTCATATTCTCAGTCGGGTGCATCCCTGGAGCCATTCTAGACATGGCACTTGAAGGTTGCATGGCTTTGCTGATGGCTCACAACCTCATAGAAGCATTTTATACGGAAGGGAGGGTGCAAGGGCACTTAACATTGGAGACCTGTCTTGGGCAAGTGGCAGGGAAGTCTGGATTTTACTTCCTTTGGCAGTGGGGACAAGCAGCATATTTCTATGCTCACACGATGGTGTCAGGCACCTGTGCTTCCCACTCAATTCCCAATTTTATTCTCCTCTCACCATTGCATGGTCTGTCCATGACAGCCACGTGACAAATGCTGAGCGAGCCAGATTTGTTTTCATTTTGTAGTACATATGAGTTTGGCCTCCACGGTAGGGCTGTGTTAATTTCCCAAAGCTTTACCAATCGTTGTGTTCTTTTTAAATATGCATACTATTATTCTTCTTGGGGCTGTGTTATGACTGGTGTTTTGAAAGTGGCTAAAGGATTTCTGGTTGCATATGGAGCCATGTGTATGTGATACACATTCCCAGATGTAAACAGCTGCCGAAGCTCATTATATAGTTTGTGTAGCATTGCTCCAGCCCTTCTGCCAGACTCTGCTCAACATTTCTGGCCAGCAGAGCCAGTTTTTTTCCCCCTTAAAGAAAATCAGTTCTGGATGGTGTTTTCTACAAGGTAGCTTTCTGGTTGCCATTTTGATATTTGTGACTGACGGAAAGTATGCATGGTCTTTTGTGTGAGGTAAATTAATCTTATGTTCTAGTTGCATAGTAACTAGTTCGTCCAGGAATTGGTTTTCTGCACGCTCCATCCAGGGTTTGGAAGTTATATGCGTATGTCTTTAAAATAATGGGCAGTTGGTGTCTTTAAAGAGAGCTGAGTTGAAGAGGGAAACTGAGCCAAAATTTGTAAGTGGTCATGGGATTTCTTTTGTCGTTTATTAATTATAAAACCCAAGGACTAATGTAAGACCTGAGACCGTTACCATGGCCACGATGCACCCGTCACATGGCCTTGTAACTCCCCAAAGCCCCCACAACCTTCCCAACCCACCATACAGGACTCTTCCTCTCATCTTGGATGAGCCAAGGACTTGTTAATTTATTCTGGTCAGCTGAGTGTGAACTCCGCCTTTCAGACCGAATGCTCTATTCAGTTGAATAACGGACCATGATATAAACAGAATTCCCAGAACAAAGTGGGGCACTTCTGAAATGTTTTAGTAAAGGTCAGTGGGTATCTCTTCCTCCTCACCTTTCTCCCCCCAATTCCCATCTTTCCTTCTCCATTAATCTACCTGTGAAACAACTATTCAAAATGTTTACGAAGTATAAGAAATATTGACAGGTTCTTTTTCTTTTTGGCAGTGAACTTCTTTTAAGATTTATTTGTGTATTTTATGTGTATGGTGTTTTGTCTGTATGTATGCATACCAAAAGAGGGCACTGGATCCCATGGGGCTACCATATAGACTGCAGAGAGTTATATGCAGTTATCAATTGCATAGACTGCAGAGAGTTATATACAGTTATCAATTGCATAGACTGCATAGACAACTAGATGCAGTTACAGTTGTTAGCTGCTGTGTGGGTCCTGGGAAGTGGACAAAAGATCCCTGGTAGACAATACAGACTGTATAGACGGTTATATACAGTTAGAGTTGTGAGTCACCATGTAGGTGCTGAGGACCAGTGCCCTTAACCGCGCAGCTGTCTCTCAGGCTCCTGTGCAATGAACTTCTAAGCAACATGGAACTAAAGTTCTCTGAAGAGTTGAGAAGATCCAGTGGAGGGAAGATAGTAGATGTGGGGCACCGAAGATGGCTCAGCAGTCTGCGAGCGCACATGGCAGCAAACCCCAGTTTGGTTCTTAGTACCCCATGGCAGCTCACAACTCTCTGTGATTCCAGTTTTAGGGGAACTGGTGCCCTCTTCTGATGCTCCATAGTCATAAGGCACATACATGGTGCATATACATACATGTAGGTAAAGTATATGTATTACAAAATAAACAGATGTTTTGAGTTGTACTGATCACCTTTCTTATTGCTTCCTCTCTCCAAATTGTTTGAAAGCTAGTTTGCTATAATTAAGACAATACAAGTAATACATGTACATCAAAAAAAAAAAATTCAGAGAAAGGTTCAAGTCAGGTGACTGCCCATCACTGACGGGAGAATTGGACACAGACTCCTACTCCTAAGCACAAAGCTATCTGCAATTGCTAAATACTAGCAAAGGAAAAGTTAGTTTTCTTCAATGGAGTCTTCACTGGGTATATTAATCATACTTCAAGGTAGGCCTCCTGTCCAGGAGTAGTTGACCAACACAAAATAAACTCAATAAATTTTGTAGATTTTTACCTCATTTTGCTTTGTTTAGACATTTTTTGTCTTATTGATATTTTGCTTATTTATTTTGGTTTCTGGTTTTGTTGTGGGAGTCTTTGTGTGTTAGTGTGTTGTTTTTTTCATTTTTAGTTTGTTTTAGAGATGGAGAAAGGGCATGGAAGTGGGTGAGGGGTTTGGGAGGGTTTTGGGGAGCATGATCAAAATATATTATATGAATATTTGTATTTTTTCAATTAAAATAAAGGCAAAGGGGAAGAAAATGAAAATACTTACCTCTCTCCTAGGCTCAAATGACAGTCATTTTTAATATTTTGCTATAGCTTCTTTAAGACTCAATTTCCTTTATTCTTTTTTGATCTTTGCTATTCCATGGTGGGTTTTTTGAGACTAGGTCCTGTATAATATTATTTTGAGATGGTTTATATTTGTTTATGTTGTGGAACATTTGTTTAAACATGTAAAGATGTTTTGCTGTATTTTATGTTGAATTTGTTTAACTCTGAGAAGCTTTGTTGCTTTGTCTGTCTAAAACACCTGATTGGTCTAATAAAGAGCTGAATGGCCAATAGCTAGGCAGGAGAAGGAGAGGCAGGGATGACAGGCAGAGAAAATAAATAGAAGGATAAAAAGAGAGAAAAAACATCTAGGATTGAGAGAAAGAGGAGGACTCCAGGGGCCAGCCACTGGCTACACAGAAGACACAGAGTAAGAAAAAGATATATAGAAATAGGGAAAAGTAAAAGCCCAGAGGTAAAAGGTAGACAGGATAATTTAAGAATAGCTGGCTAGAAACAAGCCAAGCAAAGGCTGGGCTTTCATAAGAAAGAATAAGGCTCTGTGTGATTTATTTGGGAGCTGGATGACAGGACCCCCGAAAGAGTGAAGAGTAAAACCAACCAACAACAGGGTCTCATGTAGCCCAAGCTGGTCTCAAACTCACTATGAATGCCCAGTCATCCTGCTTTTACACCTTAAGTGCCATCATTGCAAACATGAGCCACCATACCCATACAAACATGACCTAATTGTCAATCTCTTAATTATACTGACTTTTGTATCAAGTTTCTTTCACTTTACATGGCAATGTATTTTTCTCAAGAGTCCAAGACTTCTGTGACATTAACTCTGAGAAAGCACAACTTTCGATCTACTCAATTAGCTATGTAGGGCATTTTGCCCCCATTTCTTTGAAAATAAAATAAATATTTTTGGGGGGTATGGTGATAGGTAAAATAAAATATGTGCTTATTGTGCTGGTTGTCACCCACAGGGCCTTGAGACCCCTAGGTGAAGACTCTGCCGCTGGGCACTTCAAATAAATGTTGATGGGCAAGCATAGCAGCTGTATTTTGTCATCTGTTATATATATTCACATTAAAAAACAAAGAAACTTTGCATCTGAGAGGAATATATATTGAAGTAAATTACTCCACCAACACATTAGGAATAAGAGCTGGCAAATAGAGATTCCCCTTCAAAGTTGCCTCCAAACTTTACTTCCCAGCCCAGAGGGCTTGGAGTACATGAAGTTCATATGTCTACCCCTGAGTAGAGTTTGTCTTGCTTGAGAAGACCTTAGATCTTATTCAGTCTTTAGAATCTGTAAATAGTACCCTCGTCAATGCAGAAAAGCCTGTCCACTAGGTGTTTAGGTTTTTCTGAATTACCCTTCAGTACAGATGGAGAGTATAGTATCTGTGATGGAAACGGGAAGCTGAGTGGGCCCGGAGCGTCTGTGCCCATCCCCCCAACATACGCCTTGAAACACACTCTTGGTTGCCTGGAAGAGGCAGTGGGCAGCTTGGGACTCTAAAAATAAACATCTGAAAAGTTTTTTTTCCCACTCTCCCATTTCTGTTTGGCTGACTTTTGGTTTTCCATTTGGAAAATGGGAATAATAATCATACATTTATGTGTATGTAGAGGTGTATTAAATAAGTAAAAACCCAGTAGGACTCAATAGTGTTAATTATTGCTTTTTGTCCTGTGCTTCTAAAATTCTGAGTTGAAAATGCTTTAAACCTTCAGTAACACTGATAACACTCTTTACTATCCCTCAGTAAGTGGCCTTTAAAGTTTTTTTTTTTTACATTAAGAATAATTATATTATTTTTCCTTTTCTAGCTCCAACTCTTCCCATGTACCACCCTTGCTCTCTTAAATTCATGGCCTCTGGCCACTTTTTAAAAAAGTTTTTGTTACATATACAGACACATACATATATGCATACAAACGTGTGTGTGTGTGTGTGTGTGTGTGTGTGTATTTTCTTGAATATATAAATACCATTTGCTCATTTGTATACTGTTTCAGGAATGACTACTTGATATTGGATGACCAGTTGGAGGGCTTCCTTGAGGAAGACCATTTTCTTCCATTCTGCCTCTTCCTTAGTTGCCTGCAGTTCTTCATCTAGGGTTGGGGCCTTGTGAGATTTTCCTACTCTATGTTAGCATATCTGTTGGCGTCATCTTGTTTAGGTGACCATATTGTTGAGACTTCATAGGTGTAGATTCCATGACATATCCAGGAGACAACAATCTCACAGCCACTACACCATTCCTCTGGCTCTTAAAACCTTTCTGCCTCTTCCACAATGTTCCTGAGCCTCAGACACAGGAGCTATGTCATAGATGTATCCTTTGGGCTGGCACCACACACAGAGCTATGTGGTAGATGTCTCCTATGGGCTGGGCACCACACACTGGAGCTGTGTTGTAGATGTCTCCTTTGGGCTGGGCACCACCACGCACGGGAGCTGTGTTGTAGATGTATCCTATGGGTTGGGCACCACACACGGGGGCTGTGTTGTAGATGTGTCCTTTGGGCTGGGCACCACACATGGGAGCTGTATTGTAGATGTGTCCTTTGGGTACCACATGGTCACTTGTTCTCTGCGTTTTGATCATTTGCCACTTTCTATAATGATCTCCATCATTTGCAAAGAGAAGTTTCTTTATCGAGGAGTGAGAGTTGCACTTACCTGTGGGTAGAAAAGATAAATATTTAGAATGCAGTTAAGAATTTTGCTGGTTTAGTAAACTGACAGCTGTAGCTTCTACTACTCCAGGAGCAATGACACAGGCCCTGAGTAGTCGGCTAGGTTTCCAGCACTGGGCGTGATTTCCCTCTCATTGAGTGGGTTCAATGAGAAAACTGTTGGTTGCTGCCACGACATGAATACCACTATTGTATTCCAGAGAATACAGTGCCATCCTGGTCCCTGTTGTGACTCATAGGTGTCAGAGTTGTGTGGGACTATTTGTAGTTTGTTTTCTTTGGAACTTTGCTTGGTGACATCCAACACCATAAAAGCTAGTTCTTAGGAAGAGGCTTTCTGGTTGGATCCAGCTCAAATCCTCTGAAATGCATGATGTCTTCAGCCACGGGGACTTACCTTCCCTCCCTGGGGAGCAACCAAAGGCAGCAGCAATAACCTATCATGTTTTGGGAGTCTCTGGGGCCTCCCTGACTGGCAACACATAAGGGGACTTAACATGCCTGTTGTGTGGGAGGATTGCTAGTCAGTGGGACTTGGGGGAAACCATTGTCACTAGATATGAAAATTTCACTTAAATCATACATTCATATGTGAGCTAAATATGAGTATGTGTAGACTTATATGTATTATATGTAATTTTAGGTAAGTAGATAATATGACTCCTTATGACATTTTCAGACATCCTTCTTGCCTCCTCCTTTCCGCTCCGGTGTTGACTACCTTCCCTGTCCTAATTACCCCTCCCCCCCATTTTCTCCTTCAAATTACCTTTACCCTGTGATGTCTTCTCCGTTTTCCCCTTTGCCCCATGCTCCACTTAACTTTTCTGGCTCTGGCAGTTACTCCCAGTTTTACACACTCCCAACTCACAATACGACAATATGGAGTTAGGGACAAAGACAAGAGATGACATGTGACATATGCTTATCTTTCTGGGACCAGGTTTTACTGTTAACCCTAGCTGGCCTTGAACTCGTAGAACTCCGCCTGCTTCTGCTTTCTAACTGCACAGATTAAACACATGAGCTACTCTAACTGGCTCTTGAGCAATTTCTTTTTATGGGTAATTAACTCTTCCTTGGCTGGCTTATGCTGGTGGTGAGGAATGAGCCACCACTTTTTGCAGGAGGTTCCAGGTGCTCCATTACGAGTATTGTCTGTTTATAACTGTTATCTATTCATGAGTGTGCAAGTTTGAATGCATCTGTTTGTAATGAGGGAGAAGAAGGCTATAGAGGGTTGACTGGTTTCCCAAAGACCCCGAATCTGCTAATTATAGATGAAGAAATAAAGCTTTAGGCTGACGTTTTAGCCATCACTCTGTTTGGCAGTTCCTTTAAGGGAATGTTTATAAATTTAGATCCCTTAGAGCTTTTAACTTTTAGTTAATTTAGTGTGTCTTCGATGAAGTGGCTAATTTATTTTTTCAAATGAGTGAATGGATGGATGATCCTGTGGATAAAAGAACTTTTCTCTGAAAAGACACCCCGCAGTACTGCTTTTTAAATGAACTTGCAACTGTGATTTTTGGACCAGATTCTGCTACTCTATTGTGTGCGAGAGAATGAGAGACTTGAAATCGTGTGTGTGTGTGTGTGTGTGTGTGTAACTGGCTGAGTACCATGTGACACCCTGACTCTAGGAAGTCTGGATTGGCACTAGACAGGTAATGGTGAAACAGCTTTAGTGTAAACAACAGCTGCAGCCAAGTCTAGATGTGCTTCAGGCTTTTTGATTGATAGTTATATATTTAGTGTATCCCTTGCGATAACTGTTCTACTGGGCGTGATGACACTTCCTTGGAATGCTCTGTCCTGGGCTTAGTGAGGGTCTAACAGATCTTAAATGTTAGGCTGAGACTAATATTATCCAATCTTATGGTTTCAAGCACTTTTGATGTTAGTAGCTCCTGCAACTATACTTTAACCCTGCCTTCTTTCAGATTTCATCTTCAAGGTCCATGATTCATAGACTGCCAATTTCCCAGCAGCCTCTGTTCTTCCATCTCAGTGGTGCAGCCCAGACCCCCTCTTCACTCAGACCCCAAACCTAGCAGTTCCCTTTGTTTCCTTTCCTCTTCTGTCTTCTACACTTTGCCCATCTCTAAGCCTGCTGGTTTGGTTTTGCTCCTAAAGATTGTCAAGAATGTGAAGAAACTGAGACTGCTTTTTCACACCAAACTAGTTGGTCTCATGGATGCTGGCAGTCACAACAGGCAGAGAAAGGCCAGCTGCTGGCTTCTCCATGACTCAGTTCCCAGAGAGTTATGGGTAGAACTCCACTTACACGAGAGATGCATTGTGTTGCACAGGAAAGCTGATCTGAGAAAACCAAATGCTGTATCCTGGGAAACACAGGTGCTTTGCCTGCCCTTTACTGGAAAACCATCCCCCCAAAGCCACTCTCCACAGAAACAGCTTTGAAAAAAAAATAGTCCAAACCCAAGGCAGCCAGCATGGTGCTCATGAGCTGTACAGACTCAGAACCCCATGAATGTCTTGGAATTCTCTCTGCTCTTCCTCTGCCTGCTGGACCAGGCTGCCCACTCACAGGCCCACTCTGGCAACTTCTAACTGATCCCTTTACTTTAATTGATTTCCCTTCATTTCTACTCCCTGTACCTTGTGGGAGTGGGCTCTGGGGACACAAAGTGGAGCTGGTTTCCCTCTTTATTTGAAGTCATCTTTTATCCCTTCTTCAGCAGCACGTATTATAAAGTTGGGATGATACTGAAAAGATTAGCACGGCCCTTACATGAAGATACAAGTTTGTGAAGTATTCTGTATGGTTTTTTTTAATATACCATACTACAGAGATACTCACAAACCATGTTTATACTAAGGCACGTTCACAATAACCAAAATACAGAACCAGCCTAGATGCATGGATCAAAAAACGTGGTATGATGTGTGTGTGTGTGTGTGTGTGTGTGTGTGGTGGTAGTGGTGTGTGTGTAAGTAAAATGGAGTTGATTGCAGTCATATATTAGAATGAAATCATGGAATCTATAAGGGAATGGGTGGAACTGGAAATTTTCCTATTAAACAAAACAATCCCGATTAACAAGTATTCTGTTTTCTTTCAGATATTAAAATGTGTGTGTGTGTGTGTGTGTGTGAGAGAGAGAGAGAGAGAGAGAGAGATATGATAGTAAAAGGGGACTATTTGAAGTGAATAAGGCACTAATGGGAGGGGGAGGAAGGTAATGGCAAGAGAAAAAAAGACAAGCTTTGGTTGTGTTCTCACGTAGAATCTACATTTAAACACACATATAACATGGAAACAAACAAGTGGGTGAGGAGAAGGGCGAGAAGGCCAACGGGGTGGAGGGTAAGAGCAACAGCGACATATGATGATACACGGACATGAAACTATAATGAAACCCATTGCTAACTAAAAACAATGCATACTTAATCTCAGCACCAGGAGGCAAGGGCAGTACAATCTGTGTCGGTTCAAGCCCAGTCTGGTCTACGTAGCAAGAGTGAGGTAGAAAAATCAGGCCAGCCCAAGCCAGCCAGGGCTACAAAGCAAAATCATGCTTCAAAACAAACTAACAAAAACCAATTAAACCAATGAACTGCCTTCTCATGGTTCATGGGCAGATTCCATGCCCCTAGGAACAACTGCCAAGGAAACTTCATGCCAGTTCCCTGGTCTTTCGAGCCTCGGAGGCAGCTTAGGTTGTTTTGTTACTGACCATCTCTTAAGCTGTTGGCCTCAGTTTCCTTATCTGTCGAGTTGAGGTCACAAAGACATCATGGTGTGTTTGTGGGGATTCATTCAGCTCCCACATAGCTGGCCTTCAGTGAACGCTGGCTTTTCTGGGCTTTCCCAATTTTTGACTCACACTTTAACATCTGACCGAGTGGGTTTCTTCCCGTCCCGTTACACTGTACACATCGATGCCTCTGGCCTGCCACCCATTGTTTCTGAATTGTCCCCCTTTGTCAGGTTAGGCTGCTTCTCTGAGTCCCCTCTTCCTTTACTTGGTTGTGCTAGAAAGATGGACTGGTCCGGACGACTAGACGGCCTGAGGGCCGTTGGCGTCTATTCATGAGTCAGTTTCTGTTATTGGACTGGCAACTTCCTGGGGATGGGGGCTACTTTACTTTGTCTCACTGGGATGGAACGTGTTTGGCACAAGATGACAAACGAATGCAAAAATAAGGGGGAGTTCCTAGTCTGCTGGGGTGTTTGGGTTGCAGAGGTAGTCTACAGGTAAGAGAATCCGGGTTCATGTTGGGGGCAGGGATGTGAATGAAGCACTATAGAAACTCAGTGAAGTGATCCTGTAGAGTGTGGCTTCAGGGGACTGTTCAAAGTCACCTTTTCAGTGAAAGACAGCAGCTCATTCTGTGTGCCTGTAGTCATTCCCTCCCCTGAAAGAAGCCATTGCAATCTGCCTCCTTGTAAGTAAGAACTTCGGAATACAATGAAGGCCCTGTTACCTGGTGGGGAGGAGCAATGGCGCTTCTTTTTAATTAACTTGTCTCTATAGCAAAAAGTGACTTTATTCCTCTTTTGCAGTGCCCTGCATCTCCCAGGCCTAGCTCGAATCACTGCCCCAACTTTCCCACCTCACTGGGGGCATCTCACATCGGAAGTTTTAATTTTGTGAGTGTGTCTAATTCCTTATGAGATGGAGGCTCTTTAGGAATTTGTATTTTCTTCTGACTTGTTGATTGTTGTGCTTTTGAATCGAGGAGTGTGACCACACACTGTAAGTGAGCACTGACTGACTGCAAGTCTCCATGTTGACACCTCCACCTTCTGAGTAAGTCTTGACAGCAGAGGGCACATGACCTCCAGGGGCTCTTGCCTCTCTTGGCAGCTGCTGTTTGCACCGCATACACTGAGAGTAAGAAAGCTTGGGTTCTGAGCCATGACCCAATGCTAGTGGCTGTTGGTATTGGGACTGGGTTTCTGGAGTCTGCCTTCCTTTGCTTTGTAGTCTCGCTCCTCTTTTTATCACATCTCTGGCTCTCTGCTGCTTTCCTCTGAAGTTAATGCTTATTAGAAAAGATGCTGAAGAATTTGGTGGTATATGTCTCTTTCCCTTTTAGCCCACAGTTTTTCCTTGCCAGTCTTTGCTTCTTCTTTTTTTGTTGGTATTCATGTATAGGCAAGTACCCTACTGCTGAACACTCCCAGTTCCTTTCGGTTCTTCCTTGACTTATCTGTCTTTGTAGATTGACACCTGCATTCTGCTCTTGGACACCTACGATGACCTTCATACTGAGTTCTACTGTTGCCTCATGCCTGTGGTGCACCCAATGTGCGTGCTCCTTCCGCGCACTTGGAAATCAGATGACGGGATGTTCATCAGCATTCCACAGAGGCGGGGTTTCGTCTAGACGTGTGATTTATAAAAGATCACAAAGCTCCGAAGCTTAAACTTAGTCATTATGTCCAACCCCCTCTGGAGGATGGGAAGTTGCCATCCCACTCCACACAGCTCCCCTAGGCTCCAGGTCTGTCTGTAGCACTGGCTTTCAGGGATTGGGTTGCGTTCATATTCAGTCCTATGCTATTCGTTCACGTTCAGTCCTATGCTGTTCTTCTGAGGGCCCCAAAGCCCACTCCGCTGGACCAACATATGTTTTGTGGGCAGAGGGGTGGAGAGAGGGAGGGAGAGTGAGCACAAAAGAGTGAGAGAGCATACAGACTCTCACTGTTGTGGGCTTTGCTTTCTTGTGGTGATGAGGTGAGCGAGCTCTCACATCTGCTTCCAGACCCTATCCCCCAATACCAGGCTTGTTTCTACTAAGCCAGTGCACCTTTTCTTTGTAATTCATGTCAGTTTCCCTTACAGCCACCTGCACAGGCTCTCACGCTCTCTCTGGCTTGCTCTCAAGGCCTTGAGTCTGTGCTTTGTGTACTTGCCGTTCTCGATAACCCTTTCTAGGATTTAATGTCATTAAAGATGCTATTCATCAGCCTGCCTTTGTCTGAGATGTCTGTGCTGGCAAGCAGGCAGCGAGGAGCAGTCATGTTCTCCCCAGCCAGATGCAGGGTAGCTGGGGTGGGAGAGGGGCATCCAACCAAAGCGCATTCCTACCAAGACTTGGCAAAGAAAGAGCTACTGAGATTACTGGAATAATCCTGGCTTCTGACCTGGATTTATCAGCTGAATCTAGGGCCTCACGATTGGAAAGGACCTTAAACTCAGCGGTTCCCCTTTGAAACTTGAAGGAAGCGCGGTAATAGATAATTTAAGGTTTCGGAATGCTAAGACTTCCAGGGAATTGAGGCATGACACATAGCCTTGCTCTCCCATTCACTCGGGCAAGGACTGAACACACGCTTATGCAACACACTGTCTCATTGTGAGCGACTCTTCTCTGATGTCCTGACTACAGCTATAGGAGGTGACATGGCTGCAGCCTCAGGAGGTGACCAGGCTGCACCTGCAGGAGGTGACCTGGCTACACCCGCAGGAGGTGACCTGGCTACACCCTCAGGAGGTGACCTGGCTACACCCGCAGGAGGTGACCTGGCTACACCCTCAGGAGGTGACCTGGCTACACCCGCAGGAGGTGACCTGGCTACAGTCTCAGGAGGTGACCTGGCTACACCTGCAGGAGGTGACCTGGCTATAGTCTCAGGAGGTGACCTGGCTACACCCGCAGGAGGTGACCTGGCTGCACCCTCAGGAGGTGACCTGGCTACACCCGCAGGAGGTGACCTGGCTACACCTGCAGGAGGTGACCTGGCTACACCCGCAGGAGGTGACCTGGCAGAGGAATTGCTGCCCACCAGTTACTAGGGTACATCTGGAGATTCACCTGGCCACAAGGAAAATTCCTTCTCTCCTATCCAAACTGGCTTCCCAGTACCTCTGGGCAAGCCCTCCACTGGTATTCCATTGTCCTCACTGCCCTGCATGTCTTCCACTTGACCAGTGGTGACCACCTCCCCCCGAGTGGCAGGAGCGAGGTGACTAGCAAGGGAAGGAAAAGCAAAGGAACAGAGCTAGAGGGGCTGGGCTGGGTGATCTGGATTTTTCTTGAGGTTGTGCCTTTTGAGAGGGCTTTAACTTTGCAGTGGGGACAGGACTTGGTGACTCTACCCAAATGGAGTCCTGTTTTCCTTTGTTCCACCCAGAAGTTTACACATTCATCGTACTGCACATGACCCAGCTTAGTGACCCCAGTTAAAGCACCTACTAGTCTCCAGGTACAAGCCCGCATGGTGAGCGAGGAGCATCAGGTGGGCCAAGAGAGTCCCATGTGCTAAGCGTGCTCTGTCTGCGGTCCTGGGCTAGAGGACATGGATGCACCTTCACGTACCTGACCATGCAACAAGAACCCTTTGTTGGTCCAAATTAGGAGCAGAAGGAGGGAGAACATGAGCAAGGAAGTCAGGACCCTGAGGGGTGCGCCCACCCACTGTGACAGTGGGGCTGATCTAAAGGGAGCTCACCAAGGCCAGCTGGACTGGGACTGAACGAGCCTGTGATCAAACCGGACTCTCTGAATGTGGCTGACAATGAGGGCTGCTGAGAAGCCAAGGACAGTGGCACTGGGTTTTGATTCTGCTGCATGTACTGGCTTTGTGGGAGCCTAGTCTGTTTGTATGCTCACCTTCCTAGACCTCGATGGAGTGGGGAGGACCTTGGACTTCCCACAGGGCAGGGAACCCTGATTGCTCTTTGGACTGGAGAGGGTAGGGGAGGGAGGGAGGGGGGAGGGGGATGGAAATGGGAAGAGGGGAGGAGGTGGAAATTCTTAATAAAAAGAAAAAATAAAACAATAATTCAGTAAAAATTAAAAAAAAAGAACCCTTTGTCTTCCCGACAAAGCTGGATTTAGTTAATCCTAGTGCACTGAAAGGCACTGTGCTTTAACACTTGGTAATTAAAATTCTAATTGGTGAATTCCAGCAGTCAAGGGACCCAGGTAACTAGAATATTAAACTGCAGCTGCATCCCTTTGTAGACTTTCTCATACGTCTCTGAGGCTTCATTCGAACTCCTCACCGTAGATCCAAAGTTGTGTGGTTAGTGTGTGTGATGTGGAGAGACAAAAGTCGATGTCTTCGAGTCCTCCCAGGGATAAGAGTTAATGGAAAGCAGAGCCTTTGAGATCTCCTTTTGTGTCCCTCATGACTGAAAACAGCGCTTGGGAGGGACTGTATGCCGAAGTGGGCATCAGCTGGAGTGTCAGGATTTATTCAAGTCGTGGAGCAGCCTGGGAAAGTGGGTGCTCACTACCTTCTGTGATTAATAAAGAGGCCACTTTATCATCGGGCCTTTGAATCTGCCTTTAATGGCTTCAGCAGTTGATTTTAATTTCTGACAGGGTGTGGCCACCTTACTTAAAAAAAAAAAAAGGAGACCCCGGTGGGCAGGAAAGGGCATCTTCAACCCCAAAGCACAGGTCGGGTGTTTTTCAGTTTGCTTCTGTGAGAGGCAGACCAAGTGGCCATACACACACGCAAGAAGCTTCTGTCTGCTGAGTGGAGGCTGCTGCCTTTGGGCTATGCCTTCTGTAGACTATCAGGGACTCTAGGGACATCCTCCTTTCAGTGAAAAAGATATTTTGAAAGCTATTTAAAATGTATGTATTTACTTATTCACCTGTGTATTCTGCACATGTCACAGTGGGCATGTGGCAGCTGAGGATGGTTCTGTTCTTCCACTGTGGAGTCCAGAGATTGAACTCAGATTGTCAGGGTCTGTAGTCAGTGCTTTAACCCACTGAACTGTCCTGATGCCTGATTCCTGCCCCCCACCCCGATTATATAAAAGCAAGTAATTATTTTAATAATGAAGAAAAAATCAACAAATATCCATTCTGTTTAAGATAGCAGAGGACTTCAAGACTTGTTCCTTGATTTGAGTACTAACCTCTAGCGAAGGAGGCCTCATATCTTATTTTCTTCTTCCTTTTAATCTAATTCACTTGAATATTTGTGAAGAACCAATAACGACAAATACTTAATTTCACCAAGCCTTACAATGATGAAGATCTGAATCCCAATGGCAATTTCTTGTTATCACACATTGCATTCTAGTATTCTCGACTCAGTTTGCTTCATGGGCAGCCAACACTCAGGAAGGCAGGGCAGCTGAGACTCTTAGCGCACTGGTAGGAAAGGCAGAGAAATGTGGCCTTCCTCCTGGAGCCTCAGAAGAAAGAAGAAGCTTTCGTCGACAGAATATCCTACTACTTCCCCCTGTATTTCAAGCCGATAGCAACATCCTGGGGTCTGTTCCCGTCATGAAGAAATGGTGGCTTCTTAGATGAGAAGAAAGGGCAAAGAGAAGATGCTGGATGTTAGAACTAGAAAAGCCTTGTCCATCCGTTTTCAATCTTTGTTAATGAGCTCTTTAAGAAGC
Organism: Microtus pennsylvanicus; assembly: GCF_037038515.1. Taxonomy (NCBI): domain Eukaryota; kingdom Metazoa; phylum Chordata; class Mammalia; order Rodentia; family Cricetidae; genus Microtus; species Microtus pennsylvanicus. Next base: position 36,413,631 of record NC_134591.1, read on the forward strand.
GTTCCGTGGACACACACACATATTTGGAAGTAGTTCTAATTTTAAATTGTTAGCAGTGGTTGCTCCCCCATCTTTGTAAACAGAGCCATGCAGAAGAGCTGGTTTGTCGGTTCACCGCTCACTTGCTAGCTCATTGGTTCTTCGTTAATTCATCATTTAAGTTGCTATTTTCAGCCAGTCGCTGTGCTGGACAGGAGGGCACAGAGGTGACTGTGAAGCCACAAAGTGTGCTAAAATGTCCCTAACCACACTGGACCTTTTATTTTCTAGACGATTTATGGCTTCGCCACCATGATATATGTTCTATTTTTAAAAAATTGGACTATTTTAAGTATGCAGAAACAAACACAAAAATGACAGAACCCTTTCAGATGCAAGCATGCTTTTTTTCCTCTTTAGATAATTGTTCAACTAAGTTCGATGTCTTCTCATTCCTGTGTGTGTTTGTTCCTATGTGAATATAAACCTACTACCATTACACACCAATTCTCTATCAGTTCAAAGCTTCATATAAAAAAATGAATATACTGGGCTCATCCTTGCATATCTTGAATTTATTACTTCAGTATTATGCTTTTGATATTAAATTTATTAATTTAGGGTCTATGACTTAACCCTGAAAATTGTTATACTTACCATGGGATAGCTTGGCTATTGTAAGACCATGTCACCATTATGTACCGTTCTCTCCTGTTTCTTCCTGTGTTATTAAAGAGTGCTGCACAAAAAGTTTTGTAACAGTGTGGGGTGACATCTCTAGCTAGAATTAGAATAGAGAATGCATATCATTGGCCAGTATCAAAATTTGTGAACTACCCTCTGAGGGTCTTGATCCACCATGAATGACTTTCTGTAATAGATAAACTCCTGCTGCCCTGCCCCTCTACATTTCATGGTGTTGGATGGATTTAGAAGTTTCTGTTTATTGGATGACCAATTGAAATTTGTATATATAAAGATAGGCCAAAAGGCAAAAAAAATATAAGTAAATAAATAAATAAAATTGAAAAAAGTGAAAAAAGTGGAGACGTGCTCCTCTCTTTCCCAGACTAGCTCCACAGTAAGACGGTAGGTGTGAGTGTCGGCTGAGTGGCCATCCTCATCAATGGTCCAGGCAGCCTGTGAGGCATCTGTGACACAGAGTACATTGTGCACCATTCTAAGGGAAGTGATCCAAAGGCACAGGATGTAGGAGGCAGATGGCAGGGGGATTGGTGGCAGGAGACAGTTTCCCAAATTTACAGTGACTTCATTGTGTTGGGTGAAGACCAGAGGGCCCTTCCCTCTGGGCATTAGTGCCCACCTCTATAAAGCGAGCTGTTGCATCAGACACTCCTTCATGTTATGGTTTTCTTTTTTCCATATCAGCATTTTATGTTTCTAAAAGGCACTGTCCCTTGGTACTTGGAAAGGTTTTGGAACTATGAATACTCAGTTTATCTTGAGGACAGAGGAGGACTGTGCAGAAGCAAAGAAAAGTTAAACATGCTAAGAAAATCCACTTTGAAACTGCAATCTAAGTTACGTGTGTGTAGAAAAGGATCAGTGTCACCCATGCAGAGAGACGATGGGAGACTAATAATGTCCAGACTGCAGGTGATTATCCCATCTTTCTGCTTTCCAAATTTTCCTTAATAGCCATGTAGTAATATTCTTGGAATAAAATAATAAGCATATGCAAACAATTATAAGTTCATCTGGCAGGAAAAAAGGAGTAAGATTTACAGAAAACATATGCCAGGGAAAGGGGGAACACCTGTAAGTGAAAATGGGTTGCAGTGATTTCTCAGACGAGCCCACTAATCCCTCCCCTGGTGAAGGCTGGCATGTGACATGTGTCTTTGGCTGCTATCGGGAGACTCAGAGAGGACAGAGGACAGCCAAACTGGCTTCTTACACAGAAGCAGTAGCAAACACAGAACAGAGCAACCAAGTTTTTCTTACTAGAGTTAAAGACCAGAGTGGGTGGAAAGCAGAATAGCTGGAGGGATTTTAACCAGTAGGTCAGGCACTCCCCCGATTCCAGAGGTGTATGGGAATCCATGCTGTGTATGAGGTAATAACGAGGGTGCGAGGGGTCACACAACCTACCATACGCTGGGCACCAGAGATGGAGAACTTTCCCTAATTCTGGACCAGCTGTAGAATGGAGGATTAACCTGGATGCAGATGACTGAACTACGTGCTTCAGGTGGGCATCTCTCAGTGGCACCTGGTTCTCCATGAAGTCTATTTCCTCACACAGGGCATATCATGTTGGGTGAACTTGAAATTGAACTCCAGGCTTCTTTCTTCCCTAAAGCTAACTATTCTCTCTCTCTCTCTCTCTCTCTCTCTCTCTCTCTCTCTCTCTCTCTCTCTCTCTCTCTCTCTCTCTCTCTCGAGCTCCCTTTGGTAGCCTGCTCCTTCTTTCATGAGGCAACCCTTCAGATCTCTGAAGGCAATTCTAGTGGCTATGCCTCATGTCTCCCCTCTTACCCATCTTTTCTGGAGAGCTTGGAGAGCTGTTTTTATTCACAGATGCCCTGGCGGGACTTGGTTGTATTTAGATTCACACTGAGTTTGTCCAGATGTGCCAGTAATTTCATAGGCGATATAAATTAATTCTCCAGAAAAAAAAAGATACCTGGTGTGGGCACTGATTAATGCAAGTTTGTTACTTTGGTATGGAAGGTAAAAGGCTGTGAAAACACGCGAGGTCATTTTCACCAGGTAAGGGTAGCTGTTGATGTGAAGTCCACTTTCAGGACAAGTCCTCAGCATCACAGGTCAGGACTGCCGCATGCTTTAACCGTGAGAAGCTCGAGGGGCACTTGTAGTGGGGCTCAGCCTTTAGTTAAGACTTTGCAGAGGCAGAAGAAAATGTAATATACTTTTGCTTTTAGGCTTTGCCGCCTAAGGAGGTGAAGAACTTCGATGTAGATGGGTAATAGCGTCATTATAAACAAGGCTCACATGTCTGTAAAGGCGTGGATTCTTTAGGAGAGGAACTTTGAAACAGAATGTCCAAGCATTTCCAGTGCGCTCCCCCTCCCCACTTGTGCATTTGCATCAGAATTTTTTTTGGAGAAGCAGAGTTCGAGTGATATCCCGTGTGACCGAGTCGTGAGACAGTAGCAAGGATATAGCCTTTCCACATCACAGTCAGAGTGTGGCAATGGCTGCTGCTAGGGCTTTGAACCCCTTGGTATAGCTGGCATTGTGCTTTCCCCTGGTGATACCATTGACTTCCTTGGCTCGGGTGGTAGGTGCCCCCATAAGCCTCATTCCTCAGTATGTATGGTCCAGAGCAGAGACTCGCGCATTCCCTGCTCCATATCTTGTTTCCCTTCTGACGGAAACAGATCCTATTCAGCATTAAACAGAACGCTGGGGTCATAGTAAAGGGTCTCTGTAAACAAACATGCATGAAAATTTCCCCAAATGAAACATTGCTTATTTTTACCAAAGCTATTAAGCCAAGGCTTTATCAAGGATTCATTTCCACAGGCAAGTATACTTATTATTTCCTATATTGTTTATTAAGAGATGGATGATGGTGTTGGATTAAATGTGAAGATCACCAGATTCCCAGAGGCAGGGCGACACAGATTTTTAACTCTCACGGCACTAAGTCTTCTGCGGCGGCGGCCCACTGCCTTATTCTCTCCAGATCTCAGTATTGCCATCTATAAAATGTGAGTGAGAGAGAGACTCTGAACATAAAGATGCCTTCTAGCTTCTCACAATCCATAATTCATGACTCCTAGCTTTAGGAAGAATAAGATGTCTTTGTTCTTTAATGGAAGTCTGATGCCAGCCATTGCTTTGAATTTCTTATTCCCTGTGCCCCCCCCCCCACTAAGAACCTACGACTTAACTGCCCCACTGCCCATCTATTTATGATATTTGACAACAAATTTGTCTGAAATTACCCAAATCCCAGCCCCATTTAGGTGTGGCTGATTGCCCCAGGGGGGAGGGTTCTGACTCTGCCTTATCTGCCGCTTTGAGTTGAAATCAAGACGATGCGTCTTGGCTTCCCGCCTTCTTCTTTGGGAGACTTTCTGCGTGGTTCCAGCAGTTCAGTGAACAGCCAGGTCTGGAAGCAGGCTAGGATGGAGATCCTAGAAATAGGTGAAACTTGCTTATTTCATGAGTTTCTGCTCGGCATGCTTCTCAGTAGAACTGAGTACCTCCTTCACAACAGCCCAAACTGTCTTCTGCTGAGTGTATAGGAGACAGACAGCCATACTTTTCTTTTGCCTCTGAGTTATTCCTTCATCATGGGTAGAGACAGAATCTGTTGGGCTTGGGCCATGTTGGGTGAACTTTGTCCTAGGGAGATACAAACAAATGCGGAAAAACCAAGTGTATGTAATTCACCAAAGTCCAGCTTGGAGAACCAATGACTTTGTCGGGCGTCCTTACAGAGCCTGGTTGGGTTTCTTACAGAAACACAATTTATCCCGAAGCAACCGCACCACAGAAAAGTCTTGTCCCACTGTGGACAATGGCTTCCCATAGCTTCTGTTAACTGGCCACACACTACCTCCTTAGCACCTCCTGAGTCCATGAGGCTACATTCAGTTGGGGCAGAGTCACATAAGTGGCTGGGGAGTGCAGGAGGGGATGGCTGGAATCTCCAGTGAGGTGACCTCCCCTCGACCTCTGTGAGAAAGCATCCACATCCTAGAGGCTGGACCTTGAAGGTCTCTCCCAGGTTGTCACAGCTGACCTGATGCAGATGGTGGCCACTATGCTCCTATAGGGTGCTATAGTAGATTGTATCTCATGTGCAAACTTTGCCCAATATGTGGCAAAAGGAAAAGATTTGTGTTTCTCAAAGTTTGTTGTGCATCGGTGCTGAGACTGCCACCTTCTGAAACAGAAAACACACCTCCTTTCCGACCCGGCCCAGCATCAGCCGGAAGTAACCCTTTCCAAACAGTCACAGGTCTCTGACAATTAATAATCTACTGCCTCATGGCATTTTCCGGTTCTGATAAATATTTGTTTTTTTATTTCTTATCTTCCCTTATAACAAATTGTTTCTCCATTGAGGTTGTAAATTCTTTGAGGCCAGGGGCAAATACAAATAGAAGTATTTATTGCTTGGTTCTCTCTTCTTTGGGGGACTCAAATCACAAGTACAAATTGTTCTTTAGCTCAGCAATGCTCTGCTTATTTCTCAATTCTCTTTCTTTCAATTTGAATAGTTCTTAATTTTTTAATTTTCAGATTCACTCGTCTTTACTCTGAATGGCTAATCTGCACGTTAGTTCGCTCTAGACTGTCTTCATTGCACATATAGAATATTTAACTTGCTTGATTTGAGGCTTTAAAAAAGTCTCAATGTCTCTAATTAAATTTTGAAAAATGTGAACTATGGTTTTATTTTGTTCTGTCAATTTCAATCCCCCTGTGTGTAGTAATATGGGGCGGCGGTGGGGCTGCGTCCCCAAACACCCAAGCCACCTGCCCTGCCCGGCTAGCTTATGCCCCAAATAATTACACGGACACTGTATTCTTTTAAACACTGCTCTGGCCCATTTCTAATCATCTGTGTAGCGCCCCTAGGTGCGCTTACCGGGAAGATTCTAGCCTAAGTCCATCCTGGGTCGGAGCTTCATAGCGTGCGTCTTCCCTGGAGCAGGTAGCATGGCGTCTCTCTGAAGGCGTCTGCTCTGGAGAGGAGAGCTGTCGAGTCTGACCTCACTTCCTCTTCCTCCCGGCATTCTGTTCTGTTTACTCCTCCCACCTATCTCCTAACCAATGAGAGCCAAGCAGCTTCTTTTATTTTAACCAATGACCTTCCTCCATCACCTGTGTGTCACTTCTGGATCCATTTTGTTTGGTTGGCCTTTTCCTCCTTTAGAGGGTCCTGTGTTCCAGGTTTTCCTTGTCTGCTAGCTTTTGATTGTGTGTCAGGCATTGTGAATTTGATCTCACTGGGTGCTAGATAGCTTGTGTCCTTGTTCATATGTCAGTGTGCTCCGGGATGCGGTTAGGTTGCTCCAAAGCAGTTTGATCTTTCTGAGTTTTGTGTTGTAAACCTTTGTTGCTCTGATTTCCCTGGACCATCAGCTCTGTGCTCTCCACTCAGGTGATGTCCTGGGCTCTGCATACTTCCTGTCCTTTCCCATCCTCCTGTTGGCCACACACTTTAGCCTGGACACTCTCTTACAGGACACACTACATGTTTTTCCTTTTAGAGATCGTAGTCCTTCATTGATGGTTACTTTGGTCTTGACAATTACCTGATTCTCTTTCTGTCCAGAGGCAGAAGGTATCTGTTTTACTGTACCTATTTGAAATTAGCCTCCATGTCTGCATTCAGGCCCCCACGAGGACGAATAAGGGGCTTTTCTCTGGGTTTCCATTTTGGCTGCATATTATAACCCCGTTTTTATTCTCTTTTTCTCTTACGTTTTGTTTCCTTGAGAACAGGGAATGGCTTTTGTCTCTGGGTTTCTAATGCCTAGTAGTTTTTCAATAAGTATTTGTTGAATGGGTAAACAAATGAACACATCAGATTCAATTTTTAAAGTGGCAGTTTATGAACGAGTTTTGGATGTAGTTATTTTAACAGAAGTGAGGTTGCATTAGAATGGATGCAATTGAAGTTTTTCAACTTTCTAGGTAACTGTGTTCATGGCTCAGGATTTTTTCTTTTTTTGTGACCTATTTATTTTTTTGTAGCTTCTCACTGGGAGGTTTTTGCTTTTGTTTTTGTCACTTGATAGTGTTTGACATGACATGAGGAAGGAAAGCAAGACACCAAGAACTAAGAAGCGAATAGCCTAGTGTATGCACCATTGACATTGTCTGACTTTTGGGTAGCTCACTTTAGGGCAGACCCGTGGCTGTGGGATATCCACTCCTGAAAGGATCTAGGCGATTGTTCTTATCTCAAGTACCTTTTCCATGTTGGATATACTTGGGTAACTGCTCTGCAAATAGCCCTCAGCCTGTACGCTCTTATCAATTGGAGATAATTGACTGTGGATATGTACAACCGGGACCATAGCCAAAGACAAGTTCATGCATTTGGGTCTTAAAGGGCCAGTAGCCTGGACTGTATTTTGTGAGCCTCTCAAGGCCTTTGCTCCGTCTGCTCAGTGGCTGTTGGTACCCTAGGCGACTCTGACAATGGGAAGAATGGAAAGGACTTGGAGTCGACTGCATGTAGGCTCAGTGTTAGCCGGGAAGTAGAAATTACAGCATCTCATCTGCCATGTTTCTTCTTGGAGCAGATGAGGTACTACACAGTAGTTTCCATTGTAGGTCTAGGTGTGCAGGACCCCTCCCTCTCCTTTGTAGCTTATTCAAAAGGCAGGCATCTGTCTCCGAAGTTAAATTGTACCTTGTGGCTACCAGCACTCAAGGCAAATAGGATCACGGTACCTGAGTTTCCTGTTTATTTTTTTCTCCTTAACAGTTTAATGTATGTTCATTGCTTTTAAATGAAGTGCTCATTTTTCCAGCATAGTTTCCTTGACCTAACCCCCCCCCCCCCGTTGCTGGTGATGATATTATTAAAGATATCTCCATCCTCCCTGGTGTTTTGTTTTGTTTTGTTTTGTTTTGTTTTGTTTTGTTTCCTTCTTCTTCTAGGGATCAACATCCAGGTCCTGGGAGGCTTCCATGAACAGATGCTCCACATTAGCCGGGCAGTTCAATTCTGCTTCTTAGATATGGATGAAGAAGCCTCTCTGGTTTGCACAGGTGAAGACAGAGTGTATTTTGCCCATTTTCCTAGAATGGCAATGGTTCTGGGGCTAAACCAAGATTAGACCCTGTCACTTTAAAGAGTCTGACTTTCTGCTTCAAGAGGAAACTGTGTTGTCTTCTGAAATACTAGTTGACTTTAACTTTGAAGGGCACTTCGTATTTAGATCCGATGACAGTGTGGTTTTTCCTCCTGTCTTGTTTCCTTGCTGGTCGGATATTGTTTCTCTGCCCTATGCTGCCTCAGAGACCCTGACGGCAAGTCTCAGTGCTATCAAGAATGCTAACCAAGATGCTTCTCCTTCTTTGCCCTATTGTTTGATTCCTGTGATCTTTCCCACTATGTAATAAATTTTGTTATATTCCGCTCTATCAGGTACAATAAGTGCCCATGTAAAGAAACAAATGTATATATGAACATATGAGCAGATCAATCTCTTTACTTATCTACTTACTGGTTCTATTTACTATTCTATCCTATTTACTATTCAAGGGTCTCCAGGGTCCTAGTTTGACTGTGTAAGTGCTGTCAGGAAATAGGAAGTGGGATAGTAGAGTGAGAAATCAGTCTGTGTTAAGAGTCGAACAGAGAGTCCGTGAAAAGATGGTCTCAGGCTGAGCCTGCATTCACATCACACACACACACACACACACACACACACACACACACACACCCCAAGTAAACAAATATTTAAAAGGTAGGTGAACACATCAGGTGGTGGTGGCGCACACCTTTAATCCCAGCACTCGGGAGGCAGAGGCAGGAGGATCTCTGTGAGTTCGAGGCCAGCCTGGTCTACAAGAGCTAGTTCCAGGACAGGAACCAAAAAGCTACGGAGAAACCCTGTCTCAAAAATCCAAAAAAAAAAAAAAAAAAAAAAAAAAAGAAAAGAAAAGGAGCTTGACCTATCTTGTGTGCCCTTGCAGGGATGCTCAGAGCAGCTGGAGGAGTTTTGCATGTGATTTCATCTGCATGCTCCCTGCAGCTACCCAGCACAGCCCTATGGTCATCCTGCACCCTTTCTAGCTGGCTGGGATCTTGAGTTGCGTGCTCTTGAGAGCAGTTAACCCTCACGCGCGCCAGTGTTTCATCACAGAGCAGACCTGTGAAGGCGATGGTCCCACGTGTTGCCCGCAAGACTCTGTGGTGCTTCTGTTCCCACCCCCACCCCTCCACCCCTGGAAGGCAGCTTCAGATTCTCTGCCATGTTTATCTTCATTGCTAAATACTTGGAGCAGACTGGCGTGTAAATGTCCTCAAATGTTAACAGAACCCTCATTGGCTTTTGCTAGTTGGTGGTCTCAAGACCAATCACCCATCCATCCGGATGCTTGTGACTTAACCTGTACTAACTGTCCCTAGACATCTAATCGTATTTCTCCCCACTTCCCTGCAGATAGCTCAATATCTATCCTCCTGCCTTTCTCCTCTTCCTGTATCTTGACTGTTGCCCATGTGGTTTCTCTTTTACAGAAAGCAGCCCCCCTCCCCTGCCATTCTCCCAAAATACCCAGGACCTTCTGTTCTTTGAAGCTCACTTTCAGGGAAAGTGTGGCAAGAAAAATAGGTCCCCTTGTCATTCTACAAAGAATTTGCTTTTTAGGTTAAATAATAAATTAACATACATGTTGTTTTCTTAGAATCGCGCCCGCCATAGTAGGTGGTCAGTACCTAGCTATAGCCATTACTTTGTTTAAATCCTATTAGCTGTCTATTCAGCCCTTCTGTCTCCTCTCTGCTGGACTGCTCCTGCTCCAGACTCAGGGATGCAGAAACGAGGACGCTGTGGAGCTTGTAGACAGAGGCAAGCTTGGCTGTCCTCCACTTTCCTGGAGAGTGGTCTTGGCAGGACGTTGGCCTGACCCCACTAGACCTTCCTCGCCCCTATAGTCTCTCTTCTGTTTGTTCAGGTTCCTGGTCAGAGTGAGACAGGGGCAAGAGCAGAGGCTTCCCTATGGGTGGGGGCAGATCTGAATTCTAACCTGCTCCCTCATCAATCAGTTCCCCATGCCAGTCTCTTCCTCTTCAGGAGAGTAACAAGGAGGGAGGCAATTATAAACTTGGCCCTGAACTTTACTCTTCTGGTTTTGTAGAAGCTGTGAAATAGCCCCACGACTATATTAATAATCCGTATTTTTTAAGGTGAGGAAACTGAAAAAGAAATGTCAGGATGCTGGTCTGTGTGAGCTCCAAAGTATGGAAAAGTCCTGGGAATTTGTGGAGGAATTGGGGGCATTCTGAAAAAGAGAAGCCTGTGGGCAAGGGTCAAGGTGTAGGACTGGGGAGAGGTGCGCGGAGAGCAGTAATATCGAGCCAAACCCAGGCTCACACCACACTTCTTGCACTTGTGCCACGGCAAACTCTGCCATGGTTAAAAACATGCCACGATTTCTGACACACAGGCCAGAGTGATACTAGCTGCCATTACTGTTCTATAATTCAGGCCTTTTCTCAGCACAGGAACTCCAGAGACATTGCTTGGAACAGTTCATCAGATAATGGGTATAAGAAGCCAGGTTAGTCTACCATTTCAAAAGGAGAATGCTTGGAGACCATCTTAAAAAAAAAATAAAAAATGCCAAGTAGAATCCAGAGGAGCACAATATTAAACAAGATTCTGTATTGGAAAATTTTGTGGGGAGGGGAATGGAGGCGCTTTGGTTAGCTCATAGTGTTTTCATCAAAAACAAAGGAATTGATGCATTGCTCAGTCCCATAGACATCTCTTGGCATCACGGCAAATACGTAGGAAAGAAGTGTACTCTTAACTGGTAGAAGCCAGTCTGCCCTCTCACATCCCTCCCTTCACTTTAGTACAAAGCTGACAGTGGTTTGCTGGATGGTGTTTCAATAGAGTCAAGTTTGCTTGCCTTGAACATGACTGAACCAGAAGACTAGGATTTCGCTGTTTAGAAAGGAACTCCACTCCAGAAAAAGCCTAGCTGTCTGGGAGGGGTCTGGAACTGTTGAGCACAGCAGCCTCAAGCCTTCTCCACCCTTTCCCCCATTTCAGCAGCAGAAGGCTGTTATTGCGAGCACGCGATAAAACAAAGCTGTTCCCTGAGACGGGGCTGCCAGAACTTTTATCTTTGTGGTTCTCTTGAATTTGAGGCAGGGGATAATTATAGCAAATGTAGGTTCAAAGTAACAGTTTCCATCCTGCTAATCGTCACTGTTTTGATTTTTCTTTCCTAAGCTTTTATTTGTTTCGGTCCCCTTTCGTGCATACAACACAATATGCATGACAGAGCAATGTATCTCAGGAAGGGCCAGGAAGTCACTTCTGTATGCTGGGTAGCCAAGAACATTCTGCAGACCCATCTAATCACCCTGCAAGACAAATCCGAAGACAAGTTCAGCGTGTTGAAACACTTGCACACTGGGAGAAGCCAGGATCCCCTCCCCTTCCCGTTGCCCTCCCCAGCAGCTTGCTGGGGACTCTGTTCTATCTGAGTTCTTTCTGTGATTGCCTACTGTCAGACCAGAGAAATCTGGGTTTGGAGGAGTTCTTTAAGATCACGGTACTTAGCAATAGAGCGGAAAGGCACCAGGATGCAGAGGAAGTGTTCAGAACACTTCAGGAAATCTTGAAAGATTAAATATTTGTTCCAGTCGGCTAGCACATCAGTGTTCCCATTCTTTCTGTGATGTATGAAGTTTAGAATTGATCTCATGTATATTCCAAGGTTGGTTAGAATGAAGAAATTGGAATATTTAGCATTGTCTATAAAGAAAGAATGTTCGTGCGGTTTTGATCTGATGCGAACAGTAAGTAATGCGTATTGCCCTCTCTCTTCTCCCTTATTTCAGAGTTTCTCTGCCTGTGACATTTCCACAAAATGCTTAGAAATGAAGTTTGCTTTACTGCAGGCAGGATGCACACAGAGTCTCTCCTCTCCTCGTCTGATCTGTCTGCCAAATCTCTCGACTTCATAGCTCTCATAACCTAGCTAGTCTCCCCATGGCTGTGGGGGAGACATGGCTTTGAAAATAGAATTTTGAGTGAAGAAATCTGGAGGTTAGGGAGGGGTGGCCAGGCTCCATGGCTCCTGGTTAGTTTCAGTGCTCAGCGACATGCTGTCTTCCCTAAGGCCCTGGAAGAACCACTGCGTACTGCTTGCCTTTTGTAGAGTGCGTTTTGCCTCTTGGTATGGGTGTTTTTTGCTGTTTAATTCATAGAAGCATGTGGCCTTCCTGTGCCTTGGTACCATCCATCTGTATTGTGGGGTTATCAGGTATTTCCTGAACAACTTCGGGTTGTAGCGGGGAGTAAGCGATCCTATGCAGAGAAGCCTTTTAAGAATGATTAAGTATAGCACAGGCATAAAGTGACATAAAAATCATCAGAGCCTTTATTAGTCAATTCTACTTTTGTGACCCCATAAAATTTGATTCCTTCCAGCTCTGGCAAGGATAGGGTCTTGCCTAGCTGTCTTCTTTTAGAAAAGCTGAATGCTTGCCAATAGCCTACAGAAGTTAAGGAAGCAGCAAGATGCTCAGAGAGTTCAGGCCTTCCCAATTACCCCAGAAAAACTCTCAGGCCATTTTTGCCCAGCCTTACTGTTTGTGCCAACTCTTTGGGAACTAAGGCAACCCTCTCCTCTCTCAGGTTAAAATGGTACCAAATAGAAGCCAAAACACTACAGCTCTTTAGTTCCTTCAGTCCGGTTTGCTGGAGCTGTCTGTGCCCCTGTGGCTATGATAGTGTGGAGTGGGTAAAGACAAGTGGGGCCAGGTTGGGGATTGGGCTAACAGTCTAGGAGAAGGAAGATAAAGAGACAACAGACGTTCTTGCCTCTGCAGTTTAACAAACAAGATGTCTCTGGGAAAGCCATGCTCTTCTGTGGGTTTAGGTTTCCCAGGTGTGTGGTGCAAGCCTGGGCAAGACGTTTGGAGTGACCTCCAACCCTGAGGTCTCTTTTAACTTGCCCATCTGTTTGTCTGTGATAACCCAAAGCTGTGTGCCAGACCGCCTTCCCAGAGTGACGGAAGGGAGGGTATGAATCTGATGGTGTATTTTAATTTGTGTGTTATATATGTATCTTCTCATGCACATCCTGGTGCATATGTGTGCAGTTGCCCAGGGAGTCCAGTGTAGCCCATCAAATTCCCAAGAGTGTAGTTGTCTAAAGGTGGTTGTGAGCTAGCTAATGTGGGTCTTGGGAATCAAACTCCAGTCTTCTGTAAAATGGCGAGGACTTTTAGCCACTGAGGCATCTGTCTAGCCCCTGGTGGTATATTTTCAACAATCATTATTTATGATTAATCTCATTGGCTAGTTGCATTATCGAGCATTCAAAATTAGCATTGCCTTGTTTTGTCTTATCTTGGAACAGTGGACCATAGATGATGGTACTCACTCATCTAACCAATACCTGACCTTGCAAAAGAGGCCGAAGCAAACATCTGGTGGGCACACACGCGTGCATGTGCTACTATGACTACTGATGTCTGTGGTGGTGCGGGTACTTCAGTGATAGGGGCCGTTATAATCAAGTCATCTTTCTTTATCCTAAATAAGGCTGTGCCTATATGTTAGGTTCTAAGTGTTCATCTCTCCCCCCACACATATTCACACGTGTGTGATGGTTTGAATAGGACTGACCCCATAGGCTCATATATTTGAATGACTGGTTATTAGAGGGTGGTCCTACTTGACCAGAATTAGGAAGTGTGGCCTTGTTGGAATAGGTGTGCCCCTGTTGGATGAAGTTTGCCACTGGTGGTGGGCTTTGGGGTTTCAAATGCTCAAGCCAGACCAAATGTCATTCTCTCTTCTGGTTGCCTGAGGATCCAGATGTAGAATTCTCAGCTCCTTCTCCAGCATCACATCTGTCTCTATGCCACCATGCTTCCTGACTGATGACAATGGACTAAACCTCTGAAACTGTAATCCAGCCCCAATTAAATGGTTTCCTTTATAATAGTTGCAGTGGTCACAGTGTTTTTAAACAACAATAGAAACTCTAACTAAAACAATACATCTACGTATACATATAACTAATTTAATCTATACAATATTTTAAACTAGGTGTTTGTTGTGAGGCCATAAACTAAGAAAGACAGATGAACCCTCTTCTCGCATCCCTAAACTTAGCCCCATCCTCAAGTGTGAGGAGTCCCTAGGCACAAAGTTCATTATCTGAATTCCATGTTCAGAGGATTCATAGACCCAGGGAATTGGGTGTAAATTGAATTCATGTGCCCAGATGTGTACTTTTGTACCAGTGTGGGAAGGGCCAGTACCTGAAAATTTCCACCATATCTTTAGAACTGTCCCTGTTTTGTCCTTAGCAGGACCTGCTGGGTCAGCACTACACCTGGATGAATGTTCTGGGTTGCTCGTTAGGACAGTGCATGGTCAGGTGAGCTCATAGGAAGCAGATGTCTCCAGTGTCCCTCTCTTGTTTAGTTGATTGGACAATGCCTTCTCCATCCTTTGAAGCCTCTGATTCTTCCGATCACCTTTTTCTTTGAATTTTTAGAGTCTCAACGATTTTTCTTTTGTTTTAATGCATCCTTGCTGACTTCTCCAAGCTTTGTTCAGTCCACCTATGACTTTTCAAATATTTTACTATCTATAATACAGTGTTGATTAAAACTAGAACACACATACGCATGCACGCATACACACACACACTCATACACACACACACACACACACATCATTAGCTACAGATCTCAGAAACCGAGAGCACAGTCAAGGGCAAATCTTTAAAGAGTTCCAGTTATTAGAAAGATGACAAAATTCCACTACAAAATAGGTTTGTTATGCTCTTGGCCAAAGGAGTAACTAGCATGTCTCTGTTTTAATCTGGAAAGTTTTACCACCTGACGCCTGCATGTTAAAATGAAGTGGTGCACAGGCATGTGTGTGTGTGCACGTGCACATGTGTGTTTGCAGCGTGTGTGTGTGCACATGTGTGCACGTGTGTGTGCACAGGCATGTGTGTGTGTGCACGCGCACATGTGTGTTTGCAGCGTGGGGGATTAAAACTAGGTCCCTATCGGTGCTATGCAAGTTTTCTGCTGCTCATCTCCAGCCTCCCCCTTCTAATAAGCTTACAACATTGTTTCTTGTGAGCTCTTACACTGTGGCTAGGCATTGACTATGAGGTCAGGCTTGGGTTCAAATTGCAGCTGTGTTCCTGACAAGCTGGGTGACTCTGGGCAAGTTTATTTCATCTCTCAGAGTCCCCTTCCCTCTCAGAGGAGAAAGCAATAATTATATATTACTCAGAGAGCCGGAGGGAGTGAAACCAGGCATGTTTATATATTTAACGCTAGCCTTTTATAGAATAAGCACTTGATAAGCGCTGCTGTTGTTAGTGATTTTTATCATCATTAAATTAGCATCTGTAATGTGGGAGACACAGCGCTGGCCACGTAGTAGGCACCACAGCAGGCACTTTATTGGATTTGATAGCGTGCGTTCTTCTGTGAGTGAATCAGGTGAGCAACAGTAGCTTTTGATGACTGGAGCACACAGAGGCTCTGCCTTGAAGCCAGCTGTCCGCCCAGTGAGGCGGCTAGCAAGCTAACACTGGAGTGGGCAGAGCAAGGCAAACAGCCTCGAGTTGTGCTAAGGGGCACCCCCTCCCCGGCTGAAGGAGGAAAGGAGAGGGGCAGAGAGGTTACTTTCAAGAACTGCCACATGTCACCAGAATGCCCCCCCTCCCCCGGCATCAGTGCTGTTTGGCTGTCTTCTCTTTGCCCAGGAGAAGCCAAAATGTTAAATTGGTGCAGCTTACAAGATCTGACAGAGAAATTCTTCACGTCTGGCCTGGATGTCTAAGTAAATTTGGTCTACTCCTTGTGGTCTGGGGCAAGCGCTGGAAGCCATTAGAAATGTGAACAAAACCCTCCATTCAAAGACTGCTCGTTTCCTGCTGGGGTAATCCAAGTATCACACAGAAGAAACATACGCGAGGAGAACGCGGCTGCCCAGGGCAAACCCCACCAAGGTGTCTGCGAAGTCATCGCCCCAGATGACTTAGAATGTTACTTCCACTTGATCATCTTGAATAAGTGGTTTCGTTTGAAAATGAGAGCTGTGCTTTCCCTCCGAGAAGGGCAGCGGGGGAATGGCCTGCGTCTTGTCAGTCAAGTTTCAGAGCTGGCTCTTTCTGCTTCCCTTGAAGTTCCAGAGTCCCTAGTTTGGGGTTTCGCTTTCATTAGTTATGGTGCAGGGTCTACTGCCTTGGACCGGGCAGCTCAGCGGCTGGCAAAGCCTTTATTAAGAAGGTTTTGTGGAGGAGCCTTCGCTTATCTCGGGAAATATCGGAGTTGCTCGTAAACTGCTTCCTTTTTGTGCAGAAATTTATTTTCTGTGACATTCCAGGTGTTCTTTTATATGGAGTTGAAAGGAATAGATTTGATAGTTAAGTTGGATTCTTTGCCCCCACTAAGAAGAGTGTTTTTTCCCCTTGGTGGATTAATCGAGGTTGAAATCAGATAATCTCTGCGAGACCACTGGGTGCCCACCTATGGAGCTCTATTGCTTTAGTCTCGGCTCGGCTGTGCCGTGTGGGGAAGCTGTTCAGTGCCTGCGCTTTCAGTGCTTGGGGACCTTTTCCTTTTCTTTCTTTCTTTCTTTCTTTCTTTCTTTCTTTCTTTCTTTCTTTCTTTCTTTCTTTCTTTTTCCTTGGGACAGTCTCACTCCCGCCAGACTGCACTTCTGGAGAAAGAGACAAAGCCTTATTCATCGTAGCTTGCGTAGTACCTCATCAGACACACAGCCAAGGCCTTTTCAAAGTGAACGAATGAAAGGGGCATTTTTCTTAGACCTGAGTGATGGGCCAGGTGGTCTCACCCAGCAAAGGGGCTGGGCAGGCTCCTCCCCGCTTCCCCTGAGGTGCTCAGCCTCTTCCTGGGCTCCATCTCTGCCTTGTTTCTTTTCTCAAAGGCAGTGGATGCAGGAACGCCTCTCTTCTTTCTTCCTGGAGGAATTCAGCTGCAGAATTAAATAGGTGCAGCCCATTCTTTCCCACATATTATCTGTGTGAAGTACATGGAGAGATAGCATCGCACAGGAAGAACCCAGCCATTTCGGTGACATTTAAGGAGTCATGGCTGTACACATAGCAGCAGCTCCCTTGTCAGACAATGGCAGGTCTGGGTTATATCAGGAGTCGCATGGTGTTCCCTGTCAGGTTTTGTTCCCCCCTCCGAGTTGTGCTGACCTCTCAAGAGAAAATATTCCCCATCTAATAAAAGTCAGGGCAGATTTATGGGCTTGCTCCTAGCCACTTGTCCTTTCTCCTCGAACAGAAAAATAAATCTAGGAGAGGAATCATGGTCACCTTTGGACCACAGAGATGGGGGCAGGGCAGGGCAGGGCCCAGAGTTCCAACCTTCTCTGGGCTTACTTAGCTCCTTCTCAGTTCCAACTGCTGGGGGATGTTGAGACTTGTGGCCTGCTGTCAGTGGCGAAAAGGGTCATTCTCAGCCTGCTGGGCCTCACTCTGGCACCCAGGTGGGGCTGAGCCTCCCTGACCAATCGTGTTGATCTTTGTGGGAAGGGCTCTCAGTAATTAGAGGCCCAGAAAAGTGTTCTTTGTTTTGTGGCCTCTGTTGTGACAGTTGCCTTTCGACCAGTTCTCCTAAGTGTCCTGTCATCATGTCATATCCTTTGTTCAACAAGGATGTGCTAAAAATTGACTCTGCCTTCAGTTCACTGTGTACTTCAGCAGTGACTTAAAACAGGTCCTGAGTGTGGGACATAGGCCTTAGTCTGGACTTCAAGGACCTTGTCACTTAGGAAGAAAGAGAAATGTGGCCAGGCCCTAGGATCTAGTGGGATGACTTGAGCAAGGGGCTTGGAATCTTGAGTTCAAATTCAGCCTTTGCAATATATTAACTTGTTTGGCTCTGGGCAAGTTCCTTAATCTTTTGAATTCTTTGAAGGGTAAATAATGCGTGCCTTCCCAGAAAGTTCACTCGAGGGTTTGGCATAAGGAATGGGAAGAGCCCAGGCAAGAGCTGATGCCAAAGCATGCGCAGTGTCTGTCCAGGTCCAAGCCAGATGGGAACCCAGGGCTTCCCTGGGACTTGAGGGAAAGTGGATGTGAGCTCCCATCCATAACCAAGAAGCTATCTCCAGTTGACAGCTGCTGGCAAAGGCAAAGTTAGTTTTCTCCAATGGAGTCTCACTGGGTACACAAACCAAACTTAGAGGCAAAGGGTAGGTCCTATGCCCAGCAATAGATGGCCAACACTAAACAAACTTGATGGGATTTTTGGATTTTTTTTGTCTCTTATTGTTTTTTTGTTTTTTTTTTTGGTTTTTCGAGGCAGGGTTTCTATGTGGTTTTGGAGCCTGTCCTGGAACTAGCTCTTGTAGACCAGGCTGGTCTCGAGATCCGCCTGCCTCTGCCTCCCAAGTGCTGGGATTAAAGGCGTGCGCCACGACCGCCCAGCCTCTTATTGTTTTGTTTGGGCTTCTCTCCCCATTTCTTCTCTTTAGTGGCCTGCCTTCCTTCCTTTCTTCCTTCCTTCCTTCCTTCCTTCCTTCCTTCCTTCCTTCCTTCCTTCCTTCCTTCCTTCCTTCCTGTGTGTATTTTTCATGCTTTTTCTTTGTTTTTGTTTTATTCTGGCTTGTTTGGTTTTTTTTTTTGATAAATGTGTTTGTTTTCTGAGTAGCAAAAAGGTATGGATTTGGAAGAGTGGGGAGGTGGGAAAGATATGACAGGAAATGAGGGAAGTATTTAAAATTATTGAATTATTATTTTCAATAAAAATAGTGAGACAAAGAAGTGGTAGCACCTAATTTTTTTTGTTTGTTTTTGTTTTGGATAGGTGAAGTAGATAAATCCCTACACAGGTTCTGAACAACAGGTATGTACCATTCCCCTGGGCCATCAGGACAGGAAAAAGGCACTGAGCAGTTCGTAGGGGATATGTAAATAAACTGGGTGCAGAAAGATGCGTGGGGTTTGGAGTGTGTTAAGGGAGAATAAACACAAAATTGCATCTGAGACATGTATTTTTACACCTCTTTGTTTTCAGTACACAGTTACTCATTCTGCATGGTTATTATTAGCATTTTTTTAAAGAGGGCACTAACTGATTCCAGCCAGGCATCCTCACTCATACTTTCTGAGTGGCTAATGCTTAGCTGACATGTTATAAAGCTAATTTGTTTATAGTCGTGTCACATAATTATACACGCCGTATATAGTATGCTTTGAAATTATTATTTATTGCATAAACAGTGCCACAGAAACTGAACTCAAATCACAAGGAAGAGCGAGTGTGGGTTCGCAGCCTTGGCAAATGTGCAGCAGGGACAGCAAGCACTCAGGGTGTCACCATTTGCACAGATAGCTTTGGGGCTCATCACTGGGGCCTGTGCACTTTACACATGGACGTTCTCTCCTACATACCCTTGGCTTTCTGTTCTCCCCAGACTCCCACCGCACACACCATGGTAGTCATGTGTGCTGCAAACATTAATCACGTGATATTTAGAGAACCCACAATTCAGACTTGGACTCTGAAGAAGAGAACCCCACCTCTATCATTATTTGGGTTCGTTCTTTGCTCCCTGGGGTGAGAGTAGGAATTAAGGATGGCAGAAAGAGAACCCACAGTTCGTCATTCCAGACAACGAGGTGCTTTGGTTTAGAAACTTAACAGCATTGTCTATCAGAGTGAAACAAGCTGCTTTGTCGTTTACATTCAAAGACGAAGAACTGGATGGCAGTATTTAGAGGCTCTGACATGTGCAGGAGTCAGGGCTCTATATTATCAGCTTCAGCAGAGAAAGTGGGGGTGTGTGCAATTGTAAAACACGTAGCTCTTTAGCTTATTCTGGAATGTTTTTACTCAGGCTCAATGCACCTGATGATGTATGTTTTGTCTTACTAAGTGTGTCTTGTCTTGGAGGATGAGATAAGTCATGGCACATCTGGGTTGACAGGGGTGGGGTTCTGGGGGAGAAAGATGCTAGCTTAACACTTTCCAAAATTTTCCAAAGTGTGCACAGTGCACCTGACATTTCCTGCAACCCAGAGAAGCTGACAATGCAGCCGAAAGTGAGAAGCAGTCTTTGAAGTTAGACAGTGGGGGGTTCAAGTCTTCACTCTGGCACTAGTTTGTTAGCCTCGGGGCAAATGACTTAATGTTTCTAAAGCTATGGAGAAGATAATTATAACAGCTACCTCACATAGTTATGGTGAGGATTAAACTGGATGGTAGAAATAATACACATAACACAATGCCTGGTATGAACAATGGACACCCAATAAATATACTGTATTGTTATTTCCTGCTTTACATTGTAATTTTATTGCTTTGCAAACTGAACATATCCTCGGAGCAAGGCAGTATTGGATCCACATATTATTTTTAGTAGTTCGAAACCCAAGAGAAGTAAACAGTTCTGGTCATTGTAATAAGCATGTAGTAGATAATGTCCTTGAAATACGGTGCCTACGGAGGAAGACTATAAAAGGGGCCTCTGGTTTTAAAAAACTGTGGGACTCCAGCTGAGGAAGTTATCCCTTTCTTTGGTGAAAGCTTGTGGCCTTCAGTAATTAATGGGAGTCAACTGGGGTGTGTTATGGGGAGACTAGATTACTTGCTACAAGAGATCGTTGCGCCACAGAGCCCCTGAAGTCCACACGCTGGAGTCCCGGTCCCTCGGTTGTGTTTACTGAATTGTGCTGCATGTTCCCCCTGCCAAGTGCCTTGGAAGGCGTGAGAAGAACTGGAAACCTGGGAGCAGTGAGAAAACTTCTAGGCAAATGGAAACCGGTTTCCCTGCCCAAGTTCGGTGGAGCATTTGCTCTAGGCGACCAGGCAGGCTCCAGCTCCAGAGACAGCGTCTTTACACTACCCCTCCCAGTCGTTAAAATATAATGTAAACTGACGTGACTTGATTTTTGACATTCTATCACAGTCTCTGTGGATTTACCATAATGTCCATTTTTTTCTCATGCTCATCCTCACTGGAGACTGACGGGTAAACACCAGTGTGGAAGCTGGTCGGAATGGAACTCGTCCAGGAAGTGATTAGGGAACTTGCAGCTTTCTGAAGCCGGGTGCAGGGTGGATGAAGTCATTATTATTTTAATGAAACTTGTTTTAGCCGGGGTCTCTTAACCATTTGTTTTCTAGTTTTAATATTGAGTCACTAATTTACACTAATGAGACGCTGTCAAGATTGAACAACACTCTCATTCTGGGTTAGCCAACATATAAGATCTAACTTGAACTGTGGCTCCACCGGGGCTGGATATTAAACTTGGTAGGGAAATAGAAACAAGCAAAGTATCTGGTTCCAACAGAAACCGCTGCATCTATGAAGAAATCCTGGCCAAGCTATTTCATCTTATGTACAAGGGTGGTCTAGAGCAGTCCTGTCAGCAAGCAGGTATCACCCTTTCTGGGACATTTACAGACTTCTCTGTCTACTGTGCATTCCATGTACATCAGTCTTTTGAGAGTCACTGGTGGATCATCCATTGTGAGAATTATCTCTTAAACCTGGGAAGCAAGCAAGGCATAGTGGAAAAGAGGAGCGTTGGGTGACACAGATATAGGTCCAGATCTCCAGTTGGCAAGGAGCACATTGGCCTCCTTTTCCTTTGGTTCTCTGTAACACAGGGTAGTGGTGTTTTTAGCGTATTGGTATCCAGAGGATTAGTAGAGATGGCATGAAGAGCTAATGGCATGCTTGGCATCTAGTTGGTGTTCATTATAGGGAGGTTTAAAGATGTGCATACCATCCAATTAAATTCCTCCCAGATTTATTCAAGGCCACCCAGCCTCTCTTGGCCTTCTCATCCATTATCAGTTATGTGTGTGTTCTGGAAGACAATCTGATTTTATCATTAGCTCAGAAGGAAGGCAAGCCTACTGCCAAAAGATGCTTCTCTCTTCCTGTTGTATACAGGAAGGTACATATGGTATTGGGTCATCCAGTACTTAACTTCATGGTGCTAATGGTCTGTGTTAATTATGATCTTTTTTCTTTACATCATACAATAGTAAGAATATCTTGTGCTTTCATAATCTCTCTTGTTTCTCCAAACCTAGAAAAGAACTGTATGTGACTGTGGCTAGGACTGAGAAGTGTCTCTGTAGAAGGTGAAACATTTTTATTGGGATAACATTTTCCTTTCTGAGTGTAGCCTCCACTTTGCTTCTCTGACCCACTGTGAGTGTATCTGTTTATCTGTGTCTATGTGTGAATGTGTGTGCATATATGTGTATGGGCATATGTTGATGCTAGAGGTCAGCCTTGGTGATGTCCATAGGAGCCTTCTCTCTTGACTCTTAGACAAATCTCTCATTAAGACTTGAGCTTGATGCCCAGATGAGGCTGTCTTACCAGTAGATCCCAGAGATTCTGTTACCTCTGCCTCCCTAGAACTGTGTTTACAAGTATTTACCATCATACCTGGATTTTTGTGTAGGCTTTGAGGACCAAGCTCAGGTCCCCATGTTGGTACATTAAGGCTAGAATGGTTTAGCCATCTCTCTAGCCCTTCCAACTCATTCTATCCTTAGAAACAAAATGGAACTGACAAACCAACATTTGTATTACAGTGATAAAACCCAGAAAGAGTTAATAAGCATTGTCTGGAGCCTATCTCTGACAAGGCAACCTCTTTTTGGTGGACAAATTCCAATCTAAGAGTGAACCATACAAATATCCCAGCCCCACTGATGCAGTAAAAGAAAAAGTCCTGCCAAAAATCCCCAGAAATGGTTCAAGAAAAGAAAAGAACTCTTACTGGAAAATACATTCCCTTATGGATAAGGATGCTTGAAATCGCAGAAGATTCTTTAATTATGTCTTTTCCTATGTATTATTGTCCAAAAAATGGAAAATAATCTTAAAACAACCACAGAAATACCACACGCGTGCTTAGAGCAACAGTGAAGCTTTCTATACATTTTGATTTTAATGAAGAATGTTGTGCTTGGCGCTGGTGAGATGGCTCGGTGGCTGAGAGTGTGTCCTGTTCTTGTATGGGTCCTGAGTTCAACAGCATTCATGTCAGGTGGCTCCCAATGCCTCAGGGGGCTCAACATCCTCTTTTGGCCCACACGCTCATGTACACAGTCACCACACGGGTACATACATGCACATAAATAAATAATAAGTAAATGTGTTTTTAAAAGAATGCTGTACTCCTGGGAGGCATTGTCAAACTCAAAAGCATTGTGATAGTTGTGATGGATATTTCCTCTTGGAGATGCTCCTTTTCTGGAATGTGTTTATAGATCTTGACCTTGGATGCTTCTCCTGACTCAGAAATTGGAAAGCATTTTTCTAGGGGAGCCAGGACTGAGTGTGGGCCGCTGCCATGGTTTGGACCAGCGCTGGCATGCGAAGAATCATCCCATCCTTTGCAGAGCCCTGGTGCTGGAGGCATAGCTTCTTTGTTTATGGTGAACTATAAACAATGGGCAGGGCTCTCTCCCAGAGCAAGGTGATTGCTAAGTAGATGTCTTCCCAAACTCAGTAATGAAAGAGGAACTGGCGAAGGAAGCGGAGGTGAGAAAGTGCATTTTCCTTATAATTATCTTTCACTGAAGAACCCTCTTCTCTTGTTCCGTCTCGTTTACAGTGTGGTTTGTCTCCCCACTGTTCAAACTTGTTAACTTCTTGATTTGACTGGAAAACCTTTCTTTTCCTTCCTTTTAGGGTCTGATTCCTTTGGTCTTCCGGGGGTGGTGCAGAGCTGTAAAGGGAAGGAAGTGGCAGCGCAGGGCAGGAAGAGGGGCCTGGGGGTTCCAGGGCCACATCTCTACCATCCCACTAGGAGCAGGCGTGGTCTCTGCCACTTCTGTTGGGTGAGCGAGTGTAACTCCCTCACTTGTGAGATGCAAGTGGTCCTAAGCCGGGGAACTTTCCTGCATGTCCTCTATGCTGATCTCTGGGTAGTAAAGACATGAGCATCCGGATGACAGCGAGGGTGCCCCCTGGGACCTCTCTCCTCTTAGTATGCTTAAGACCCTTTTGGAAACACGGCAAATACACATCCAGCAAACAGCCCTGGTTAGTCCCTTACCTTAGGACATTGTTTGGACATGTTCTCTTGTTCTGTGCTGAATGTGTTCTAGTGTGTCGCTGCTTTTCATAAAATGCTGCGCAAGCACCTGAGCAGCATGCCCCAGACACTGTCCATGAGCTCTGTGTGCAGAAAGCATGTTACTGTCCTCCTGCTGGAAAGGGCAGTTTCTTGGATTTCTGCGAGGTCACCGTGCTTCAACAGGTGGACGGTAGAGTGACGGCTGGGAGGACACCCCGAAGTCAGTGGCCCCCGTTTGAATGCAGTTGCCACTTAGTTTGGGCCTCAGGGGAGCTTACATAACCGCTCTGCATCTCAATATACTCATCTGTAAAACCAAGTATGCCATGTTAAGTTTTACTGACCTCTCTACAAAAAGCACTCACGTTTTATTGTCTAGGGCACAGCTGACTTTTCTGTTGGAGCTTTGCCATTCGGTAGGACTCTGTTTAAACCCTCATTCCAACAGTGTCTGTTCCTATGTGGTTACCTCACCTTTTTTCTCTGGCTCTTTTACCTCATCTGCAGAAGGCATGTAAAAGCAAACATCCACGGCAGTGTTGGTCCCTCCCTACGTAAGATTCTTGAAGACAGTAGATGTAGTTTATACTTCTTGTGACTGTAATGGATATTTCACGAAGTTGTTCTTGAAATTTTTTTTAAAGTCTACCCCTTGTGCCATGTTGATAGCTGCCTCTTAATTATAAGAGTTAATATTCAAATTGAACCTTCACTTTAGGTATCAGTGTATAGTGGAAGAATGATGTTCTTATATGTTACTTCAAGCTATGTTCTTACAAGTAAGTCTTTTGCCTGGTTGTTTGGAAGGCTGTAGTCTTTGCCACCAGGCACTGTGTAGTTTACTTGAGTTTTAGGATAAATTAGCCTGCAGGATCCCTTTTCTCCTTAGCAATTGCTGTCAAAAATTCCTAAGGAATATTGGGCCTGGTATCCACTAGTGTTTCAGATGGTTTGTGGGTTGAGTGTATAATCAGGTGAGTAGCAAAGGTTACAGCCAATATTCCTGGGACTCTGGGGCTCATTTTTCTTGTGTCCATAAAGCTTTGAACAAAAGACTTTAGACTATTTTTAAAAAATGGTTTATAGTTATTAATGTTTTCAAATCCTGGTTGGATTTTAAAGGTAAGTTAAACTGCTAAAGTGAATATAAATTAAAACCAGTTAAACAGAGGAGTTCCTACCCCTTTCTGCCTTTGGTGTGCCTAGAATTCCATAAATTTTAAGGGTTTCGAAAGCCCTGCCTTGTTTTGAGTGTTTCTAATAAGAAGGAGTGGAGTGGCTCACACCTCCTGAGACATACAACAGTTGCCGAGGAATGCCACTTGGCACTCACATAAAGAAAACGCTAGTCTGTTGATTCATAAAAAATGTGTGGCTGATTTTCCTGGGACATGTGCATTATTTTCACGAAAAAAATTCATTTTTCACTCCCTCCTACTCTGTACATTACTTGCACGCATTTGCAATGCATCAACTCTGATCTCCAACGTTTCCGATCCCTCCTTTCTCTCCCTGTCTCCATCCAGCTACCCATGGAGACAAAGATCACACCAGGAAGGGGATTGTTTTCTTTTTTCTTTTTCCTGATGTTTGCATAAAGTCATGACTTTATTATTTATTCTTTGTGAATTTCACATCATGCACTCCAATCCCACTCATTTCCCAGTCCTTTCGTATTCTCCCTCCACTCTTGTACCTTCCCACCTCCCCCCAAAATTAAAATTTAAATAAAAAAAAACCTCACCATGGGAGCTGCAGTGTGTCACACACTATAGTCTTTTTTATTGTTTTCTTGAGACAGGGTTTCTCTGTAGCTTTGGACCTGTGCTGGAACTAGCTCTTGTAGACCAGGCTGGCCTCCAACTCACAGAGAACCACCTGCCTCTGCCTCCTGAGTGCTGGAATTACAGGCGTGTGCTACCACTGCCCAGTTACTCTTTTGTCCAAATGGCTTTGCATGCAAGTGTTCATCACCATGAGTTACTGGTCTGGTTCAAGGCCTCTGGCTTCTGCTACACCATCAATATTGGATGGTTGCGGGTACTACTCTCAGATATTCTGCTGTTGCCCATGCTATGGAAATCCTGCAGCTCTGGTTCTGCAGGACTGGCCCCTTCACACACTCCAGCAGCCCATAGATGAGATGGATGTGGGGCTGGGCCAACTCAAAAGGCCTGGATCTGGACCTGGGTGGTAGCTGAGTTGGTTAGCCCGCCAGCTCTCCCATACCCAAGCCATCAGGGCCAGCTCTCTGATGCTGCCCTGGTGAGGGGAAAGGTCAGCTCTCCCTCACCAGTGGCACCAGCACCAGCTCTCCTACACTGCCCAGATAAGGGACAGGGTCAGTTTTCCCACACCCATTCCAGGCATGGCCAGTGAATGGAGGGGCCAGCTCAGTGCAGCCCTTAGACAGCAACATGGTCTCTGGTAGCAGCTTAGACCACAGATGTTTGCATGGCCTTTGATGGGAACATGGGCATCAACACAGACCACTGCTGTGGCAGGGCTGTGGACCTAGACATGGCCCTTGGTGCCAGCATGACCCAGCACATCACCATGGTCTCAGGCTACTCACATCAGGCTATCAATTACCACCGCTGCATCTCTGGTCCCGTCTCTCTTCTTAGCACACAAACCACTCTACTTCTCTTTCTTTTCCATCTTTCTATCTCTCCCACCTTACCAGGGTGAGTGGGCGACCTGGGGAATTTTCTTAAATACCCCATTTTCCTATATGCAAGGGGCAGAGGGAATGTGAGAAGTAGTCTCAGTGTGTCTGCAGATGAGCCACTAGGAGACAAATGGGAAATTGTTTCCATAAAAGAGTGTGTGTATGTGTATGTGTGCCCGTGTATGTGCGGATGCATGTACCTGTGTATTGTGTATATGTGCATGTGTATGTGTGCCTGCGAATGTGTGTATGTGCTTGTGTGCATGTGTTTGTATGTGTGTCTATGTATATGTGCCTGTGTATGTGTGTGTGCGCGTGCATATGTTCCTGTGTATGTGTGTCTATGTGCATGTGTATATGTGCCTGTGAGTGTGTGCATGTGTGTATGTGTGTGTGTGCATGCACATGTGTGCTTATCTCTCCACCCTTCTTCATTATGTTTTCTGGAGTGTTAATGTGATTTAGCTTGGCTGTACCAAAATGAGGTCATGCTGATAGCTTCACTCCCTAAACCCAGAGCTCACTGAGTGAAGACTGAAAAGCTCATCCAGTAAGAATCTCGGTTTCTCGTCATTGTCAGTGGGGCTGCCAGAAAAAAGTGAACAGCCCGTGCTGGCTTAGGGAGCGATGACTTTCCTGCAATGAAAGCAGCGTCTTTATTTTTACTTCTGAAAGATCTTCATAGAAAATCTGGACTGGCACAGGATTAGTGCTCACTTCTCTATCTCAGACATTCAGTTTGCGAGGCCGAGGTGAGGCAGGTGATTTCCTTTCAGATGCCTGATGTAGAGGAAAGACAAGCAACTTTCAGTTTAATCCTCATTCAGCCACCAAGTCTCAAAGAGGCGGTAGTTTTGCCCTGACTTGAAAGAAAAAAACATTACCCAGGGTGCACAGTGAGTGTCTTTCCAGTGGGAAGCCATAGGGGTTGAAAATGGCCTTTGGTACCAGATCCACAGAGACTGAGCCCACAGTGGACGAGGCTGGCTCAGCTCCCACGTTTGTATGAGGGGCGATGCAGGGATATGAAGGCGCCTGGGGAGAGGCTAGCAGAAGGTGACAGGCCCTAGAAGGGGTGTGACAGGCAGGAAAGACACCCTGCATTTGGGGAAGACACCAGCAGCTCCTCAGGGCAAGGCAGATGATTTGGAAATCACATTGTGTTGCATTCAGACTGCAGGCAACCTCCGTATCTTCCTTTGTGGGCTGTCCTGAAAACAGTTCTCAGGGAAGATTTAGGCTTCTGATATAAAGAAGAAATGTTCAGAAGAAATGACCCGAGAGGACATTTCGGGAGGAAACCGGTGGACAGATGATGTGGAGCCCATTTGGTGCGTGCTATCCAAGTTCCTCACTGGGCTGGGAAGAAACCACGGCATCCTGTTGCCATGATCAGAGTGGCTATGTGGTTCGCTACTATGGGATGGCCACACTCTCCCTTTCGAAGGCCTGGCTCTCATCACAGGACTACCTCCGGGGGCCTCTTTGTCCCCTTTCTCTGGTTCATTCCAGCCCTTCCTCCTGACACCTGCTTCCCACACCTTGTTTTAACACACAACCTCAAGCCACTGTCTGGGCAGGTGCTTTGGCATCAGAGAGTCCATAATGCTATTTTCCTCCTTCTCTGTCAGCGTGGAGAGTGCACTAGCATCTGCCCATGGGGACCCAAAGACAAGGGGGTCTGATAGGATGCCCAAAAATGCTTATGAGCACTTGGCTTCCAGACCTACCTTAGCACCCTTAAGCTTCTATGTCTTTCTCACTTGCTTTGGAGACACTCTGCTGTCCTTTGGCAGTGAGGAGCTGGTTAGAAACAAACCCCATTGCTTTTTACTCAGCCATGGTGCCCCCAGTAGCAGCCTCGAGACCTTCTCATGAATCACACTGCAGCTTGTATTCCAACCCAGGAGTCTGATTACCGGCCCGCTTCATAGAAAACCCTTTCCTGGCTCTCACCAAAGGACTGAAGCTGGTGTGGCTTGTTTTCCAGGACTCTGGATCTGACCGTAGCTTTATTCCCAATCCCTTCCATTCCCACAACAGCTGAGGCAGAGCCCTTTCTGCTCCCATTCTCCGTCCTGCTTCCCACAGACCCCATCCTCTCCATAAGCATGCTCCAACACTCCCGCAGCAACCACGTGTCTATTTCTGGCCTGTCCAGGAAGGCGAAGACCATGGTTGGTTAAGCCACTCTTCTATGTGAAGCTAGCCACTTCACAGATTCTGAATGCCATCTACTGAGGACTTCACTCATTTACTCACTTTTCTCTAATAGTTTTAACAACAGAATAGACTAAAACATATTGCATGGACAGTTTAATTTAAAAGAAAAGCAACCTATGAGTCGGGAGAGAAATGGGAGCCTCGGGATATTGCAATGAGTCAGCTCTTATAGTAAGAACAGGAACACAATGTACAAATACAGATGTCAGCACCTTGCGGTGCTAAGAAAAGGGGACGTAACTCCATCCAGGTTATGCATTTAGTTACCGTGCCAGTAGGGTCTGGCTGTTATTTGAGGCTGGCCCAGAGCTTGCTCTCTACCAAGAGCTGCTTCAGGCTGGCATCCTTCTGTTTTAGCCTTTGGAGTACTGGGATTACAGGTGTGTGCTGCCATACCTAGTTCAGATTGGTTGATTAGGTGCCCAGAAATTATGAAATAATCTTTTATACAATAAGCAATCTCTTACTGGACCCTGGGGAGATGACTCATGGCTTAAGCACTCACCGTGCAAGCCTGAGGACCTGAGCTGGGATTTCCCAGCACCCACGTAAAAGAAGAAGTGCTTGCCTGTGTCCTCTGAACTGGGAAGTGGAGATGAGATTGGTAGCTCCTGAGGCCTTGCTGCCCAGCCAGCTTATTGCTGAATTGATGAACACTGTGCTCCCTGAGAAATCATGTCTTAAAAATAAGGTGCAGAGAAATTGAGGAAGACACTCCAGTGTGGACCTCCAGTCTCTACATGTACCGGCAAAAGTGAGGGCACTCCCCGCATGCATATACCATGGTACCCAAAAGTGAGGGCACTCCCCACATGCGTATACCGTGATACCCACAAATAGACAACGCCTATCCCATGCCCACGGAAGCTTCTCTCGGTGTCATGTGCATGACTTCCGCTATCCCCTAGTGTGGTTTTGTCAAAGGAAGGGGGTCTGTGAGAGAACGTGGGTGGGCTAAGGTAGAAATAAAATCCTGTGTATAATTTATGGAGGCCTTCAGACACCTCGAGCGACAGCCTGTGATGTGGCATGACAACTTAAGGTCACAAATGTTGGGGTACTTGCCCTTTCTGACAATGTTTCTTGTGTGTATTCTGTGGGACTTGAAGATATTCTGTGCTGACAGGATTCTCTGGCCAGGGAAGCTTCCATATCTCATCTGAGTTAGCTCTCAGAAACGGTGACTACACATCCTCAGACCCAGAGAAGTCTGACGGCCAGGGGGAACTGTTCAGCTTCGACAACTCCTGGTCCCTCAAACCTAATTAATGGCAGAACTTTGATTTGCTTTTCTTTGACTTTTGCAATGCTGGATATTAAACTCAGGATCTTATGCCTACTAAGTAAGTATTCTGTTCCCTTGTCTAAATGTTAGTTCAGGACTTCTCTCGACAAGAACCCAAGCAAATGCTAATATATCTTTAAAGTCATCCATCTATTTTGGTGAGAAGAAAGTTGAAATACAATTTTAAAATTCATAGTTATGGTCGAGTGCTCAGTAAAAGGAAGAGGGAGAGGGAAAGGAAGACAGAGAGAGAGAGAGAGAGAGAGAGAGAGAGAGAGAGAGAGAGCGAGCATCTTCCTGGAGGACACTGGTGAGGGCCTCACCTGTTTAATGATGACTTTGAACATGACAGGGCTAGGTTGCCAGATCTGCTCTGTCTCATCCCTATGACAGTGGAAGCGTCCTAACGTCCTTGGGCCCACATTCCCAGCTGTGGGATATGGCTAACGACAGCGGTGACGAGGGGTCTCCTTAGGGTTAAATGCGATGATTCCAGGCAGCACTGAGAGCCAGGCCTGCTTCAAAGACACAGCTTAATATATGTTGGCTACGATTATTAGTATTGCTGATTAAACGATGCCAAAGAATTAATAAGCATGGAAAGATCAGAGCCTTTTGCTTAGAACAAAATCCAGAAATGTCTAATGGCCAAAGTATTCTTCCCATGGAGCCCTTCCAGCCCGAGGCTGGGATATGTTTAGAAGCTGACGGGCAAAGAGGTTCCAAGATGGGGAGAACCTGTAGACTTCCTCTTAGCAGAGAGGACCACCACAGTGGGTGCTCAGAACTGCCAGGGAAGTCATGCTGTACAAGTGCCCTCTAATCAGTGATTGTAACCAGCCTGGATGACTGAACGTAACACCTTCCTTTAAACTGTTGCTTTAAGAGAGATGTGTTGCCTAAGCCTGGGGGTACACATCTGTCACGTCAGCACTTGGGAGATACTGTGACAGAACGCTGACCGGATGATTGGAGGGAGGCGCAAACTTATTTTGGCTTATCATTTCCGAACTTACGGTTCATCGTGGCAGGAAGGCTCAGCCTGTGGCCATGGGATTGTGAGGAAGTGGCATATTCGCGTGGTAGCAAACAGACAGCAGAGAAAGCAGGCTGAAGCCAGAGGCCCATTCCTTGTGACATGCTCCCACCTGGCAGGCCTTAGTTCTCAAAGGCTTCCACAACCTGCACGACCCACCACCGGTTGGAGACATTTCATATTAAATCATGGCGCCCTTCCTCTGTCCCTTCTCCCTTCAGTTCTGCTACCCACCTCCCATACAAGGTTCCAGATTGTGGTTTAAGTACAATACTAGAAATTCCTCAGGTCCTTGAAAGTTACTTATGGAAATGAAGGAGATCCTCCTGCCTCAACCCTCTCCTCCTCTTCATTGGGAAAGTCTGTTTTGTGCATACTATGAATGTGTAGTCATAGTGTTGGGGATGGAGTGGAAGGCCTAAAATACCCTTTCCTCAGCTAGAGTTGCATAAAGAAGGGCTAATTTGTAAATCATGACTAGCTCTCAGACATGCTTCTGTTTCTGTCTTTCCATGTGCATAACTACTCTTGTTCTCATCAACGGGCCGTGTTACGGGAGGTCCTCCCACTCCTCCAGCCTATCGCCGCTGAGATACCAGCCCCTTGGGGTGTGGTCTCTCTCCCTTTAAAAAAGCGGCCACTTCCCTCTCCTCGCTCTCTTCACTTCCTGCTCCACCGGTGACTTGACTTCCTTCCTGGTTACGCAGAGGGCTGACAGTGATCTGTAAGTTTTTTCCCCTTTAAATAAATATCACCCTATTAATCATAATCCCAAGTTGGTGTGGCATTGTTTGTGACTTACGCCTTCATTTGGCGCCCAACGTTTGGTTTTAGAACCTCTCCCGGCTCGCAGCCGCGAGTTCGGCTTGGCGGCCGGAAGTTCGGCTTGGCGGCCGCAAGTTCAGCTTGGCGGGCGCTTGTTCGGCTTGGCGGGAGCCCTTGCTTCCTCAGCTGCTGCCTGTGGATTTAAACTCCACAGGCCCGCGTAGTCTCTGCCCGCGTGATTTGCTCTTTTCTGAGTCGTTTTCAAATCTCCCTTGCAAGCACAGCTCTTAAGTGGCGCGAACCAGAGCACGCGGTTGCTGAAAGCTGCAACCCCTCAGGGTGACTCTGTCACGTGGAGGCATAAGTAGCTTCCAGATTGCTCTTCTCTACCCCTGGATTCTAGGTTTCTGGTTCCATCTCTGGAATTGATTTAATTACATTTACTTTGTTGAGCAACTTACATTTTCCAGTTTTTAACAAATACTAGGCGGACTCTGAAACAGGACCGTGTTTTCGTCGAGACTTGGCAACAGCGCCACCTGCTGGATAATAGGTAATATGGCAGTTCTCGTTTCCAACGCGAATTTTACTGTTCTGGTTACCAATACAATGGGTTATATCATGCAAGGTTTATATGACTATGGGGATAACTTAATTTACTGGTTACTAGGTTTCAGTATTCTTTTGAATATTCTATCATTTAGGAAGATCATGGCACTCCTAAGAACCATACAATCTTTACTAGAAACTCATGCAGGTCAGGAGATTCAGGATTCAAAAGAGACAATAATAAAGACAATAATAAGAAGACTTGAAATGATTGAAGAAATGATTGGAGCTGGTGAACAGAGTAATAAGGCACAAGGACAGGATACAATGCCAACACCAGCTATTAGAACTGGCTTACCAAAGGTTTTAGCAGCATACCCTATACTTAATTCTGACAAAGCGTCAACTTCTAAAGGCTCAAAGGGAGTCAGAGAAGCTAGATGGACGCCAATAGCAATGAATGATCTAAAAGAAATTAAGCAAGCTATTGTTAATTTTGGCTTGCACTCTGCATACGTAAAGGAAATGATAAGGACTTGGGCTTCTAATGCTAGAGCTACCCCCCATGATTTCCATCAGTTAGTGTCTGCAGTTTTAGATAATGGACCTTCCTTGATGTTTGGAATTTATTTTAGAGAAGAATCCAAACATATGGAACAGCAAGGAAGAGCAAAAGGTATTGAGGTTTCCCAAGATCAAATTCTTGGTGCAGGAGAATATGCTGATCCACAGGTCCAAGCTCTTTATGATGATGAAGTACTGTGTCTATGTCACCAAGCAGCTTTAAATGCTTGGAATAGGATACAAGATCCAGCAAAAAGGGTTGAATCATATACCAGAATTAGGCAGGGACAGAGAGAACCCTTTATTGACTTTTTGCAAAGATTAATTAAGGCTCTGGACATAGGGGTAACAGACCCAGAAGCTAGACGAATACTTCTTGAATCTCTAGCTTTTGAGAATGCAAACATAGAATGCAAAAAGATAATTGGGCCTTTAAAGTCTAGATCAGCACCTATGGATGAATGGATTCAGCATACGATGAATGTTGAGACGTTTAGCTATAACGATGAATCTTGGGTAGGAGAAGCGATTTCCACAGCAATGAGGAGACATCAAACTGCCAGGTGTTTTAATTGTGGTAAATTAGGACATCTGAAAAGGGATTGCAGGCACAGAATTTCTAGGAATATTATCTCCTCTGGGAATGACAAAGATAGGAGACCTAGGCCTTCAGGTATATGTAGGAGATGCGGTAAAGGCCGACATTGGTCCAATGAATGCAGGTCAACAACAGACAAACAAGGCAACCCGATACCGTCGGGAAACTCCTTGAGGGGCCTCTCGCAGGCCCCCAAGCCAACAGTGGCCCAGTCATTCCCAGTCACAGTGGAGAACGTGCCTCACCAAGAAAATTAAAAGCTCCAATTTCTGCTGTAAAAAGTAATACTGGTCTAAATGATGAAATCCATGTGGAGGATGAGTCAAAAAACCCAGTTGGACAGAGTAAACGTATATTTTGGCAGACTTCTATTAATGATCAAAGACCAAAGCTAAGAGTCTGTATAAATGGCACTTTTATTGAAGGCTTATTAGACACAGGTGCGGATGTAAGTATCATTACCCCAGAATCTTGGCATCCGAATTGGCCTCTTCAAGAGGTAGATGTTCAGTTCCTGGGAATTGGAACCCTATCTCGTGTAAAACAAAGCACAAGATGGGTTGAATGCATAGGGCCCGAAGGGCAAATAGGAAGACTAAGGCCATATATAGCCAATATTGCCATAAATTTATGGGGCCGTGACCTGCTACAGCAATGGAATACCCAGATTAACATTCCTGTAGTTCCAGGAACTCATAATTCGGGGAAGGATATGATGAGGTATTATGGAAAAAGGTCACTAGCCATTCAGGCTGTACAAGAACATACAGCAAATACCAAACCTTTAGAGGTACCAACAGCCCTACCTTTAAAATGGCTAACTGAGAAGCCAATATGGATCAAACAGTGGCCTCTAGCTGAAGATAAACTACAGGCATTGGAACAGCTGGTGCAGGAGCAACTAGATGCTCACCACATTGAAGAATCAACCAGCCCTTGGAATTCTCCTGTGTTTGTTGTAAAAAAGAAATCTGGTAAATGGAGAATGGTGACAGATCTAAGAGCTGTCAACAAAGTAATTCAACCTATGGGCTCACTACAATCTGGAATTCCTTTGCCTTCTCTGTTACCAAAAGGATGGCCTCTTATAGTTATTGATTTGAAAGATTGTTTTTTCACTATACCGTTACAAGAAAAGGATAGAGAAAAATTTGCCTTCACAGTGCCTACTTATAATAATTCTCAGCCCAATAGGAGATATCAATGGACTGTCCTCCCACAGGGTATGCTCAATAGTCCTACACTGTGCCAATATTTTGTAAGTAAGCCATTGGAAATAATTCGTAAACAATTCCCCAAGTCCATTATTTATCATTACATGGATGACATCTTGTTATCTGATCCAAATAAAGATACTTTAGAAAGGATGTTTGAAGAAGTAAAGAAAGTCTTGCCTAGGTGGGGATTACAAATTGCCCCTGAAAAGATTCAAAGAGGAAATTCTATTAATTACCTAGGTTACAGAATAGGGTTAGAGAAAATTAAAACGCAAAAGGCACAAATTAGGAGAGACCGGTTAAAGACTCTTAATGACTTCCAAAGATTGTTAGGAGACATTTCCAGTCTACGACCAGCTGTTGG
Organism: Microtus pennsylvanicus; assembly: GCF_037038515.1. NCBI lineage: Eukaryota > Metazoa > Chordata > Mammalia > Rodentia > Cricetidae > Microtus > Microtus pennsylvanicus. The sequence continues at coordinate 36,448,660 of NC_134591.1, forward strand.
GATAACACCTGATCTAATAGTTCATTTAAACAAAACCTTAGATGGTGATAAAGATTTGAATAGTCCAAGAGAACTGACAGCTGAAGCAGAAAAGGAACTGACAATGATTGAGGAAAAATTACAGGAGGCACATGTGGATAGGGTGAACCCAAATCTTAGCTGCATCCTAGTCATATTGCCTTCCAGAATTTCTCCTACAGGGATTCTAATGCAGAGGGAAGATATTATTTTAGAGTGGATATTTATACCTAATAAACCAAGTAAAAAATTAAAAACTTATGTGGAAAAAGTCTCTGAATTAATTATAAAAGGTAAGCTGAGACTTCGTCAACTAGCAGGTATAGACCCAGCAGAAATTATAGTGCCTTTTACTACTGAAGAAATAAAAAAGTTATGGGAAGACAATGAACCGTGGCAAAGAGCTTGTGCTAATTTTTTGGGAGAAATTAATAGCAACTATCCCAAAAGTGGTAGACTTAACCTCATAAAAAGAACTTCTTGGATTCTTCCTAGAATTGTACGTGATGCTCCAATAACTGGAGCCCGTACGTTCTATACTGATGCAAATAAATCAGGGAAAGCAGGTTACAAGTCAGATGAATTGAGTAAGGTGGAACAAAGCCCTTATAATTCTGTCCAGAAGGCAGAATTATATGCCATTCTTATGGTGCTAAGGGATTTTAAAGAACCTCTTAATATAGTTACAGATTCACAATATGCAGAAAGAGTTATCTTGCATATTGAAACCGCTGAATTTATACCAGATGACACAGAGTTGACTTCATTGTTTATCCAGGTACAAGACATAATCAGGAACAGGCTTTGTCCGATGTACATAACACACATCCGGTCCCATACAGGTCTGCCTGGTCCTCTAGCCCAAGGCAACGCTGAGATTGATCAATTATTGATTGGAAGTGTGTTGCAGGCCTCAGAATTTCATAAGAAGCATCATGTCAATAGTAAAGGCCTAAAGAAAGAATTTTCCATTACTTGGCAACAAGCTAAGGACATTATAAAGAGATGTCCTACTTGTTCTTTCTATAATCAAACACCGTTGCCTGCAGGGAGTAACCCAAAGGGCACTAAGAGAAATGAAATCTGGCAGATGGATGTGTTCCACTTTATAGAATTTGGTAAATTAAAATATGTACACCACACCATAGACACGTATTCAGGTTTTCAATGGGCTACTGCCCTGAGCTCAGAAAAGGCTGATTCAGTAATCACACATTTATTGGAAGTTATGGCCATCATGGGTATACCTGCGCAAATAAAGACAGATAATGGTCCAGCATATGTATCTAAGAAAATGAAACGCTTTTTTGATTATTATAATATAAAACATATTACAGGTATACCAAATAATCCTACAGGTCAGGCAGTTATAGAAAGATCAAATCGTACTATAAAGGATATGCTGAACAAACAGAAAGGGACCGAAAATACCCCCAGAAATAGATTACATAATGCTTTATTAACCTTGAATTTTCTTAACGCTAATGAGAAAGGAACGACAGCAGCAGAGAGACATTGGATAATGGAAAAGTCTGCTGAACTAAATCAACCGATTTATTTCAAAGATGTGCTGACCTCTCAATGGAAGCCAGGAGATGTGCTACGTTGGGGAAGGGGTTTTGCTCTTGTTTCCACAGGAGAAGAAAAATTGTGGATACCATCAAAATTAATAAAGTTTCGATTTGAAGAGGAAAAACCTCTTGGAAAGGAGAAATGACAACTTATCTACAATGATGATATTCATACAGATGGTAAGAAAAACATATAGAATGGGGGCAGGGTTCTGTTCTTATCTCCACAGGAAAACACTCATCTTTGAAAAATTCAAGGGACCCTGGATGTTTGGATACTGACAGATGGAAAAGTACCTGCCCGATAGGAAATATCAAGAAAACTGAATGGGTTGTGTAAGTAATATTAAACCATATTTCTAAATTTATAAAGCTGGTTTTGAAGTTGGACTCTGGCTCAGTCCCTCTCCAATTCCAAGCCTGTTAGTAAGAGAAAAACCCAGAGTTTCTGGAGTTTCTGTCTCATGTCAAGAGCCATGATGTGGGACAGAAAGAAATATGAGTTTAGAAAACATCTTTGCTTTTCTTCATATCTATCATACTTTTCATTGAATATATCTATCATGTCTTTCATTGAATATATATATATATATATGTCTATATGATTAATGCTTAAGTTTTTCATAATGAACAATGAGTTTTTCCTGAAGTGACATTTGAAGTTTCCAGGAAGAAGATGGGGCCCCATAACAACAACTCCACCTGGTTGATATGACGTCATGATACTGATAGCGCTACAACAAGACCTGCTTTGGGTACCAGCTGCACAAGACAGTTCCAACTTGGTTAGCTGAAATGGTGCACATCTTATACAACATTTTGGCCAGACCTGCACAAAATACTCAGAGACTATTGGCAATTTTAAAAGACATTGATCTTGAAATTTAACCATCATTTTACTTTCACAGGATCCCCCAGAAAGAACGTCGCCCCCATGACAGCTGGAAGTAATTCTAGAGGACGACGTCCCCTCTCCCAGTAAAGTTTGCCCTTGGGTTTAGGGACATCATTTAGGGGTTGATTATAATTAGTATACGATTGAGGGTTGGGGGAGGAATTTTATAAGCTCAGGGATCATTTTGAAAAAAAAAAAAAGAGGGATGATGGGATAATAGATTTGTAATTGTGAGTTACTGTTGTTAGACAAATATATTGATATAGATTCTTGTATATTGATACAAAGTTAAATTGTATTGACTATTGTATGCATTCATGTTTCTACCTCTGTTTAAAACATTTTTATGTATTGACATATATTGTATTGTATATATTTACCATATTGCTGTGTACATTTCCACCTCTGATTAAGATACTTATATAATGTTTGTGTATTGATATATATTTACCTACTGCAATGTATATTTGTACATTGTTTATATTTGGAGGTCATTGTCCTCATTTGTTTCACAGTTGTTTATTGTCTTAATCTTTAAGTTAGATAGATATTGAGAATTATATAGACTAATAGTCATCTAAGTTTGTCATTTATAATTAGACTAATCAGGTTCTTTAGATATATAGAGATTATACTCAGTATAGATAGATAGTCTTCAACTTCTTCAAAGAGCTGTAGAAAATGGCCTTTAATCTAACTCAGAGTTTTGTGGTAGTGAGACACAATTGCTCCTGGCAACACCACTCTATTCCCGAGAGAATGTTGAGCACCAAAGACACTCCACCTGGAGCCTTTCCTTTTGGCAGAACTGGCCTTGGGGCAAAGAAATGCCCATACCTCAACCACTGACAAAGATACAGAGCGTGCATCAATGGATAAAACAGGGCTGTCTTATCCTGCCAAGACAGGGTAAGATAGTTTTGAAAAGTTGCTTGCCTTTGAAAATGGTGTGTCAGTTATGTTAGGCCTTAGCCAAAGTTGGTTGCTTCAACGCTGCTAATGTGACTTTGGGTGATTGCCTAGGTAGCTAGTTGTCTCTGTGATTTGTTGCATGTTTTGGAAGTTGTTTTACTGAACTTCCTAATTAACCAGGTAACATTATTTCCCTTCTCAGATCTTCGATGGGGTTGAAGACTATATAGATGTAGTTACTTTTCTCTCATGACTTGGCCAAGTTATTTATTATACAAGACCTAAGCTAGTTAGAATAGGATATTTGTACTTATTGTATATAATTTCATAGTAGGTTTAGAACTCTCTTATTTAAACAGAAGGGGGAGGTGTTACGGGAGGTCCTCCCACTCCTCCAGCCTATCGCCGCTGAGATACCAGCCCCTTGGGGTGTGGTCTCTCTCCCTTTAAAAAAGCGGCCACTTCCCTCTCCTCGCTCTCTTCACTTCCTGCTCCACCGGTGACTTGACTTCCTTCCTGGTTACGCAGAGGGCTGACAGTGATCTGTAAGTTTTTTCCCCTTTAAATAAATATCACCCTATTAATCATAATCCCAAGTTGGTGTGGCATTGTTTGTGACTTACGCCTTCAGGGCCGTCTCTTCCCAGCACTACAGTGGGATAATAAATGATTCTCCTTATGACTTTTGCCTTTCCTTTTAAGTAGCTATCTGTGGCATATCCCATGAGAAGGCAATCTTCATGAAACTTGTTTCTTGGGCATTAACTTTGGGAGACCCTGGAAGCAGCCAAAGTTTTCTACCCCTGTCATTTAGACTTTCTAAAATTACCCTCAGCTATTAGGTGTTAGGATACGTACAGTTGAGAAGGTACTCAAACTGCTTCTAGGCCCTTCGGCAAGTATGAGGAATGAGGTGAGAGCCGTGGGCAGGCCTTATGGCCGGTGCATGAATGAAAAGACAGTGAGGCAAGCTGGCTAGTCTTCCTGGGCATTTTGCTCAGAATTGGGTGGAGAAAGGTCATAAGCATGGTGGTCATTTGGCATTCTCTAATGCGAATTAAGGTTAGAGAACAATGGCCACCTCTTGTCACAACCAGAACGATTTTTGTGGTGATCTTATGTGTACATGGGGAAATCCATTTCGATAAGCTAGACCTCTGTTAAAGCAGCCATTTACTGAGTTAGTTTTCTGTGCAACCATTTTCTAGGCCTACCATTATGAAGGTGACTATGGTTTGTGCGCTGAAGGAAAGATGGTGTATCATAGGGTTTCAAGGTGAGGGTCAGATCCAGGGAATTGATGAGTAACAGCTGCCTGGAGGGTTGTGTGGGGCCCCATTCTGCAGCAGAGTGATCAGCACTGTCTTCCAAGAGGGTAGAAAAGGAGAGAATGGTGAATGTTTTCTTTTCTATTCTTGGTCTTCTGGGAGACAGGTGGACTATTGTGATTCAAGACAATAGGTGGTATAGGAAAAGATCGTGCAAAGTGCTGTGGAAACAGCTAATTCTGTGTAGGGCACAGAAGAGGGAGCTTTTGAATCAAGGCATGGCACATTTATAAGCATGTATCTGATGAACTGACCAAAAAGGCAGGCAAAGGAGACACAGACAGAAATGGGCCAAGGACAGTAGGAAAGGCACTAGCTTTCTGTGTACTAGGAATACATACAGTTCCACTAGGGCCATGCAGGGCAGGCTTGGGTGTTGAATTCCAGAAGGATTCTGACACAGCACCATCTTGAAAATATTTTTCTAGAAGGATGTCCCCAGTGGTGCCCTTCCAACTCTGACCCCTGACCCCTGGCCTCTTTGTTTCCAATGAGATGATTAGACCAAGGTGGCATATATGGTGATTACATTAGTTGGACACACAAGTCTGAAAAGGAAGAATAAAATTTTGCTTTGGTTCAAGGGATCAGTAATACTTGATCAGTAGATCAAGGGATCAGGCCAAGACAGATACTTGGCCTGGCAGTAACGGACATGAAAAGGAACATATTTGGCTTGCAAATCTATCCATCATAAGCGTGATGTGATCACATTCAGAAAATAGCAAGATTGAACAAAGAGTGAAATAGACAGAAATCCTCTCTACTCCCTTTATGGTTGCATCATGGAAGAAACATTCATTGTGAAGAGCTATGAAGAGAAAAAGTAAATGGCATGTGTCCAGAGATGTTCTGAGGTCATTGAAGCTGGAAATAACACACACACACACACACACACACACACACACACACACACCCTATCCTCAAATATTGCTGAGGTAGTCTAAAAGTCAGGTATATGTTGGATAGAATTTCTCAGAGTGTCTCTGTGTCTCTGACTCTGTCTCTTTCTCTCACACCATGAGGTGGGGAGCAGTTAGATAGTTATAAAAGGCAAGTTTTCAATGTTATAGAAAGAATTTATGGATTACATGAATTTTGAGCCCCAAAGGATCTTTCAATTCTGAGAATTCCCCTCCATTCTGGCAAAAATAACATCCCCACGCTGTACTATTTGTTAAGGCCAGAAAAATGAACATTTGAATCTGGTCTTCAAGGTGTCTCTTGGCTAGGAAGATTTCCTGTTAGGGCAGGTTTCTTGCCTTGCTGTAGTGACAATGGGACTTTTCTGTCTCTTTTCTGGACCTTCCTTGTTCTGTTCTTAGAGTCTCCACCCTCTCTAAAACAAAGGCCTCCCCCTTTCCCTACTTCCTGGGCCAGTTACCCTGAGACACTGAGTAATACTGCCACTGGAATGAAGGCACTTTCCAGTAAAAATAGCAGTAACCTGCAGGAGGCGGCACTGAAGCTTCCTTTCCCAACTCCAAGCTTTTGCTGCCCCTGTTATGGCTGAGTGAAATGAGCTGCTCTCGGAGTCCAGAGAATACAAGCTGCCCCGCTGCTGATTGGCGTCCTCGCTAGTCTCGACTCTGCAGCCTGTGTTGTCTCTGGCCATCAGCCCGTCAGATGTTTTGGCAGCCTCAGTGCTGACTCTGACTTCTCACGCCAGGTTGTTTTGTTGCTGTGTGAATGGGCTTCCCATCATCACGACCCCACCCCTGACGCTGGTTCAGGAGGAATCCACCCAGAAGGTTTTGAGGATGGGAGAGTCGCGGATATATACCGTGGTCATCTGCAGACCCTGTGGGGTAGCTTAGTGGCCAGGCATGATTCTACCCTGTTGATTGGCCAGCTCTCAGAGAGAGAGGACAGATGGGGGGAAGAGCACACACAGGCCAAGCAGGGATCCAGTGCTGGCTCACAATTTCTTTCAAAAACTTGCCTGCTAATCACCTGTTTCCATTGCCAGGAATGCTTGACTGACTAATGACAACAAGACAAAAGCAGGGAAGGAGGAGCATCCTGGGTTCTGCCCCAGAGCAGTAATCCCTTCCCGCCATGCAGGCCATTTGGTGGTTTGGGTGCAGACAGTGTGGCTGGTCCTTTTCTTCTCTCCCTGATAGCTGGCCAGCAGCCCCCCTTAAGAAGTTGGACTCTGTACCACTTCAATGGCCTCTCTCCAGGGCTTCCCATAGCCTTGTGACTTACTCATTCATCTTAGTCTTCCAGCCGCTGTTCCTGGGAACTCTGTAAGGTCAATGCTAGAGTCCATACCTCTGGATGTCCCTTGAAGGTTGCAGTGTCTTCTAACACAGGTCTGTCCCAGTGCCACGGGCCTAGGATGCCCCAGCTTACAGTCTACCTTCTTCATTCTGGCCATAAAGAGCGAAAACCAGAGGTACAATGTTGCTTGCTCAAGATGATACAGGCAGTTGGTGACAAGAACCAAGATCTGGCCTCTTAAGACACATTTGAGGGGGTTTTGTTGTCTCTCACATTGAAACATTGCCAGGACAAAGAAGAAGAAAATGTGTCTCCATAGACAGACATAGTCCAAGGGAGAAGACAGCATTTGTATTGAGCATTTTGACTCATCTATGGAAGATTCCAGTAAATAGAGGCAAGAACAAAATGCTCTGAGGATACAGGGGTGTTGTTTACTGGTTTATCGAAGAGAAATGTGAGCTGCAGGGATGGAGTGGTTCAGTGGACAGGGTGACTGACTGAGTTCAAGTTTCCCTTGCCGGCTTGGTCTCTTTGTGTCCTGAGAGGGGAGAATATGGGCAGGGGGCCCACAAATGATTGGGTCTTAGAGAGGGAAACCAGGAGAAAGCTTACCTGAGTCATGTCATCTGGTCCCAGGCCTCTGTCTTGGTTTTCTAATGCCCCTCACCTGCTTTTCTGCTCTCTGGGAATTGAAGTCCAGCATTGGTTTTGGATACACTGTTGCTGCGGCTGGGGAGGTTAATTCTTCTGGGTGTGACAGTCACCTGTGTTAAAGACTCTTATGGGACACTCTTTCTCTTGGAAGAATGGCATTTGTGCTGGGTTATTTAGCAGGGCCCTTTCTGAGCTACCATCCTTGTTCTCAGGACGGCGCTGTATGACTCTTGCCCATTTCCCCGCGTCATGATTTGTGTGGGAGCTGGGATATAGTCATTGGTAATCCTTCTGCAGCAAAGCTAGCTGGTCAGCAGATGTTCTCAGACAAGGGTGCTGCAGGTTTCTGGGTCTTTCCCATGAAGACTGGCTACTACCCCATGTCCATTAGGGCTGACATGTCTCTCCTATCCAAAAGAGACTCTTATTTTAAAAGTGAAGAACTTACTCACCCCCAACCAGATCTAGACCTGATGGAGAACCCTAAGGTCTCTGAGCCATTATTAGGAGATGGCCCCGAAGAGAGAAAGAAACTGAATGATTACAGTTAATCTGGATAGGTGATGTTTTCTTGCTCCATTTAAATATGAATGGAAGGATTTTTGCACCTTCCCCGATTCCTCCCTTTCTTAGATGAGTTTCCAGGCTGACAGTGCAGGAGACTGAGTCATTCTGTCGGGAGAATGGCCGCGAGAGTGGGTGGGTTTAGGCATCTCTGAGGGAGAGAAGAGGGGCCATGTAGGAGCTCACCTTACTGTGCCCTGTCATTTCCTATTTGGCTTGAAGACTGGGGGGAATTGGGGTGCACAGCAGACTATGCTTGCCCATGGGAATACGTGCAGGGAAGACGAGGGTGTGGACTTGACATCCTGAGAGGTCAAAACAAAGTGATTTTGGGGTAGGATTCATAAGGTAAGTTTTGGACTGCTAACTTATCCCTTTTTTTTTTGTTTTTTTTTTTTTGTTTTTTCAAGACAGGGTTTCTCTGTGGCTTTCGAGCCCGTCCTGGAATTAGCTCTGTAGACCAGGCTGGTCTCGAACTCACAGAGATCCGCCTGCCTCTGCCTCCTGAGTGCTGGGATTAAAGGCGTGCGCCACCATCGCCCGGCCTAACTTATTCTTTTAATTAACATGGATGAACTATAAATGTCCATTTGTGAAACAATGAAATTACTTCCTAAAGCAGGTCAGAGACATTCCTGTTATTCCAGAAAGTTCTCTTGCATGCCCTACCTGTCCTTTCCACCCAGCTGGTTCCCTTACCACATACCTCTACCCATTCACTGCCTGACTTCTTCCATACCTGTTACACAGAGAGCGTTTTTGTTTGTTTGTTTGTTTTAAAGAAAACAAATGTTCATTATTACTCGTGTGATTGCTAAATGGAAGTGGTGGTGGTGGTCCATTTAGGAATGTGATTTAATCACACAAATAATTGCCCAGTTGGGAGCAGTCTTCAAGTCTCCGACACGGTAGGCCTTATTTCTGAAAGGACCCTAAGAATACACTGTACAACAGAGCAGGTGGTGGCAATAATCATTGTCCATGTGTCCTGGCCTCTTTTGTTCTAAATGCTCCCTTGTGACACTCCATGATACGTACCATTTTCCTATCGTACATGGAGTGAAACTGAAGCTCAGAGGGATAAAGGACACCTGCTGGGGCCATAGGGTCATCAATTCTGGTTTAACCTCAGGAGACTCTGTGCCCAGTGTCACCCAGATAGGTCTGTGAGTGGTGGACCCTTAAATGAGGAGCAGCTAGATGCAACTTCTTTTTTTTTTTTTATTCTGGATGGATATCTTTCTAGATATTTTCTTTTTTTTTAAATTTATTTATTTATTAAAGATTTCTGTCTCTTCCCCGCCACCGCCTCCCATTTCCCTCCCCCAATTAAGTCTCCCCCCAGCCCGAAAAGCAATCAGGGTTCCCTGTCCTGTGGGAAGTCCAAGGAACCCCCACCTCCATCCAGGTCTAGTAAGTTGAGCATCCAACCTGCCTAGGCTCCCACAAAGCCAGTGCGTGCAGTAGGATCAGAAACCCATTGCCATTGTTCTTGAAAATACTGCTTATCCAGGAGTATTTTCATTTTCTAATTATTTTTTTAAAATATTTACATTTTTAAACACTATAGTTCCCCTGTTTAACATCAGTGGATATCTGTAAATCAGACCTGGTGCCCAAGGCAGGAAGCCTGAGAATATGTGCCATTAAGACTGGTAACTTTTCCAGTAGTTTTTCCTCTCAGAGAAAAATATCGAGATTAACCTAAAATCAAATATTGGCTATTTAAAATCTGCAATAGAGCAATTATTGAGATTCTGGTAATTACTGATTCTATGACTTTCACTTCCATAGCTTCTGTGTGAGTGCCCAACAGCAGTCACACGTGGATTCGGCATTTGATACTTACCATCCTGCATCACATGCATTGGTTTAGCTAGTTGTTGCTTTGTAACAAATAATCTGCAAACATAGCAGGTTGAAATACTTGCATCTTCCACAACATTTAAAGGTCAGGACTCGGTAAGATGGGTACCCCTGTAACTCATGAGATCGAAGTTGATCCGCTGGTGCATGTTTGAAGTTGACGTAGGGTTGGAAGTTCTGCTTCTGGGATCACTTGGTGAGTTCTTCAGCTCCTGAGCATCTCCAAAGCACTGCTCACGACATGCCTTATCCAGAACGAGGACCAGAGTGAGTGATGAGAGAGTCCGACATGGAGCCAACATCCTTTGCCGCTTCATTTCAGAAGAGCCACACTGTTGTTTCTGCTGTCTGCTGTCAGCTGGAGAGCTTGTCCCTGGACCACAAAAGGAGACAGTGCATAAATAGCAGGACCATCTTGACAGATCCTTACCCTGGGCGTTATCAGCCATACTTTACTGATGAGAAATGGATGTTCAGAGAGATTCAAAAGTCCCCAAATCATACCTCCAAGGAGTGAGCAGACTGGGATTTGGACACTGATCTAACAACCTATATTACCTATGTTTTCTAAATGAAGACCCAAGACTGGGAAGCCTCAAGAAAGAACAATGCATGTTCCTAAGAGAACCCTAAACTACACACACACACACACACACACACACACACACACACACACACACACACACCATCTTTTATAGTTCATGTATTATCAAAGATGTGAGTATAAATTTTAAAAATAGACACCAACTTACTTAAAAATGCACATAAATACAGTATTTGAATTTACTTGCCTCTTTTTGTATCAGTCTTTTGGTGATTCAAAATTTTTTTTTTTTTTGCTTAGGTCTCAGTTACATTGAATACACTAACATAATGGTTCTCAACCTGTGGGTTGAGACCTCTTCAGGGGTCAAATGGCCTTTTCACAGTGGTAACCTATCCTGCATATCAGACATTTACATTATGATTCATAACATTAGCAACATCACAGTTATGAAGTGGCAATGAGATAACTTTATGGTTGGGGTCACCACAACATGAGAAACTGTATTAAGGGTCACAGCATCAGGAAGGCTGAGAATCACTGCTCTAATTGATTGAATATGAATGAAACTACCCTGTAGGTAACACTCTGCTTTTCTCTTCTGGGATACGACTAAAATGAAATCTCATTCACAAATATTTCTAGGACACTAGCGAACTCTGAGAGTGTAGCCGGAGTGTTTTCGTCTTGAAGTGGTTGGTGAGAAGATGGTGTTTTCCCTGACCATATAAGCCACCCTGGCTTACCACATCCAGGAGAGGACATTTATATAGCTGCTTTTGCTTCAAGAGGACCTGACCACTGAGATAAATCTTCCTGTCATGACCTACTTAAGGGGACTTCATTTTAGGGAAATAATTTGGGGAGATGGGGGTGTTATATGGTCTCTAGCTGGGTCATTAAAAATGTAAACATTTATCTACTTTTTAATGTTCATACCAAGCAAGTAAGAGCTACACACATTGCTGAATCTCCTCCTCTTTGGAAACCTTGGAAATCTTATAGAAACTTGATGATGTTGCTATCTTACTGTTCTTCTCAATTTTTTTCCTAATTTTCAGGTTTGTCCTGGCTAGTATAACGGGATTCCTTATTCATTCCAAACATTCTTCCCTTTAGCACTTATTTTGTGCTATTGCGATGCTAGAAGTAATAGGTATAAAATTCCCATAATGGACGAGGGGTGAGCAGAACAGACTCCTTGATTCAAGTCGCTCATAGTCCACGGGAGACTCCATACACTGATGGCTACAGCCAGGACGGATCTTGCCTTATAAGAAGCCACAGAGGAGGGAGTTTTTGGATTGGCGTGGGGGTGCAGGAAGACTTCACAGGTGTGAAGAAGGCAGAACTGAGACTAGACGTGTTGGGAGAGGATTCTGGATGAAAGCAGCAGCAACCGAGGGACTGAGACGTGGGAGAGTGGCGGCAAGGGGCTGGAAGGAACCGGTTGTCAGTTACACAGCGGACAGACAGTCTGGCTTGTTAGCGAACAACGACTTGCCAGGGTCCTCCCTGGCAATGCTCTTTCTGCCTTCTTAATTTCAGCAACCGGAATGTTGAGCTTTTCCCCGGGCTGTCCCATTTCCAAAGGTTGCATCATAGATTCCGGAAAAACTCCTTGGCAAGGATAATAATAATATATTGTTATTTATTCCCATTGCCATGGCTAACAACACTTTAAAAGCACATTTTTCTGCTTGATGATCATCGTGACCCCTGGGAAGAGATCTCTGAGGCATCACATGGCTCTCCAAGAGACAGGTGTGGGAGTGTCTCCTATCAAACCACGTTTTCAAGGCAAACCCACCAAATGCTAATCCCTCCAGTGTTCTCGAGGCTTACAGCTGTCACAAGCTCCAGGTCGCTAAGAAAATCTCCCTGTGAAATTGATTATGTAATGGTTTCCATTTGACCTGGAGGTTAGACGCGTCTTTAAGCAAATGCAGGAAACCGAGTGTGCCTTCTGAAGCAGGGTTTACATGAGGAGCAGGCTAGTATTTGTCTCTGTGCTGTTACACATTACACCTGTGGCTCGTTCAACTGCAGCCCGCTGCGGCTGTATTTACTATTCCCCAGATGAGCGAGCCTGGGAAGGCACAGTTAGTTACATGCTATTTCCTCGAATTCCTCAACTAGTGAGTAGAGAGGGAAGGCTTTGACTATTCCATTTTCTCCCTAACAGGGAGCCCCATGCTTATGCAAGCCTGTATTGGAGTACAGCCAGTAGTCCTGCGTTGGCTCAACCCTTCTGCCACTAACGAGTCCTACGAATTTAGACAAGCTGGCATGTTTCTCCTTCCTTCCATTTCTCATCTGAAGCATGGAGAGAATAAAAAGGGCTCCTGGTCCTGCAGTTATGTAGCTATATATATGTATAAATATATATATATATGTACATATGTATAATATATATATAAAGAGAGAGACTAGAGAGAGACTAGCGGGAAGGGGGAAAAGAAATGACTGGAGAGTCTGGGTGACTAGGCACGAAGACTGGTTCTGTGGCCAGTCTGTTTCCTGAGGCCTCATGGAAGTGACGGTGTTGTGTTCATCTGATACCTGCGCTAAGTCGCAAGTGGCAGAAGAATGCAGAGCATAGCATCTGTATAGATGGGCCTGTTCGTTTCCCTGGCGCCAGCCACACTGGGTGTGATTTTCAGGACCGTCGTGGTAGACAGTCTACAGAGAGGAGATGTTTCTGGAAGGAGCAGTGGACAGTGTATTTAGCAATAGATATCTCATCTCGGGGTGCAGTGTGACTGTAAGGACTTGGTATTTAGAGGGCAGCAAGGCGTGAAACCTAGGACCTGTGTGGTACTTCGTGCTACCAAAGTGACGGCAGAGCTTGGCTGCTCAGAGCTCCCGAATTTGGTGCCTGCATTTCGAACTTTGTTTCCACAAGGGTGAGGAACAGTGAGCGTGAAGTGAGCATCAATGGTCCATCTCCTGGAAGGGCTCACAGAGACTGGGTTATTGGAAGATGGAGAGGATACATTAACTTGGTACATGATTGCTTAGAAAACAGGCTGATTCCTAAATTTTATTTCAGGTGTATTTTCTGTGATATTACCTAAAAAGACCTTTGAAAATATGTGTATGGACTTTTAATTTTTTAAAAACTATATTGTTCTCTTTTGGTCTTTGATTGAGTTCCAGGTATCAGGACAGCAGGCTTCCTTTTCTTTTTTTTTCTTTTTCTTCTTCTTTTTTTTTTGTCACTGAATGACATTAAAATAGTGGTGGTTCTCTCCAAAGAGGATTAATGGATAGGATTGATTTGGTAAGTTTGTAAATGAAGGCAGTTTAATGGTGCTGGAAAACACCACACTCATTCGCTCACATCCTCTCCTTTCTCCTTTGTGTATCCCCAGCATTGGTGCAGTTGGTATTCTTGAGCCTAGTGCTTATGGCCATCAGGTTCAGAATGATGGATCTAATGTGGAAATGTAGGGGCTTGAGAGGATGGAGAAACCCGAGAAAGGAGAAGCAGAAGGGGTCTGCTCCTCAGTTATTTACTCCCAGAAACAACTGCCCTGTGCATCACAGGCCGGGAGACTTGATGGTGAGTTAGCAAAGCAGAGGAAATGGAAACATTAGTTACAAATATAATTCACACACTGTAGTTCACTGGCATTGGCCGATTGATTAGAACGGACATAGCCATACGGTCCAAACCTGTTCTCTGCCAAGAACAGCACACCTTACTTGTCCTCTCTTCATTTGGCCAAGATTGTGGCACTTCAGACCTTTGACAGGGATGTGGGGGTCCTGCAGTACTTGTTTTTCCTCAGCTCCCAAAAGTTCTTGGCTATGAACTGTACGAATTTTGTGCAAATGCAGAATGCCTTAGTGAAATATATTTGGAGCATACACAACACCAACAAAACTTTACGGTGTGGTTGTATTTCATGTAAGAGCGAGGGAAGAGTTCTAAAGCTCCCTAGATAAATTCTCTGAATTGCTTAAGGTAGAGATGGCATAAGGCAGCATGCTAGCACAATAGCATGGAGTCACAACAACGTGCATGCTAGCTGGCCAGCGCAGATGCTTGGACGGTGTTCCTAGACCTTTAAGTTCTTGTAATGGGTTCATGTTCTTCTTGGACACAGTGTTATTACTCGGGTGCAGAACCACAAACAAATCACCCGCGTTTTCCTCCACAAATAAATGACAGACACATATAGTTTCCGAAATTCCTTTTGGTAGCAGGTAATGTTTCAGTGTTTGGGTGTCTGCTTCCCTTCTGTATTCTCAGATTGTGATTATTTCTATGGAAAGGTGATCCCTGAATCTTGAAGTGATGTGGTTTCTGTTCTACTGCTTGGGCTCCATGCTATGGAGTCTTTCTCCTGGGGGTTTGCTGACTACTCTTTCCTCTGAACGGCTTCCTTAATTGGTAGGTACTAAAGATTGCTTCCAGGAGCTGCCCTTTCTACTTTAAATTGACTTGTCAAATTAAAAGTGTTCCTCCCTCATCTAAGCCAGGAGCTGGGTTCTGTGTCCACATCACGTGATCAGCCTAGACCAGTGATGCTGGCAAAGCATCGGAATTGATTGACAGGATGCCGAGGAAAAACTGACTGGTCTCTGGGTGCCCAATGAGCCAGCCTGAAATTTATTATAAACAGAGGAGGAGCTGGCCACTGAAAATGGGAGAGGTGACTCCTGCATTTTGTTTGCTCCCTCTTCCAAGATGGTTCCTCCCAGCAAGGCTCCTCAAGTGTGTCTAATGTCTCAACTTAATCCATGCACAAGAAAAGGACCAGATTTTGATTTCTGACTCTTGCTGATTATTCACTAAATTTAGGTAAATCTCTTAAACTGTTTGAGTTTAATAATAGTGAGCCCGGAGAGCTACTAAAGGGGTCAAATGAAGGAAAAGTTGTGGGAATGCTTTGTAAACTCTACAAGGTCATAAAACATGAGTTGTTATCATTAGCAGTATTTTACTGAAGACTTTTCCTACAGCCTCTTCAGCTGTTTGAACTTTGTCTTGCTCAGCGCTAGCAGCTGGCACTACCTCTGGTCTGTCACACGCTCACCTGTGATGTTAATACCCTTAGGTATTCACTATAACAACATTGTAATTTAAATATTTTGAAATTAGTTTTTCACTATCTAAAAAGTGATCTTTGGTAGAAAGGATATGCATAGTATGTGAAAATTTTAAATCATAGAATTGTGTCTGTGGAATTATTGACACTATGAGGGTCCTGAAGATACCCAGACAAATGTCTGTTCCTTGGACATTTCCTGTTCTGGTTTACTGGTAGAGGGCAGAAGTGAATGAACAGTGTGTGTGTGTGTGTGTGTGGGGGGGGTGTTAGGGTTTCTATTGCTGTGCAGAGACACCATGACTACAGCAACTCTTATAAAGAAAATTAATTACAATTCCAGAGGTTCAGTCCACTGTCGTCATGAAGGGGAGCGTGGTGGCATGCAGGCAGACATGGCTTTGACTACATCTTGATCAGAAGGCAACACGTGTAGACTATTTCACTGGGTGAAGCTTGAGCAGATCTCAAAGCCCACTCCATAGTGACACACACTTCCTCCAACAAGAGCATTCCCACAAACATACCGTAGTAAGAAAGCCACAACTTCTAATAGGGTCACTCTCTTTAGGGACCATTTTCTTTGAAACCACCACAGTGGGTACTTTTTTCTCATTGGGGTTATATATCCCGAGAGTGTTCTGGTTCTAGAGTAGTCCATTTTTGCACATTTTCTGAATTTACTTGGAATTGTTTGCTTCTCCTTTCTCTCTCTCCATCTCAAATGTAAGCTCCATGAGCCTCCGAGCTATGGCTCGAGAAAGTGTTTATTTCAATGCCTGCTCTGGTGCCATGTTTCCGCTGGAACAGCATCAGCTCCTGGAAGCCGGAGGTTTAGTGTCTCCTGCTCACCAGTGTATCCCCAGAATGCTGTCTGATACACATGGGGCCCCAATATTGGTCAAATGAACTGTCACACTGTGTTAAATAAAAAGAGCATGCCATAACTCATAATCCTTGGAAACCCCATGGACAAACGCAAGCAATACACTTTTGTTTGTTCAGAGAGAACCTTGTGTGTGGTGGGATGGGAGACTCGGCTTCAGGTAGAAAGGGAGATGGGGAGTAGGAAGGGAGACGGGAAAGGGAAAGAAGAGGAGCAAAAGAGCAACCAGCATGGAGTGACCAGTAAGAGACAAACAGGAAGTACAGGAGAAGGGAGGAGGCAGGCGGGAAAATGGAAGAGAGCTTAAGAGCTGACTGAGAGTCTAGAGAGAATCTTGCTGTTTGATTTTCTCCCTTCCAGGATCCTTTACCCCTCTTAAGACTTTATGATCTGCCTGCCCTAGGAGAACATAAGTCTCCCAGTCCTAGAATAGGCAAGTGAAGCTAATAAATATCCAGAAAGCGTGTGTTGCTCTGTGGAAGCAGTACATGGAGTACTTTTGCCTTGCACTGAGAAACAGTCACATGTGACTCATGGCCGCTTTACACAGCTAGACAGATTTTCAGATTTGGGGAAGTGTACTCAATGGCCTCAGTGTACCCCTAACTAGTATGTTAATTTTGCCTCCTAACTCAGTCTCTTATCTTCGACTCATCAGTTTCTCCACAGAAATCCACATTCAGAAGTTTTGGGGTGATTTGGTTGGCTGCAACTGTATGCGTATCTCGGTATACACCCACTCTGAGGCACAGTGTGCCCCAGCTGCAAGCCCAGTTGAATCGTTCAGCATAGGTTTTTTTTTCAAACCCTTAACTTCTCCCCTCTTTGTATGTCAAAGGTAATGTTAAAAATGCCCATTCTACAGATTAGGTAAGATTATGAAAGGGCAGTTCATGGGACCTGGCATCCATCCTCGTTGTTTGAAGCCAAAAGCCAAGTGTTTTTTCAGTGAGGCTGTAGCTCTGTTACCAGAAGTAATTGGGCCTGTGGGCTGGACAAAACCTCTTAGTACTGCTGTGAACCAGCTGGTACGAGAAGCTCTTACTCTTGGTTTTACCGTCAATCTAGGTGGAGGGGTGGAGGACCATTTCATGGTTAAAGAAGGGAGAAGCACTCAAGTACCAGAACAGATTGGGAGAGCTTTTATTTTTCCTTAAAGGGACTGTGGTAATTCTTCCCCCTAGAGATAGAACTGTAAGGGCCTGTCAGCTGTTCTGGGTCTGGGGCAAGTGTGGAGGGATGGGCTCCGGGAGCCCACGGGGACTGAAGTGCCCTTTGTCATCATACCAAACCAAAGTATGTTTGCTCATTTTCACACTTAGCACCAAGTCTGATTTGGTTTGGAGAAAGGTATTTCCAAGAAGCCATTTTTACTATATGGGGGGGAAAAAGTTGACTTCAACGAGTGCCTTAATTTTCTTTGGCTGGGTGTCTGGTAACCATGTGTCAGAGTGTGGTATGTATGTGGGAATCTCAGATTATGAGTCAGTTCTGTCTCTGAGCCATAAATGAAAAAAATGAGGCTCATGTTGTTTCTACATTGTACCCCTTTGCTGGTTTTTCTTAATTTTTGATAACGCTTTAGCAAAAAAAGATAGAAATTGTATACAATTCCACATATAAGTGAAAACCACTGTTAATGTTTGTATTTTTGACTTCTGTGGAAAATTTTCAATTCATGTTCTCTCTCCATATATATGCGTGTGTGCCTGTGTGTGCATGTGTATGTGCGCGCGCACACACGCTTGCATACGTGCATCTCTATCTACCTGTTACAGTTTTTCTGAGGCAGAGACTTGCCATGTAGGAGTTGGTCACACACTCACCATCCGCCAGCCTCCTTCTCTCAAGTTTTTCTTCTCCCAATTAGGAAACAGTGACAGATAGTATTTATCATGGCTCTCTCTGTGTTAGGCACTTTCCTGATGCTCGCTCTGACTATTAACTCACTTATTCTAACAAAGCTCTGTGATGTAGCAGCACTATTATCCTTGCCTCCACTTTAGAGATGGGGACACTGAGGGCCTCTTTTCTTCCAGATTAGCCCACTTCAGTTCACTGAAACTGGCACATTTAGTTATTAGACTCCTACTAAATATCTAGTCCCCCCTTTTTTCTTTCTTAAGAGAACCCTGATTGTGGGGATCAAGAATGCACTTTGCAGAAAAACGTTTCCCAGATTCCCTGGCTGCTGAATAGCCATGCCACATTGTTTAATCACTGAGAGCAGTAGGAAGGGCCCAGACAACTCCCTGCATTTTCTTTCTAATGGTTTCAGAGAACCGTCTGTGCTTTGTTCTGTAAGTTGAGGTTGGGGTAGACTCCAGGTCATTTTTCCTTCCTGGCTCACTCTTGAGTCATTCATCTGAAATGCAGTTGAATTCATTAGTAGTGCCTGTTATTTTTATTTCATCCCATCCCCACTGGTTTTCTTTATTGATACTAGTTTTACGTGTAAAACTGTAACATGGTCTAGAGAGTCATATGTGGAACATAGGAAAAATGTATGTGTTACATATGGAAACAAGCATACATGTAAGAGTTATTATACATACACACACACATGAACATATTGTTTTTCTTACATAACAGCTATAGAAACTTTCATAATGAAGGTTTGGTGTAGATCATTATGAGGAATGGAATACTATTGAGAACAAGGAGTAAGTTTGGAGAAGGTCACTTGTCCTTAGAAATGGCTTTATGAGGGCAGGTGCACTTGAACAGGGTCAACAAATGCCTGACATGGCAGCCTGCAGAAGTTTGTCAAGACATAGACAGAAAAAAGCAGAGGAGCAAGTGGACAGTTTAATGTCAACCAAGAGGGGCCAGGCCAGATGATGCCTCAGACCAGAGGAGCCTCACAGTGGAGGCCATATCTACCCAGCTGGAGAATGTGACCCTTTGGGGACAGTGTGAGAAGGTGGTTACCAGGTGACAGCAGAGCCCTAGCGTTGTAGTGTTGTGTGCATATCCTGCTTTATGAGGTTTGTAGAGAGTCTGAGGATTTTTCTAATGATTTGGTTTATATTAACACCACATGTCTGTGTTAGGAGAACCCAGGCCCCAATAAATGAGAGCATTTTCTCAGAGCCAGGGGGCGACAGAGTCAGAGAGAGCAGCACACTTGACTCACATTCTCAGGACCTAAGAGCTCAAGAGAGTGGGAGGTGACCCTGCGCTTCTTAGACCTGGTAGGCGTCAACCTTTGCCAGCTTCTTTGGACTGTTTGAGTCACTGAATCCCAAATACTCAAGTTCATCAAGACTGGAAGCAATTTTCAAATGGCCTGTTATGGATTGGATCCTGTCCTCCTCTCTGCCACACATAAGGATATGACGTTTTTGGATGCAGGGTCTTTGAGGAAGAAATTAAAAGATGAGGTCACTGGATAGGGCCCCAGTCCAGTATGACCAGTGTCCCTAGGAGGAGAGAAGACTAGGTTTGTGTGTCTAGAGCAAGGGCCCTTTGAAGTAGCTACAGAGATTCATAAGTCAAGGAAGCAGACTTCATGAGAAACCATCACTGTGAGCCATTTTTCTTTCAATCTTAGAGCCTCCAGGAAAGCAAGAAAATGAATTTCTGTTGTATAAGGCACAATCTGGTGGTACATTGTCATTACAGTCCTCACAAACCAACCAACCAACCAACCAACCAACCAACCAACCAACCAACCAACCCATGACTTAACTATCTCTTTAGGGATTCTGGCGCCCTTACCCTGCCCTGATACCGTGTTGTGGCTTTTCAGTACTCTTATCCCTAAGAGTCCTCGCTGGACCCCGTTGCATGTTCCCACCACAGCCATGGTGACTCGGAGGCAATAGAAGGAAGCCCGTCCCAGAGCTGAGGAAAGCAGTAAGGGTAGAGGCTCTAATGTCAAGGCTCTAAGGTGGCCATTCCCTGCTAGGTAAGCTTTGTATCCCCCTGAGTGCGATGCAGTGGTTGAGCTAGCAACCTCTGTGCTCATTCCGTGCTCCTCTATCCCACACACTGGGGAAAGAAGCAGCATTCTGGCTTAAAATGCATGAGGGGTTATAGGTATTTTTTTTAATCAGATCATTTTAACTTTTTAAATTTTCTAAAATATTATGTCTTGCATGTTGCTAACAGGATTTATAAATAAGGCAACCAGACCTATTGTTTTCTTCTCCCTTATGCTTGTATTATATGTGGAGGGAGCTAATCATTTAGCCAATGCGAATGGCAGAGCATCAGAAAAACATACACTCATGTTACCAGACAGTGCGCACAAGTAGATGTAGACTGAATGCCACATGCAGGAAAGATGAGGCTGGCGAAAGCCGTCACAAGTATCTCCTTAGGATGTGTTATCTGGAAACAGCTACCTTGTGTCTGCCTTGTCTATCCTCGCAAAGAAAGAGTGCCCTAGAGCCCGTGCAAAGGAGGCAGATTCAGAAATGGCAGCTGCAGCCACGTAATCTCCTCAGGAAAGGAGCAAGTTCAAGGTCAAGTACAACTGAATTCTCCTAGCGACGAGCATAGCCAGTTATTTAGCTCACTAATAATTAAATCAAATAATGCACTTGAGGTTACTGGGGCAAAATAGCTTAGCGGATATCATAATCACTGTCAGCTTTAAGCTAAGCATGCCCAAACTTTGCCATTTACAGTGGCCTTCTGTTGTCTTGATTCCTGTGACCATTTCCTGGAGAATGGTTTACAGGGACAGGTGAAACCCAACTCTCATATTACATAGTGAAGGACTAAACTTGGCAATGGCCTTGCTCCAGGGCCCCTTTCTAGGACTTGGTGAAAGGCTATCCACCCGTTAGCCCTGCAACAAGAACTTCTTGCTCTTACATGCCTACATGCACAGATAGGATTCTGATAACTCAGAGCTTTAGCTTAAGATTGATGATGGACCAACTCCTCCCATGTCCTCTTTTGTTGATGGCAAAGATCCCTTTGGAAAGAGATCTTGTTTCATCCCCAAAGTCCACAGGCTGTTATTCTCTCTCTCTCTCTCTCTCTCTCTCTCTCTCTCTCTCTCTCTCTCTCTCTCTCTCTCTCTCTTTCGTGTGTGTGTGTGTGTGTGTGTGTGTGTGTGTGTGTTTGTAAAAGACATGTTGTGTAAGCCTCAAAATGACCTTTCTGAGAATCTCATGCAGCAGCTTGTGGCTATTCGGGGCTTTCTCCTGCACTTCTCTTAAATGCATATCCAGCTGTGCTCATTCCCTTAAGCCCCCTGTGCCTGCTCAAGGTTAAACCTGCAGTCAGCTCTGAGTGTCCAGAGGGTAATTACCCAGATGCATCTGGGAGGGGTTTAACCCGTTGGGCCCCACCCTCCCCACCAGATTCGTGGGGGAGAATCATGTGTGTGCAAGAGAGGCACAGCTAGTGAAAGTCACACCCCATCCCCAGAGGTCATTTGATCTTGTCAAATATGCTTTACAGAACATGTATGCTTTAGTTCTATCTTAGCTCCTGGAACAACAGACTCCATTTTGTTCACCTCTGACAAATAAAACTTTTTAGTTTTGGTGGAAAGAAAAGGGACACATCTCCTTCAGATCACAATGAAGTGACTATTGGATTGTTCCTTTACTGAGAACAGCAGACAAGAGGGAAAAGTTGTGAAAATTCTATTCAAGGAAGCCCGGGAAGAAGACAGAATGACAGGCCTGGAAAGGAGCGCTCTGTGGATGCTGTGGGCTAGCATTTGGGAGCAGAGTTGGTTAAAAGTGAGATGTGTGTACACTTGCTTAGCTTGGGACCAGCTCTCTCCATAATTCTTCTCTCAGATGCTCCTGGGTCTCATGGGTGTGAGTTTGAGGTGGGATCCCATGGGCAGGGATGCTCTAACTCCTGAGTACTTGATGCTACCTCTAGCAGCACAGGACAGCACCAGCACCCTGCATGGGAACCTGGCAGTGTCCTTGGAGGTGGAAGTGCGTGTACTCCAGCCACAGACTTTTGACACCTGGACAGCCTCAGGCAGGTTGGCAACGTCTGCTGGGTACCAGTTTCCCTCTCTGTAACAGGGCCATTGAGACTCACCTTGGACAAAATGTAGGCAACTATGTTAAGTCTTTGGTACATCCTGAAGTATTAAGTATTTGATGGTAATTACTATTTTATCACAAGCTTTGTCAAAACCCATGTATGTGGCTAGAGGTGGGTCATTGCTGGGTAGGTGGCTGGCCTTTGGTTCTCATGGGAAAATATGAAACTTTATGATACAATCCCTTTATAAGTTTGAACACTTCCAGTCCCTTTGTGACCATTGGTTTACTGTAAGACAACCTGCGGTTCTCAGCTTATGGGTTGTGACCCCCTACAGGGTTGCATTCCAGATATCTGGTGTATAACATATTTACATTGCAATTCATAACAGCAGCAACATTACAGTTATGAAGTAGCAACAAAATTATTTTCTGGTTGTGGGGTCACCACAGCATGGGGAACTGAATTAAAGGGTGGTGGCATTGGGAAGGTTTGAGAAACACTGCTCGGAGAAAACACTCAAGCGTGACCCGCGTTTAGCAGCGTGCACTGTTGCTATGGCTCAGATTAGGTTTTGGTCAAGATGTTTTAAGACTTGAGATGCTTCTCATTCATGGATTTTTAACAAGGACCTGAGCAGGTTACAGACAGTTTGAGTAGCAGACAAGTAATTCTCATTCTTCTATGAAGGCCAGAGAAAGAAAACAGTTGGGTTGTCCCCCTAGAGTTCTAAATTGAAGACCCCTCCCCAAACGCGAATTTGTTCTGCTGAGTAGCTGGCCCTCCCAGTGCCCCTAACTTGTTTGTTGGTAATGTTCTGTAATGCTCATGGTGCTCTGCATCCCGGGGCATTTTAGTTCTGACATTGTCATATTAGCTCAGAGTACTTCTGGGAAGCAGATTAGGAGAGGAAACCATGGGCTGGATTTCCTGGGACCGTGCAGTCAAGAGTTCTCAGGTATGGAAGTCATCCTTGGGTCTTTTGCCAAAAAAAATCTTATATCTCTCACTGAAACAAGCTTCCCATGAAGGGCCAGAGCTCTGTCTTTTATAAATGGGTAGAGAAAAAGCAAAGATGATGTCACAGCTGGAAACAGGAGATGAAAACTCTGTCTTATGATTTCCATCTTTTTTATAGTTTTTGTAGTTTTCTTGGGTAAACAGCAGTTAGACGTTAGATTATATAGGTTAAATTCAAGTGCACAAATAAAGTATTAAAATGTCTTATAGTTTAGTCATAACTAGTATTAATATTTTGCTGTATAATAACTGCATATGTTACATTTTATATTTACCTATATGAATATGCATTCATCAAAATACCCCTAATTTCCCCATACTTTTTATAACCTATCTTTAGTACCAAAGCGTGTTTCCAATTGTCCGCAGTCAGTAGCATGGGGCTCAGATTGTGCACCTACCCCGACAGGTTCACCCTGCTTCCCTCTGTGCTCCAGGCTGCTCG
Source organism: Microtus pennsylvanicus (assembly GCF_037038515.1). Taxonomy (NCBI): domain Eukaryota; kingdom Metazoa; phylum Chordata; class Mammalia; order Rodentia; family Cricetidae; genus Microtus; species Microtus pennsylvanicus. The sequence continues at coordinate 36,472,613 of NC_134591.1, forward strand.
CTGGGGAAAGCCAGTCCTCCCTCCTACCACCTTATGCATTCCATCTGCAGGAGAGGCTGCACACTGGCCGGCATAGCTCCAGATGCAGTGGAGCCCTGCAGTTCTGCTCTGGGGCTGGGGGTGGGGGTGGGGACCATATCAGTCCTCAAAGCCCTGGTTTCTTCCAGCAGGCCAGGTCTCGGATGAAGACTGCACTACTAGGAACTAACTTCTCCGCAGGGGCTGGCTAATACAAGCCAGATGTGCAGGGAATTCAGGCCATGCAGGGTCAAGGTGAGGTAGGAGAGAAGGAAGTTCTCTGAGCCATAGTAGGGCTTGTGTTGTTGTTCCATCCTGCCTCATGTTCCTTTCCCCACCTGCTTTCTACCTGACCTCACCCTCCCTTGCCTGCCCCTTAAAGCTCCTTTCTTTGCTCCCTCCTTCTTTCCCTTCCTCCCTCCCTCCATTTTCTCCCTCTCTTCTTCCCCAACCTGAGATGCGTGATAGCCACCACATATGAAGGCACAATCAACCCCTTTTAGTTAGTGTAGCTTCTATTGGTTATTACTGCATGTGATTACACTTGAGGTTGTGTTTTGCTGATGCTATCTTCAGCGTTCATCTGCAAAACAAAACAAAAAAACAACCAAAAACAAAAAACCCTTTGAAACCCATGCTTCTCCTTATTCTCCCCATCAAGAAGATCTGGAAGACACAAACAAGACATGGTAACTTTTTACCCTCTGTATGACCTCCAGGCTGCAGAGAGAGAGAGAGAGAGAGAGAGAGAGAGAGAGAGAGAGAGAGAGAGAGAGAGAGAGAGAGAGGACTCAGACAGAGCTCAGTCCACCCAGCCTCATCCCCCCCCCCCCCGCCTCCTTTCAAGTGTGGGAGGTTTGAAGTCTACACACATTTTCCCAGGACGAGGCGCTGTACGCATCTGGGTCGGCTTTGTTCCCGGTTTTTCTTTTTTCAAGTTAATCAGCGTGAGTAACTGCTACATGAAACCTAGGAGAAAATGGAATAAATATGTTGGAAGTGCTTGAAATTGATAGGCACTTGTTGATTGTCCTCAGCCTCACTTCCTGGCCTCGTTTTAAAACATTCAAAGAGTCTGAACAATGCTTGAGAGTTGTTTGGCATGCTGGAAAACCGTCTTGTCTCTAACGTGGAAGAACTTTGATCTCCTCGCTTCCTGGTCTAAGAGTGTGGGAGAGGGAGGAGAAGGGCTCACACTTTGGGGTAGAAGGGCCCACAGAGCTGAGCAGTCTTCCAAAGATTATCTTCCCCTTTTTCTTCTTCTTTGAGGTGGGCAGTATATTGCTATATGGCCCAGACTGGCTTCAAACTTCTGGGCTCAAGTGATCCTCCTGCCTCAGCATCTCAAGTTGGTGATTCTAGAGATATGTGTCTCCTCACCTGGGAGCTCCCTTTGTAAGACTCTTATCTATTGCATAGTGCAGTGCACCCAATCTAGCCTGCAGTGCCCTGATCTGCTTTGGTTTCTTGAGGCAGAAACACTGGACTAATAGAGAACTGCCCCAGATACCCACATAGGAAGAAATGGGAGCTCTGGATGTGGCTTAGTGATGGGCGTTGCCTGACATGAATGAGCTCTCAGGTACTAGAGCCAAACAAAATAAACCCACTGGGCAAATGCTAGAAATGCCAGCTAGCAGAGCGATGATGTACATGGCGAGACAGCGCTGCTGTCAGGCATCGCTCATCGTTATCGTCACAGGAAGGACTCCACGGCTGACTTAGAGATGGGCGGGTCCTGTGAAGGCAGAAATGGTGCAGGAAGGCTGTGCCCAGGGTCACATGGAGATGATAATGTGGGGAAGACTAGGGCTAGAATTCTCAACTGAGAATTCCGAGTTCATGCTTGAAACGTGGCCCTGGATTCCCATCCCTTCAAGCCTTTCTCTGAACCGTGGAACACCTCACTCAGCGGTGTGAACACCAGCCTCGCACTTGGACTGTCTCCAGGCCCCGCTTCCCGTTGTCTCTCTGACCTCCTCCTTCCTCTGTGTGATTGAGAGGACTGTGACTCTCAGGGTGCCTGGCACAGTGTCATCTACGGGGGACCTTCAAGAGCATGCGTGGAAGCAAACTTGCTGGCATGTCATTCAGTAGATGGAGACCTTCCTCCGATGTGGTCTGTGCTGTGCCACACCCTTTCACTCAAGTCTGGGATATATGTTTCTAGATTTTTCTCTAAGAGGGAAATAGGGTTCCCAGAGACTCAAGGGATAGCTTGTTCCTTATGTGTACTGGTCACTTCAGGAGATCCTCAGAGAAGGAAGTCACAGGAGAGTGCTAGGATCCCTGCTTCGTCATTATGCTTCTAAGCTTGTGCACTCCATTTTGAACCCAGGAAGCTTGTAGCATAAAGTCTAGATTGAGAAGGTCTGGGTTTGAAGATACCCTTGTATTCACAGGCAGGCATCATTTTTCTACTTGTGAAACAGATAACAGCTGCTGCCTCTAAGGGTAGCTTTTGCGGCCTCTGGGTATAGCATGATATCATGCCTATTATAATGTCACTAATACAGAATGAACTAAAGTTTAAGTATATAAGTGTTGTCCTGAGAGGAATAGGGAAGACACCATGAGGAAGAGGCTAGGCTCATTCAACAAGCATTTCTTTAAACACACACACACACACACACACACACACACACACACACACACACACGACTATTTATTTTATGTGTGCATGTGTGCCTGAGTGTATGTTTGTATATTATATGGGTATAAGAGCCCACAGAGGTCAAAACCCTCTGGAATTGGAGTTACAGAGAGTTGTGAGTTGCCATGTGGGTGCTAGGAACTGAACCCAGGTCCTCTGTAAGTGTGGTAAGCATTCTTAACTGCTGTGCCGTCTCTTTACACCCTCAGTGAACATCTCTTGAGAACCTAATGTGTGCGATGTTTATTGGTGCTGTAGGTGATAAGGACCAAGACACAGTCTTGACGTCTACCCCAGGTGTTCTTAGTCTTGAGGTGACAGATAAAGTTTGTCTGAATTTGAAGAGATTCGAAGAGAAGATGGACCTAAAAGGCAGGGTTTGCAGTGTACCTTGGTGCCCAGGGATCTCTTCGGAGTATTGGAGAAAGGCAGCCAGGCTCTGGCCTAGACTTGGAAGAGGAGGAGTTTACTTAGAGGGGCTTGGCGGGGGGGGGGGGGGGGTTGAGAGGATGGATGTGACTTAGAATGTAAAGAGATGAGAATGCAGTGGCTTGGTGCTGGCCAAGGTAGGGAGTAAGCAGGCAGGGGGGTGGGGGGGCAGCAGCAGGACCTTAGACAGCTAAAATGAGCATCTGGACAGGTTCTTTTCAGTCATGGGAGGCTGTGAACTCTTTAAGGGGTTAACAAGGTGGCGGCTCTCATCTCATCCTTGGGGCCCTTCGATCTGTCCTTCAGCTGCTCCGCTCTCAGTCCTGGGAGGCAGGATATCCTTCATCACGATTGGGATTAACCAAACAAATTAACCTTGGTGGAAGGGGAAGCGCTCTGGATAAGAGATAGGCAGATTCCACTGTGTCCCGTAGCGACAGTCAGCTTTGCTGGCTTTACTTGGCTGGGTCATTTAATTTTCCACCCCACTCTAAAAACTGTTGAGTTTCTAAAAAAGGAAAAAGAAAAGGGGGGGGGACCCAAAACCTGCATCTTCGGGAATGCAGTGTGGTTTTACTTCTGGGAAGGAGTGATGAAAATTGAGCCGCTCAAGTTTTCTATCACTTGATAAAGGGCAGAGTGTATAAATGTAGTTGTAAAACCCTCTCTCCGAACTGTTCTTAAAGGAAAAGCTGCCTGTGCATAGATGATGTAAGTTCCCTGCTGCAATGTAAGCTTTTCTTCTGTTCTTTACACGCTTTTCCAAGGAGGTGGCAAATCTCCAATGTTTTCAGCACGGGTTTCAAGTGGAAGGCCCAACCTCAACCTTAGCAACAAAGACAGCCCCAAAAGGAGGGGGATGACTTGGGGGGTAATTGTGCATCTGGGAGTGAATGGCCTTTCCCCATGGTGGTGGCAGTTCTAGTTTATCTAATGTGTTTGTTGAGCAGCTACTCAGCCATTAGCTACACACTCCTCAGTGGTGGTTTATTTTGGACCGTGACTCTGTGTTCCACCTGCTGCCTCCTTCGATTTTCTTAGCTGGGCTTAGGATGATCACAGGACTTGGCCATTCTGTCATCGTCTTTCTCTCTGGGAGGCTAGTCTAGAGCCCTCCGTGAGCTCTCTGTCCCAGCTTTCTGGATAGGGGCAAGGGGAGATGCTCATAAAACACTAAGGAGGCTGGAAGGCTCTGCTGGTTCTGGCTGATGCTTTGGAACGGCTTTTCATGGCATGCGAGTGCTCTATTGTCTGCCATCTAGGGCCTTGTCCTAGCAATCCATTGCCCATGAGTGCCAGCTTGGCTTGGAGCCTCCGCTAGCCATGCAGACTCAGGTACAGGGGAAGGCCTGATGTGCTTCTGAGAATAAACACTGTAGCAGTGTTGGGAGCTGTAGATTAGATAACAAAAGCTCTGGCTACACTCCAAGGAGCTGTTAGTGTTTTCAAACAAGTGTTCTGAGATGTGGCACACTATGAAATCTGTAATCCCAGCATGTGGAATGTGGAGGAAGGAATACCGGGAGTTCAAGGCCAGCCTAGGCCAGATAGCCAGATTCTATGGAAAACAGTTAGAAGCATTTGGTGGCCTATAATGCAGATATGTACTCACATCAACAGATGCAAATAGTAAAACCTAAAAATGTAGAAATGGGGGTATTCATAGGTGATGAGGAAGAGTGGGGTGAACACATGGGACATAAAAGAGAAAAAGAGACTTGAGAGAGGCTACCAGGATAAATCAGGGTGACTGAGGATGGGGACAGGAACAGGAAGGAGACTAGCGAAAATATTCTTTGTTTGAAATGTCATAACATCTAACTCACATTCTAATTACACTTTTAAAATGAAAGTATATAAAAAGTACTTTGGTATATGGTTAAAATGATCAGACTTTAGTAGCTCTTGCTTTCTTTTTCAGTACAGCTAAATAACAAGAACCCTGAGCTAAACTTGAGGATTCAGGATGGCGAGACACAGAAAACAAACTGTTTTATCAAGGCGGACTTTTCAGTAGAGGCAAGTGACAAGGGAGGTTTCAGATGGAGCCAGACAGAGTGGGAGGACTCCGGCTCCAAGAATATGTCCAGGGGATCTTGCTGGCGTGTTGTGTGGCTTGAGTTCCTGGGAAGAGATGTTGTCACGAAGAGCGAGAAAGCAGTATGGCCATGACCAGGTGCGGTGTACAAACTTATCACTCTAAAGTCAGAAGGAGGGAGGGAGAAAGAGGGAAATGGGAGAGAGAGACAGAGACAGAGAGACAGAGAGACACTGAGAACTCTGAAATTCCTTTGTAGCTTGTTCAAATCCATTTGCACGACTCTTAAGGCTTTTTAAAGTGCCATCAACTTACTTTTTCCAGATTGTTCATCGCCCTGGCCAAGTACCAAATGCTTTGTTCACACATGATCCTCAAAGCCTTCTTTTCGGCTTGGCAAAGGACAGTTCCTCCCAACATCCAGTTTAGAAATGATCAATAAAGTCAATCTTTAGAAGAAAAATTGACTGAACTCTGCCCCTGTTCCTTCAGTCTTGCTCCCTATCTGCCCTAGCTGGAACTGATCTATTTCCAGTGTTGCTTCTGTGCAGCTTGTCCGATGAGCGCTTGTTAGGATCAAGGAACCCAGCCTGGGAGAGCAAGTGGAGGTTCGTAAGCATCTTAGGGGGGCGGTGTGTTCAGAATGCATTGTTCCCAGTAGGGTACCAGACCAAAATGGTCTCCCCCTTCACTAAATCCAATAGCTGTGGCTCTCTCATCAGGTCCCCATGTGGACATCTTCTTTTAAAAAAACTGAGGAAATAGAGTATCTGAGAGCTGAGTGTATGCCCAAGACCACATTAAACTGACAAGTGGCAAAGTCAGAATTTAAATCTGGTTCTGATTCTGACACCACATTGCTGAGCTACAATACAGCGGGGAGCAGAGGTGCAGTCCCTGCCACACATCATCTACTCGGGCAGAAGCCCAGGCATCACTGCTTGCAGTGTTGAGCGGACAGCCCAGGGAAAGCGGATGGGATATATGTGAAGAGTTTTACCACTGGCACTTGGCACTTATAGAACTGAAGATGCTTAGTATCTTGTAATGTACTGCTCAGTGGGTCAGTCATACCCAGAGAAGGCTCTTTGCCTCAACAGTATTGCCGGTGTGGGACAGTGTGGGAACTCTTTCTATGAGGATATGTGTCTTTCTGAGAAGCTGGTTCTGTTCTGGGAACCTGTTCCCTGGGGGTCACTCTAGAATGGTTGAGTTGGTTTTTTATCCCTTTCTATTCCTAACCTCCAGAGCCTCCCCTTTATTCTGCTTCCGAGACTTATATCTGAGACGCATCCCCACAAGCGGTTTCCTATCCCTCATTGCAGAGATGGTCACAGGAGAGGCTCTCAGAACCCTGCTTTAGGAAGGAGCAATAACTTCAACCCAGTCCCTGTGATCTGGCCACTGTTGTGGCAAGCAGGGGAGATGAAGAGCATTTGTGGGGCCCGACACTTCTGTGGGTACAGAACCGATTGGTATATACTTGCAGATGGTTTGAAATGAGGAGGAGGGGACTTGTAGGGATTGAGGGGAAAGAAAGTAGAATGGTAATTGGAGATAGTAGATAGCACCCCCTCCCCCCCAGTGAAGCCAGGAAGAAAAGACTATGCTTCACAAACACAGGATGGGAGGGGGTTCGTGTTTAATGTAAATACACCTGCCATTTGTTCTCCAAAGCGCTGGGTCCAAGTTTTGAGATAAAATAGAGTTTTGAACATTGTGCCAGTGGAATTTGTCTTTCTGTGCCCAGGAACTTCTGTTCACTTTGTTCCCAACAGACCCTAGAGAAAGGTGAAGTGCCCTAACTGGCTTAAAGGTCTCACCCAGCTCTGCACCCACGTGGTCTCAGCATGGCACCCTCAGCAGACAGGTACCCTTGTGACCAATCCTAATCATTTTATTCTGCTATCCCCATGCTCGCCACTGCATTAGAGACAGAGGCAGAAACCCTCTTTAAAAACAAACAAACAAAAACAAAACAAAACAAAAAAACCTGCTGCTTTTTCCCCTAAGCTCATCAATCTATGCATTGTTCAGCTCCAGCTACTGGGTCTGACTTCAGGCTTAGACTGTCAATACACTGGCCTTCTCAGAGCCTGGGCTGGTCCCCTGCCTGCAGACCCTTTACCTTTCTCTTCAGCCTTCAGTTCTGTCCATATCAGTCAGTATTCAGCATTATTTCTTTAGGGTGCTTTCTCTGAATCTAGCCCATCAGTCAGAGATATTGAGCCCTTCCTACACTGCTCTTGGTGCCCAGTGTCCCCTCTTTGTGGCTGTCCCTGATTTTAACTGTGGGTTTGTGTAATTACTTGGTCAATCTCTCCATCTTCTACTAGACCGTGGGCTCGTTGGGGCTAAGTTGGCCTTGTAGTGCTCTGGCATTGGTACAGCCTGGCACTTGGAAGGTCCACCAGTGTCCGCTCAGTGAAGAATGGAAGAACATTTTCAAGTAAAAACACCTGAACAAATAGGAAGGAAAACAATCCTAAAGTTATAATTTTACAACTGAAGAAACTCCACATTTGATTTTTTTCAGTGTATGCTTTTTAATTTTTGCTCATTCTTAAAAAATAACATGGCTTTTCATTTAACAATATTGTGAACAGGATTAAATTTCCACCAATTGTATTTAATTTCCTATCATCTTTTTAAACAAACCCTTTTTTTTTAAAAAAAAAGAGACCCCCCCACATGATCACATGGTACGTTATTTCATGGAAACTGATGCAGAAATAACGCTATGTCAACTTAGCCAATCAACACTTCACCTTTCCCCAAATGAGTATTTGCTACAAAGTCAAGGTTGGCTGCACAGGCAAATGGAATCACATGGCAAAGGATCTGTAGACCATGCAGGAGAGCGCTGGCCACAGGAAATGGCTGTGACTGGCCGTGGGGAATGTGATAGGACTGTTAAAGTTGCCACCTGCCCCTGATAGAAGCAGGCATCTTGTGTGGAATGCCTTCATGGCGCAGTGACATGGGCAAGCAAAACGGTTGCCCTGGGATCATCTAGAACCCCTTTGGTCTTGTGACAGGACACCAATGGAGAGTGCTACTTTGCTTGTTTCAGGGTGAGGCAGTGAGGAGAAGCCCACCTGGAACCCACAGTGCTGTGAAGAGGAAGTGATTGGTCAAGCGATTACACAGATTCATAGTTCTAGCCTTTAGCAGACAGCACAAGACAGTGACTCACTTGCTATGCAGATTCCCACAGGACCTTCGGTTGGACTGACCCTGAGGGACTTTGGTTTACCACGGAGGCAAAGAAGAAGGGTTAAGAGGGGTAGCCACAAGGGGGCACTAAACCAGAGCTAGAGATACCAAGGAGCACTGATTCTTTGATTCTTTGTCATAGTTTTGTGCTGTCTCCTGAAGAAAAGTCCCTTCGAGAGTCCAGATGATGGCAGGCTGCTTGTATTTCAGCCACCAGACACTGTGGGCTTCCTGTGACGGGGACACCTTATGCTCTAGAACCTTGGATCAAGGAGGACCTTACTGCTTTTATCCCAGATTTATACACTAAGTCCTAGAGACATGAGGAAGGTGGGAAACAGAATTTGAACACAGGTCTGTGTGAGCCCAAATCCTGTGCCTTCTTAACCGCTATTGGTGAGGAATCTCAGTAGGTTCTTAAGGGCGAGCACTCTCCTCTCCCGAGCCTTTGTGACCCAACGGCATGAACAGGAACAAGGCGAGCTCTGTGTCCCACTTGGGGAAAGTTAATACTTCACTGCTCTCCAGAATTTAGGAGCTTGGTAAAAACTCACTATTAAACAGGGATTTTCTTTAATTCCTTTTGTTTAAAGATTTTCTTGTGAAACACTCTATGTACTGTGCCTCCCTCTGAGACGGCAGCAGTGCCAGACCGTTAGGGAGTTTGTGTAAATAGAGAGACGGCCAAATGCTGCCCACACAAGTCGTGAGGCATGAGGCCGAGTGTGTGAAACCGTTTCCCAGGCAGCCAGGGCTCAGGGAGTGTCCTGGGACCTCACCTGCTTCCCCAGATCTGTGGACAGGGCTGTCCTCCAGGTCTGAGGAAAAAGAGTCAAAAATGTCTCTAACTGTTCATTGGAAAAAAGAGAAGTTTGATAAGGAAATACAACCATTTAGTCTTGAAAGGTCAATATTAATTATTGTTAATGTATATCTGGATTTTGTTTTGATTTTTCAACTGACACTTCTTACAAAAACCAGGAATTTCTAGAGAGTAAATAATGGGACAAGAAGGCTTTGAAACATCTTTGAAATGATGGTTCAGTGCCTGGGGTCAAAGTGTAGAGCTGGTTTTCTTCATGCATTAGAAAAAGACCTATTTTTGTATTTAACATTGTTTTGGGAAAGACTGCATTATATTGACACATTGAGAAAAAAATTCCTTTTTGTTTTTCTACAACTAATAGGAGCTTAGCATTGTGACTAAGGAGCAAAGAGAACCCATGTGGATGAATGGCTTCTTTCTTTAGCTGTAGAATTTAATAGCTGCCACTGAGAGCGTTTTCTTTTAATCAGCAAAAAAAAAATTTATTTTGTCCTTGACATTTACGCCAAAAACCAGCCCAGAGAGTATGTTTTATAGCCAGCGCTGGATTGCCCTAAAGGTAGAATTTTCCTATGTACAGTATTAGCTGAGTAGAGTTTACATTAGATAGCCCATCTGTTAGGTAATCTTTGCAGTATTTTCCCAAAGAAGAGGATGCCTAGAGACGGAGGAACATCACAGGTAAGCATGTACCTGCTTCCTGCCTTGAGTGACCAGTCCTGAGTCTGTTTCTGGATACAACAGGGGATCTTATGTGCCAGTATGATCGTATTTTCATAGTGATTAATGTAATTAAACATCTAACATAGCCCTTGGCAACTACTGAGCAGTTACTATATACTTGTGATACATAAATGATATAATAACTTAAGACTTGCTCCAGAGAAAGCTTTCTTTATGATCTGGTGATTATAAGAAGGCATAAAAAATGAGACAGTTCAATCGTCTAGAACAACTAATCAATGTAAGTTTAGCAGAGGCACAATAAGATATTGCTAAGGATACTGCAAGTTGAGGTTGTTGGAGAGGTGTTTCTACCTCATTAAATGTGGGAGGAAAACTGTCTGTGGCCTCTTATCTTTACCTATTTGTAAAATCAGGACAGGCTACACATGTTAAACATTATGGAGATCTCAAAGAAACACATGATATAGGCCCTGACCTGATGGAATATTTAGTGTTTTTGTAAAATGAAATAGGTAAAAATTAATTACCAAATAATAGCCTCTAAATAAGGGGAGCAGAGGAAGAGCCCAGCAGATCCCAGGTTGTAGCACTGACAATTGGGAGGAAGCTGGCTGTGGTGGGAAAGAACAAAGCAGAAGGAAGGCGAAGTGGTTGGCAAGAGCAGCTCATTAACTTCCAAGGTTCCCTTTGAACCTAAAGTGTCCGTCTGTCTGGACTGATGAAGCTTGTCCGTCGTGCCCTTGTCCACCGCCACGATTCATTGCCCTGCCTCTCTTATCAACGTATCGCAAGTAAGACAAGAGGCAGGCACAGATAGGAGGAAGTACTTTGCTTCTCGCTACTATGCCAAACATAGCTTACATACCACCACTGATGGCCTGTCAGCCCACCTCTCCTGGACACTTAATCACGGCCCTGGAATCCGCTGGAGCAAGTTTCCTATGCAGTACCGTGTGCTTCGAAGTGTCTGTTTCTTCCTTCCTTCCACATGCTCGCTGAGTTCCAAGGTGGCCCAGGCTGCACATTCTCTCTCAAAGTCGAAGTGCCCTGGCAGGAATGCAGCTCCTCTGTGCCCTGTCAATGGGGTGCTTAGCTTTGGCCGGGTATTTGCTGTATGTCTGGCACTATTCTGTGTTTTTTTCCACGTAAAAATTCAGTTACTTCTCCAGAGGGAAGAAACAGTCAGAACAAGGGGAGGCCTTATGAGTGTACCAACTTATTAGATAATTCATCATCAGTTCCTCCTACAAATATTTATTGAGGAGTATTTTATGCCAGGCACCACGACTCAGGCCTGGCAGAATTCCTGAGTAGACAATCAAAGATTGGAGTAATTCGCTCATAACCGAGCTGCCAGGATGGATATTTTATCAGCGTCCCACATTCTGAATTGACTATTCAACATACTTTGTGTCCATGAGAGCGGTACTGTATTCAACTTTAACATGCGTGCGGATCTCCTGGGAATCATGGAAAATGCATATTCTGAGTTGGCAGTGCTGTGGCAGAACTGGGGAGTCTGGGTTTTTAACGTGTCTGCTGGGGATGGCGATGCCACGTGAGCCCTCGGGGTGGCCGGGTCCAAGAGAACCGACTCATGACAAAGACAACCTGAGGTCAGCGGCAGGAAGAGATGATGGCTACTTGCAGCAGGCCTCAACTTAGCATGGTCCTCACAGCCCCTCTGACCATCATTTGCGTTTGGCGAAACCAGTGCCCAGTGACACTCCCAGCGCGCCTTAAAGGAACAGTGCCAGTTGTCCTCTTTGGCAGAGACATGTGGTCAACCAGCGGCCAGGACTCATCTGTAGACTGTGAGCTCAGTGAAGTCATGGGGGCTTTCTGTGTCCGTAAGACAAAACTCTGTCGATGCCAGGGGTGGCAGATGAGAATGTGCAGAGGCTCGTGGGGGAAAACCAAGGGAAAGCTGCAAAGGAAGCTGCTGAGAGAGGGTGGTGAGTCCTTGCAAGCTGAGTTACCACTGTGTGCCTTCCTGACAGGGGAAGTGTGATCACAGCCTATTCTGCCGTTTCTGGGGTGCGAACCCTTCTATTTAAGCCCTCTGGGATGTGGACCCTTCTAGAACAAGTCAGCTCAGCTCCATATTCCCCCAGCCTGTTTGATAGCTAGAAAACGGCGCCACCGTTTCCCTCTCTGCTGATCCTGTTATGAATGAGGGACGATCCAGCTGGGCTGAGGCTCAGTGGTAAGGCATTTGAGATGCTCTGGGTTTGAACGCTAACGCTTCAACAATGATAATAACTTATTGTTATTACTATTATAGAAGTCTGTTGAAAAGGGAAAGTAGAGAGTGGGTAATATTTATTGAGCATTTTATGCAACATCTTCTATGCACTCTTCATAACTCTCACGAGGAAGACATTATTCTAGTTCTATAAATGAGGCACCTAAAGCACAGGTGGGTTCACCTGCCCATGTTTTCATTTGTTTCTCTTAACGAAAGGAAAGCTCTGTCAACTTCCACTGGATTGTGCTTGCTTCATTTGGTCTGTGAGGTTAGCAGCCTCAGGTACCTGACTAACTGCTCATTGTACACATGTTATTCCAGGGCCAGACTCCAGTTTAGGAAGAAGCCAAGAGTTTCTTGATTACACCTGTCTCTTTGCAGGAGACGGAATCCTTTCAGAAGTCTTGGAATTTTAAATGTGTAGACTTTTTTAAGGAGCTCTACAGCTTGCCTCTCCTAGGAACAGGGAAGACCTGCAGTCGGAGACCTAGGTTTTTTCATTCTTAGTGTTGATGCGAGTGGTAAGGAGGGGCTTCTGTTACGGAATTCGCACACACTCGGCAGTATGTGATGCCCATTGCACAGACCATCCAGGCAGTGCTCGCAGCCCTGGAGTCTATGGTTTAGCTGCTTGCATTTCAGGTTAGAGGAAGGTGGCTACTTAGGGAGCACAGGTCTGGAACCTCCCAATGGGCCAGATGGACTTCAGTTTTGTTCTTCCAGCCCCACCATTTGCATTTGCTCTTCCAGGGTCCCGCAGCCAGAAGGCTGATCACTTTGATGCCCACCTGGCCTTAGAAACCAGCAGCGCCTGCAGAGGGAAAGAACCACTCAAACTAATAACAATAATAATGAAAGTGATTGCCAACTTCCTCTGTGGCGTGTAAGACTTCCCTGGCCAAGACCTGTCACATCTCATCATGTCACAGGGTGTGTGAGATCACGGGGCTCGGAAAGCCCTGGGCAACTGATGGGATAACACAGATTGCATGTGACACCTGCCCTTCGGAATCCCAGCATGCCACAGCGGCCCCACTTTGCTCAGAGCACATTTAATTTATAGGCCGCGTGTTGAGATTCCTCAAAGTCTCACTGTGACATCTAGAAAACCTCACAACCCTGCTAGCTTGGATGAGCTAAATGCTGGTAAGGCAGTGCCCCTCTCAGGGCTGACGGGAAACCAAGCTAGTGATGCCAGATCCACAAAGCATTTCGAAGTCAACACCATCCTCTTGTGTCCTTTCTCATCTGTTGCTTTGCCTTGGAGTTTCTCTTAGACCCACTGCTGCCTGTTTGAGTCAGCCCTCTCTCAAGGCTAGTGGTTGTACTGGCTTGTTGCTGCTCTCCTGCTTGGCAGGATCTGTAGGGTGAGACCCTTCTTTCCCTCCCCTCACAGTCTCCTGTGGTTTTGCACTGCACTTCGGATCTATCTATAGCTCTTACCTTATAAGTCATTGCTTGATCTGGGCCCTGTCCACTTCCCTGCCTTCACAGATGCCTCTTGTGCTCTGGGTCATGGAGCACCAACCGTGGTGACCTTCTTTCTGTTCTTTGACTCACTGAAGCCACAGGCCCAAAGACCTTTCTTTGTCCCTGACACTCTCAGATAGATCATAGTGTGGCTGGAAATATCTCGTCATTTATAGGGGTCTCCTTTTCTCTGTGGAAAGTCACTACATAACCTTCTAACACATTATCCTATTCTGATTTTTTCACTTAAAATTCTTTCATGCAATATATTTTGATCATGTTTTTTCCTCTCTCAACTCTTTCCAGATTCTTCCCACCTTCTGACCCACCTGACTTTATATTCTTTCTGTTGTTCAGATTTTCATTTTTGTGTTTTTAAATTGTCTTTCTGCATTCCTCAATGTCTGATTTTCATATTTGTTTGATTATAGCTCATATTTTTTTGCACTAGGAAGTCAAGTTGATGACTCTGCTCACGGATACCTCTCTGTTGCCTAGCATACAGGAGACACTCAGTAAATATCAGTTGAATAGCTGAATGAATGCTTCCCTGGCCATAACTAATTTTCAAGTAAGAATAAGAATAAACAAGTGTCTTAGAGACACTATGACCAAGGCCGCTTACAAAAGGAAGCATTTAATTGGGGGCTTGCAACAGTCTTAGAGGGTTAGTCCAGACTGTCTTGGTGGGGAGCAGGGGAGCAGACAGGCGTGGTGATGGAGCAATGTCTGAGAGCTCACTCCCTGACCTGCCAGATGGAGACAGAGAAAGAGCAAGAGTGGGCCTGGTGTTCATTTTTGGGAACTTATAGCCCACCCTCAGCGATAGACCTTCCCAACAAGACCACACCTCCTAATCCTTCCTGATCAGTCTATCAACAAGGAACCAAACCTTCACATTTATGAGCCTTTGGGAGCCATTTTCATCCCAACACCACAAGAGATGACTTTCAATATGTATCTTTCACCTAAGCCTTGAGAATCTCCGTTCATAGGTAGGCCTAATAAGAAGAGGCAGGTGCACGAATGAGCCTTTGTTCAGAGCGATAGGGTGTGAGGAAAGGCTGTCTACTTTGGCTCCCTGCTCCCAAAGGCTTTCTTCAGTTACTGGATAGGAGCCTGCTATGGACTGATCTGTGTGCTGAACCCAAAGTAGACAGCTAACCACGAGAGGGGCAAGCTCTACTTTGAGCTATAGTTGGACAAGGAAAACTGACATTGAGCACAAGGAGTTTTAAGTAGAACCAACAGATAATCTTTAATAAGAACCATGCAGAAGATGCTGGGAGTGTTTAGCGGCAGGGTCATTTGGAGCATCAATGCTTACTCCCTAGTCTTAGGGCTTAGATATAGTTAGAATGTGTCCTCAAAGGCTTGTGTGCTGCAAGCTGATCTGCTGACAGCTGTGGGAACAGTTAAGAGGCGGAGCTTATGAGAAGGTAAAGTAATGGCGCAGGTGGACACGCGTGCATGTTTATCCTAGTGAGGGATTAATGTAGTTATTTCAGGATGATTGTTTGGCCTCAACAGTTGGTTGTTAATTAAAACAACAACACAGAAATCATATGCTTAACCCCCAAGTTTCTTTGGTTTCCCATCTCACCGCACGATCTCTCCTTCACAAATTCCTACTTTATAATGCTTGCTGCCATGAAGCCCTCCGTCGGAGGCTGAACTGAGAGAGATAACTAAACTTGAACTCAACTAACTTTCAGTTCCCAAACTGTAGATCCGGCTGACCTCTTTCGTTTATAGAGTTCTTCGCCTTAAATGTCATCTTATGGTAACAGAAAATGAAATAGCAATTCAATGAGTGACATTTAAACAAAACCTGGTGGGTTCTTGACTGTCCAGATTTCTTCATGGGTTTCTTACAATTAACTCGAGGAGGGTACACATCTGTATAGCTTGGATCAGGAAAGGATGGAGATGATTGGGTATTTTGCTACCAGAAGACAGACACCCTCTTCTGTTTCCTTTAGTTCGTGTGTACCAGTGGATTAGAAAGCCATTGCTCAGTGCAGGACAGGCTGTTTTTCACATTCACACCACTGGTCAATGGGAGGTGAGGCCCACGTCTTCGATGACTTTCTAGCCTATATTCTTATAGACAATTTGGGTGCCCCTAATCTGTAATCTTGAGGAATGTATGGTTAGGATGCTCTGCCCTGTGTCTTTTATTGCCTCGATTCGTGTCCAGTCTTAGATTTTGAAGAGTTAAAAAGTTGGCAGTTGCCTTTTCCAGTCCTAACAACATGTTGCAATATCTGTAGTTCTGTGAAACCTGGCAAATGCGAAACTGTAATGCAGTTGGCACCTTCCGCCAGCTGGCCTGACGATGTACCACTCTGAAGTTGAGCAAGTGGTTTTGAACCTTGAGGCCACCCCTAAGTACCCACATCCCTGCCCTAATATCATCAGGAACTCTTTGTAAAATGACCAGTGCAGATTTATAGAGGGGGTTCGAGAAATGCTCATGAAATTGATCTGAGAGTGCTTGGCAATCGCCAGCTTTATAAAATTGTGAGGTAGAAATAATTACTGATTTTGGAGGATGGATTTATTAGGAAAGCTCCAACTGCATTGAGGGTGGGCCCTTTTCCTGTTGCTCCTGGCATGTTCTCTTCAAGTAATGTTTGCAGTCTGGGTGGTTCGTCTGCTTAGAGCCATCCAGAAAAGTTGGTGGGAAAAGCCAAGAGACCATTGGCACTTAGCAACTGGGGTTGGCACCAGTCGTGGTGAAAGACGTTGCTTTTATTAGCAACTTAGTCATTTTACGGCGGGCGTGGCAGAAGCGCCGTCTATGCAGATTTAAGATGTTAATGCCATCCTTTGGGTGGGTAGAGCATCTCTACCTGCATTAACAGAGGTCCCATGGTGTAGACACAGCACGCCTTTCACGAGTGTGGTGCTAGGTTTATATACTTCCTCCCAGAGGCCTGCTGGCAGTCCCTTGGTCCCATAGTGTAGTGTTTGAATCCCACCCCTACCACTTGCTTTTGCTAACCTTGTGATCTCATCAGCAAACAGAAATCTTAATGGTGTTGGGGGAGAGGACTGTCCTTTTACCCTCTGGAGGTCTGTGGAACCAGCTCACAGCACATTAACTGAAGGAAAGGTACGTAGATTTATGACCAGCACAGTGCAACACATGAAAGAGAAGGGGATGTGTCTGACCCACTGAGATTTAGAAGCTGCTGTGCTCTTTTCACAGGGAGAGGGGAAAGTGGATGGTTTGGGGGAAAGATGAATGGGCCCTCAGAAGTAGAGATGACAGCTTGTGACAGAATCTGCCTGGGCCTGGTGACAATCCCCAGTCTCTGTAGGAAGTCAGGTCAATAAGGGGAGCACAGAGAAGTTGCTGCCTGCATCTGTTATTCCCTAAGTGCTCCCTGTTCAAGGTACTTGGCATATGAAGGAGGCATATTTTGGGGAGCCATTTCCTCAGCTCCTCCAGCATTGACCTCACTGGGCTCTTTTAAGGAGTACCCGGTTGGTTAATGGTGCAGCCCTCAGAATGGTGCTGGACACGGGCTGTTCAGTTGTGACTGGCTTCTCCCGTTGTTGCTGGCCTGCAGCCGGGCACCAGCTTCTGTACCTCACCTCATTCTCAGAGGCCTTCGAAGAATTCCTTGGGATAACTTTATTTGAACCCCCCAAATCTGAACCCCGATGTGGACTGTTCCTTACTCAATTCTAACAAGGAAAGGTCCTGGTGTGCCCTTAGATTGACTCCTGGCAGAGGTCGGGCTCATAAAAGTCAGAGGGAGGGGGTTGGAAATTTGACACAGCTGGAGCATCTCAGATAAAAGGGTTGACTTTTAAAGACTGTTACAGTTTATATCAGCTGAGGTATGATTAGGTAGATGATACTTCCTGTCTCAGAGATTGGGGGGGAGGGACTTTTGCTTTTTCTAGATTTCTCCTCCTATCCTGGTGTGCTTTGTTTATTCTCTTTGTTTCATGGGACTCTTACCTCATTTGTCTGTCTGTAAGCACCAAGCCTTGGACATCTCCATTCTTGGATAGCTGAGATTGGTGAACCAATAAACAGAGCAAACTGAGCAATGGCTGCCCATGTGTGAGCAGGTTGACTCAGGCCAGCTCCTCAAGGAAGCCTGCCTAGACTTCCTGCATGCTGAGTGTGTGAAGTGGGCCTGGTTACACAGGAGACTGTGAGCTTCTGGAGGGCGTAGACCATGGACTCAACCAAGGTTGTAATTCTCTTCTATTCTGCATCTCCTAGTACTTGGGTGGTTAATATATGCTTGTTGATTAAACTGGCAGATGAAAGAGAATGTGACAGAAATCTATCAAAACTAGGTACCTAGGAAAGAGTTTTGATCCCCCTAAACTGGAGTGGCAGATAACTTCCTAGGGCCTTTTTGTTCTGTGTGATTTCTCTTTCAGGAGCTCATCTGGTCCTCCTGTCTAGAATCTTGGAAATCGACACTGGAGTTCCAGACACCTAGAAGTCTAGCTCAGGACCCAGGCATGGCAACTACGCTGTCACTACAGGGAGTCTTTGGTCAGCGCTCAGGGCTTTGCTAGCTCTTCTTCTTTGGTCCTTCAGAGGCAGAGATTCCAGCATTTTTTTGGCTTTGTGGCAAGCTGACCAAAGTCTTTATCCATTTACCTGTTATTGGGTCCTTTTTTCTGGGCTCAAGATACACATTTTCCCAGTGACGGACCATGGGCCAACGAAAGCAAGTCATAGAGGGATTCTTTCCAAGTTAAAGTACTTCTTAGCCTGAAGGTCTATAAGCCTTTATAAAGCTCTTTCTTGTAGTCTCCAGCCCTCCTTGCTGTCCTTGAGTCCACTGACGTGCAGACAACATATAGGTGGAGGCTACGCAATAGTTTTCTGATGTCACAGTTGGCCAGTGTGTTAGCTGTGTCAGGAAATGGACATCCTGTGTAGGGAACACAGAGCTTTACAGAATTCTGAACCCAGGTACAATTCTGAGCTCTATTCCTGCCAGGATGGAGATGCCAAAGAGTGTTGTAAGCCAATCACTTCTTGAGTATTACTATTTTTTCTGTGAAATGTTGTCTAACTGTGTGTTTATGTGCATGTATCCTATATTTTGGGCCTGTTTATATGGGTGTGGATGTCCATGCCTGCAGAAGCCAGAGACTAACATCTGTATCTTCCTCGATTGCTCCTCACCTTTGTTTTTGGGGAAGGGTCTCTCACTTCAACTGAAATCTATCAGTTTGACCAGCCTGGCAGGGAGAAAGCTCAGGATCCTCTTTTGTTTTTGTCCCTAGTTGTGGGATCAAACATACAAGCTGCTGTATCTGCCCTTTTGTCTGGGGGCTGGGAACCAGAGCTTATGTCCTCATGTTCATGTGGCAAGTGCTTTATCAGCTAAGCAATCTCCAGATTCTCCAAAACTTCCTTCTAATACCCCTTATTAATGCATGCTCATTAATGACCCCTTTACATGCAGAATCAGATGGTAACATTTGACATACTCTAAGGTTCATCCTTTTTACTTCTAAATACCCATCCCTCACATGTGAATCCTTAATTAGGTTACTTGAGATGTTAGTAAGGACCCCTGGAATGTTGATTCCCTGCTTAAGCTATGCAAATGGCAACCAAATGTTACCCAGCGTATGCCCTGTAGAACCAGATGTAACTTAGAAATAGCAGTGGGCATCAAGCTATCAGTTGCAAAAAGCTTTGAAATAAATCACAGGCAACATATGTTCAGATGTTTTATAGAGAAAGACCCTGAGATCTTTACTGTCCATTTTTACCTGAGAAATATTATGTGCACCTCGGTATATAGACACATAAACTACATATACAAATCAAGTGACTACTGATAATAAACCATGAAGAAATGCTTTTTGAAACAGTCCTTGGTATATTTAATTTAACCAGTTTTTAAGTCAAAAGCAAATTTGCATACAAATGACATGAATGCGCTTGTTAATTTTTACATTTAGAATTCCATTTTGACTATTTGATACTGCAGTTTGTGGACCGTCCTCAACTATTTTTTCTCAGTTAATTGGCATTCTGCTTTTATAATTGTCAGTACAGAGAATGCCACTTTGCATAAGTATGTATAGAGTATGAAATGGCAGAAGTGTACTTATGGCCATTTGGATAATTGTTGGAAATTCTGTCCTAATCCCATGCCAAAATTTATTTACTGATTTTTTTAAAAAGGAAGCTCAAGCAACCCAACCCACACTTTCTAAAATCAAACATTCAAATGCAATCAAACCCAAAGACATACTAATCAGATGCTTACTTGCTGAAGAAGGGTGGTAGGAAAACACGAGGAGTCTGTTTCCCATCGTGAAATCTCTGTTTCTCTAAGAGAAGAAACCTTCATGTGTTCCACTAAAGCGCTTCAGCTCATAACACGCAGAGGTCTCGGAACCGTGGTGTTTCGAGGCACCGTGCGCTGGTGCCATGTGCATGGTGGCATGCATCTCCTGAGCACATGTGCTGTGTTCAGAACCTGCAGTGGCGTTCAGGAGGCAACACGGAGAACACAGCCAACAAGACTTCGGATTTCTTAAATGGTTGATTTCCAATTCATTTCTTGTCATCTGCTGGCAAATATCCCACAGCCCCCACATCTGTTTAACAAGGATCATGAAACACGCTGAGACAGAATGAATTCAGGTTCCACCTTCGTCTGTGGCCGTGAGCAAGTGACCACTTACCAAAAGCTCCATCTTGACAATAATGCCAGCCCTGCAGGCTTGCAGTGAGGAACAACTAGGTATTTATAAGCACTTAGCTCAGGGCCTGGCACCAAGCCACAGATATTTGGAGCTCACATAATCAACGCCAGTTCTGGTCAGTTGTGAGATACGCGGCAGGTGCCTGTGGGGCCAGTGAAGGTGACATTACCTGGCACGGGAGGGAGGTGGAAGTGTGGTAAGGAAGGTTCTTAGCAGGCCTCTGGGGGCTATGCTAGGCAAGAAGGATGACTGGGGATTTACGGATTTGACTTCTCCAATAGCTGGAATCCAAAGTAGTGCTCTGCTTGGCAATGGGAGAGGGCAGACAAGAGCATAGACCTCAGGGGGACTGTCCCAGTCTCCTTCCCTTTGGTCTGTCACCTCAAGGCAGGTTCCCTATTGTCCCACTGTCTTTGTTGTTGCTAATGCTGAGGGAGGGGTGGGTGACCTTTCAGGTGGCACTTCCTGTAAGGGAGATGCTGTAGCAGGCAGGCATAGTTCCTCTGAGTCTCCAAGTCAGTGTCATCTCCTGTTATTTTCGTCTGTTTTATAAAGAGAAACAGTTCCAGGGAGGGCCCATGACACTCTCAGCCAGTTTTGGACGCATTTGCCGCTGACTCTAGTTGTGATGATGGGTGTGTGTACGCTGCTTCCCCAGTTCCTTGCTGGATGCTCATTCTACCTGTGGGTGTCTGCTCCTCAGTTTAACCAGCAGCTTAAAGACTGAAGCCATGTGGTGGACGAGCAGGTGAGGGACCTTCGGGAGCTGGCGCATGGACTGGTGGAAATACGGACCCCTCTTTGCTCTCCTGGGCATCAGTCCTTTACCCCTGCTGTAACCGTCAGGAGCCCAAGAAGATCCCCTTTCCCCACCTTATTGTAGAACCTGAGTTTGAGGCCAGGGGCTAGCCCAGCCCTCATTAACTTGTGCTGAAAGTTACAAGAACTCACCCTTGTTTAATTTTCCCTAAATTAAATGCTGTGGATGGATAAGAAGGTGGAGAGCGGCCGTTGATCCTGAGAAAAACTCAGCCTACTGCTATGACATCTGGTGGAACTGAATGGGCAGGCCAGTGTGTGGGCAATGCGTGGTGTGTCTGACAGCCTGTGGGACCTCAGCCCATGATACTGTCTCTGAGAGTAAGTCCTATTTTCTTACATATAAAGCAGGGCTGATAGGACTGGTCTCAGTGCTTGTGGCAGTCAGTGAGGTTTTCTAAGTCCTTAGGGATTGGCAGGGCTAATAGTCCTCAGAAACGAACCTTGATACTAAAGGTGGGTTTCACGCTCATTCAAATATTTG
The DNA here is from genome assembly GCF_037038515.1 of Microtus pennsylvanicus. Classification (NCBI taxonomy): domain Eukaryota; kingdom Metazoa; phylum Chordata; class Mammalia; order Rodentia; family Cricetidae; genus Microtus; species Microtus pennsylvanicus. Next base: position 36,494,212 of record NC_134591.1, read on the forward strand.
ACGTACGTATTCAATGAGTTGTAAACATCATTACTCTATCCCCTTTGAAACCAAAATTTTACCTCTATATACAAGTTTAGAGACTATAAAGATCTTGCCTTTCGGGCTGGGGAGGTAGCTCAATGATACAGCCCAGGACTAGTCTATGTAAGACCCTGGCATCAATTCACAGCACTGCTAAAGACAAATCCTGAATTTTTATGGGCATAGATCATATAACATTTATTGAGTACCAGCTACCATAAGATGTTCTGTATGTTTGATTTGATTAGAGTTGTGGAAAACACTATTATGCCTATATGTTAAATGGCACTATTGGGTCTGTGGGGAGTTCAGTGAGAAAGCCACGGTCATGGCCTTGAGGTAGAGTTGGTATCTGATCTAGGGCGAAGGCCAGAGTCTGTGTCACCACTCACAAATGCCAGGCAGATAGATGACAGTGTTGAATGTACATAGTCCAGATGACTCCTGCTATCTTCTTGAATGGAGCACATCAGACCTCAAACAAGTTTAGTGCTTGAGTATTTGATGTGGGGTTAGTATGGTCTATACACAGTGAACCCCAGTAGTGAGAAAGGGAAGAGAGGTAGAGTATGGCAAGTCTGGAGCCCCAGGACTGGGAATCAGCTCTTGCCTCTGCTTTACCCCCAGTTAGTAGCTGCTTTCTGGCTGCTAAATTCCTGTGGAGCAAGGCCGTGGCTATGAGTTCTATTGGAGAGAGCAAGCACCCTTGTTGGGGTTCAACCATAAGGACCATAGGTGAGATACACCATTGATGGGGTTCAACAATAAGGACCGTGGGTGGGATACACCATTGATGGGGTTCAACAATAAGGACCATGGGTGAGATACACTATTGATGGGGTTCAACCATAAGGACCCATGGGTGAGATACACTGAGAGGCACCAGGCAGTGGCTCTGGAAGCATGGGGATTTAGGACTTCTAGGGAGGCCCCAACCCTCAGCCCTCCCTGCAGCCCTGCTCCACACCTGCTGTGAGCCTTCAGCTTGTTTAAAACAGTGATGGCGGAGCTCGCCTCATGTGCTTTCGATATGGCGTCAAAATGGCACCTGGACTGTACAGTCCTCAGTATAGCATCTGACCCCTGCAGTAAGCATGTGACAAAAGCTTGGTGTCACCACCGACCAAAAGAGCACATCCTACCTTGAACTCTACTCATTTCCCAAGTGGACTTTATGGGACGATTTTGACAGATAAAGTTGTTTACTGAGTTCTTGCCCTGGCTCTGATTCATGAGGACTGCTGGGAAGAATCAAAATCAACACATTTATACTTCACAGAAAGAAAATATTTGGGTTGGCTTTGGCAAGGTTTCCTTCCTTCTTATAAAAGTTTGTTTTAATTTTTTCCCCCTGCTTTTAAGATATCAGGGTCTTGAGGGACAGCCAGCCCATGCCTAAAGTCTGGGCCTGAGAAGATCTTTAAGGGGGAGGCCTCCCCACTGAAACTGAATTTTCAGACAGAGCCTGCCATAGATTTCCTGAGGATTTAGATGACATAAAGGGGAGTTAACCCATCTCACATTGTAAATTATCTTTTCAAAGGGAAGATGGGGGAGCCAGGGGACAGTTTGCCATGATTCCTTTATGTTTTGACTCGACAGGAATTTACCCATCTGCACTCATCTTTGGTTTGGGAGAAGTTGGGCTAGAGTGTGGAGAACTTTTATGAACACTTTTTCAAAAGCAGTCTGCTTGATTTTTGTTGAGATTTAAAATGGGATTCCTCCTTAGGAACAAAAATTAGTACCTTGTCTCTGAGTAGCAGGATGAAAATTTCATCCTTTGTCTATGGGAGCAAAATTTATGTTTAAAAAACAGACCGAAAGACAGACAGACAGTATTGCATGCCCAGAAAGTCACTTTCCTCATTCAGTTGGGGCAAATACATTAAAAACTAATAAACTAGTAAAACTAGTGAATAGTTTTACTATTAGTCAAGCCCAGCTAACTGATTGAATAGTTAGACTCTCTAACTGTGAGGCTCTGGAGTCTGAAAGAATAGCTAGGAATGGAAGACCAACTTAATACTGCTGCCAATGCTTAGATGTCAGTGATGCTACTGATGCTGATGAAGGGGAAGCAAGGAAGAGAAGACATTTATGCAGCATCTTGGCCAGCCACCTTTGGTACCTTTTGCTACTTATCAGCTCAGGGAACACCAGCTCGAAGTAGGTATTTTTCAGCCTCATCTATTGGTATCTAAGCAGTTGCCCAGCTCCACAGAGGTGTAAGCCAGACATCCTGGATTCAGATTCAGAATTATGCTGCAGCGTCCAAGGAGGAAAATGACTGTGGAAGGGAGTTTCTAGAATATGGCATAGTGTCTGTTGGAGCCAAGGTGTCCTGAGTACTTTGGGAAGAAATATGGAAGAGGCTCACCTCTGCTTAGGATCCTGGGCTCACTCTAGGAGGGTCCACATAAGCCGTATCGGGGAGGCCAGTGGCACAGTTTCTCTTTGGAAGGAAAAGAAATCAAGGCTTTGCCTCTGAGGGAAGAGCTGGTGGCAAGTTGTGGCTCCGGGGAGACCCAGTAAAGTGGTCAGGGTAGGCACAGATGGGGCCTGGCTGTGCTGAGGTGCAGAAAAGCAAGTGTCTCCAATGGAAGCCCAGGTTTCGCTATGTGGGTTATTTTCTTTTCCCCCGTCCTGTGGTTAGGTTGCCGAGAGAAGGCCTCTTCTCAGGATTATATATGGTGTCTCCATGCTTGATTGCTGAGAAAAGAAACCAAGACTGCATTTAATCATCCACTGTACAGTGTCAGAAAGGGTCCTGACACTCTGTCTTGTCACTGCCCGGTGGCAGTAATTTATAACTTGAACAGCAGCTGGGGCAGGAAGGAGCCTTGAAAGCAGTCCGATTTGCTGGTTAACTTTGGTTAACCCTGAGGTCAAAGCAGTTTCTGTCTAGCACATTAGATAATGTTGGAAGCGGTTGATATGTTGCAGGTAGCCTTACAGGAACATCCACGCTTGGGATAAAGAGTTATTTATGAGGTAGCTGTGCTTTCAAATGTAAAAGGAAAAAGCTCTGTAGTTATGAGGGCTCTGGTATCAAAGCCCTAGTTGGGTATCACTGGTCTTTCTGAGATGTTGCAAGGGAGACTAGCCAGGAATGAACCAGGAAAACCAGAAAGGCAAAGATGTGGATCACAGTGACTGCTGGTTCAAAGACCCTCTCTAAGAAAGATTTCGGCCTTCAGCCTTTGGGTTGGTTGCCTTAGGTGTCATGAGTTACTATAGACAGCATAATGTATTGATCACTCTCAAAATTCTTGTCGCCGGGTGGAGAGATGGTTTAGCTGTTAAAGGCAAGGCTCACAACTAAAATGTCAAAACTCATGTGGCAAAATATCACAAAACTATTAATTTACTGAATTGGCTGAATTGACTTAGCACAGTGGTTCCAAAAATCATTGACACCTGACAATCTAAATTCTTCCCACTCAGGCTATAGACAGACCAATTCTTGCTGTATTGTTAACAATAAAATAAACACTTTCAGGCAATAGTAGCTTTTTTTTTTTAAAGCGTCTTTCCTTTAAAATACTGAAAGGCTAGTATTCTCCCAGATACAGATGCAGGTAGCCTTACAGGAACATCCACACTTGGGATAAAGAGTTATTTATGAGGTAGCTCATAGTTTAAGAACCACTTTTCAGGGGTTGGAGTGAAGCTCTGTAGCATGTGCTGTTTTTCCAGAGGAACTGAATTCAGCTCCCAGCCTACATCAGATGGCTCACAACCGTCTGTAACTCTTGTTCCAGGGTACCCATTGCTTCAAGCTTATAACAGTACCTGAAATCATGTGTGTATTCCTCCCTACTCTTTACAGGGAAACATACATACCCATAATTAAAAAAAAAATAGACACTGCCTTTTCGTAAGAGGGAGTTCTTTTCCAACTAGTTTACAATGGGAATGCAGGACTGAGGAAGGAAGAAGGAAATTGCCCTTGGCTCCTTCAGTGAAAGCTACTGCACATTGGATCTCCTGGCTCAAAGAAGTGGTTGTGGCCACACCTATAGAAAGATAGTGGGCACATTGGCATTTCTGATGCACAGCTATAAATCAATGCCTTTGGGTGCAAGTGTGTGTGTGTGTGTGTGTGTGTGTGTGTGTGTATGAGAGAGAGAGAGAGAGAGAGAGAGAGAGAGAGAGAGAGAGAGAGAGAGAGAGAGAGAGAGAGAGAACTGTATGTTCATGAAGAGATGAGGTGGTACCATTCACCTTGTTTTGCTTTTCTTTTTGGAGACTGGCATGGATTTGGGTGATCAAATTTGTGACCATATAAGCCCTTTCCCTGTTGGAGCATCCTTCTAGTCTCCCTGGCAGATGGTTCTGAGTGTTCTATAGACTTGAGTTATAAATGAGGGAACTAGGAAGCGTGTGAGTCTGTTAGTTGCTTGCTCTGCCATGTTTGTTGAGTCTGTCGTCTTGTAGTCTGTTTGGGCAAGTAAGGTAGTATCAAACAGGCAGAAGCCCCAGGCTAGACCACTGCAGTGCTCAGACCTTCCCTAGTGCCCACTACCTCTCAAGCCCTGTGTGCTGTTTGACTTCGTGCCCAGGGCCTCCCACTGTGGGTTGGCTCTGCACATACTGACTAGACTGAGAAATCTCACATTAGCCCAGCGTGTTAACCATTCTTTCACTAAGCTAGCTCTAGCCATTTTGTTTCTGTTGTATTCCTAGTTCAGTTTGGTTTATAAAATTTAGAATTTTATTAAGCAAAGAATTATGGTTTTTTTTTGCATGTGTTTTTTGTTTTATTTTGTTTTCTACTTCTAGATCAGGGCTTCTAAATGTCTTCCCACTTACATTCTCTTCTTACCTTGGAAATTTATATATGTTCTTGTATATATAGATATGTAAACTGTGTATGCAAATCAAACTGATGGTAAGATAATTTAAATAAATCATAAGTGTAAAACATTTCTTTAGGGAATGCATACCATTTTCCCATATTAGAAGAAAACATCATATTTTCCAACTAGTGAGAATGGGTGTGCATGCTTATGTTTAAAGAAAGAATTAAAATCTTGGTTGAGCAGGATGCAGAGCATCTTCAGTGTGACCCAGAACGGCCTGGTCCTGTGGTTTGTAACTGTCCATGTTGAGAATGCCACTTGATAGAACTATGCAGCATGAAATCGTAGAAGCGTATTTAAGAGCTGTTTCAGCAACTTATAGAAATTATGCCCCAATCTCATGCAGAAATTCATTAAGTATTTTTTTATAAAGCTCAGATAAGCACATCAAATAGCAGTTTTAACAATCAAACCTACTACCAATGCAATCTAAAGATACACCAATTTTATACTTGCACACTGAGGAACGGCAGTGGGGAAATTAAGTCTGATTTCTGTAGTGAAGTTATTGTTTCTGTAGGCAGAAACCTTTGTGTATGCAGTGAAAGCCCCACAGGCCAGATGTTCCTATGGTCTTGAATCTGAGGTGGATGTTGGCGGGATGGTGAGCTGGTGCTGGGTAGTTCGATTGCCTTGCAAGGCAGTGCACGTACGTTGGGCTCAGAAGTAAGCTGCAGTGAAATTTCACTGCACATGGGCAAATGCTTCCCGAAGGTCTTTAGATTCTGAATTAGTGTGTTTGTCATGGCATGCTTAGTGATCTCATGGAGTTTTGAGCCACAGTTTAAGATGACTAAAAACCCTGCACCACTGAAGGAAGAAGAGTAAAGGTGACTTCAGTGATTTCTGAGCGGTCCATCAGGTTCTGTCTAGTTATTGCTGCCCCTACGCTCCTCGCATTGTGCCTGTTAGTGGCTTCCTTCAGACTAGATCAATCTGAAGAACTTTTAAAATTCCTGGTGTCCAGGTCACCTTCAACCCCATTAAATCAGGTATGGGGGAGGGGAGCGTGTTAGTATCCGTGTCAGCATTTTTGGGGGAATCTTAGCTGTTGTGGAATGACTTGGATTATAGCATGGGCCTCTTCTCTATGGAGAGGAGGCTTCAGATAGCTAGTCATTGAGGAGGTTAAATTGAAATACCTCCTCGCCAACCCAGAGAAAGAAAACTCAAATAAATGAGTTGTATTTTAGTTAAAGAGAAAATGTCCAAACATTTCAGAGATGGTACTGGCCACTGCTTTGGTTTGAATGTTCCCATTAAAATTCACAATGATCCCCGTGATGAGCTATTAAAGTTGGTACCAGTTGGTACAGGTAAGGGGTGACTACGTCACAAAAGCTGAGCCATTCTGGAAGTTTAGCATAAGACGAGTCTGTTACAAAGTCCAATTTAGCTCCATCCCTTTTGCTACATATGATTCCCTGAGCTGCCCGGGGACCTTGCAGTGTCCTGACCAGCAAGACTGTTGCTCAAAGCCACCCCTCAGTTTTGCAGACTTCAGAACTGAACTGATGAAACTTTGTTCTTTACAAATTACCTAGTCTGTGGTATTGCCATAGCCACAGAAAATGGACTCGAACATTTACAAGAAGCATGTAACTTAGAGAAGATGAAAGCAATGGAAGGAAAATGCCCATCGGCTTCTAGAGGGCATTGGCAGTCAGGTGCTCATGGACCTCTGATTCCATGGCTCCTGTGTGACCTTCAGCTGGGGACATTATTCTTTTCTGAACTGTGGATTTGGAAATAGGGGTGGAGGATGGTCTAAAGGTGAGAAGTAATGCTTTTGAGAACCTTGTACCCAGTGCTGGCTTCTGTCCCCTGCCTGTTTCAGTACCCAGCTATTTTTCTTACATCTGTCACTGCACAGGGCTGTCGAATCCCTGAGGTTTAAAGAATTTGAGAGTTCCAGGTAAGCCAGGACTGTTACACAGAGAAACCCTGTCTCGAAAAAGAAAACAAACAAAAAGGGAATTTGCATTCTCCATGTGCTGTCTGGATTTCCATGGGTGGTGTAGTAGATTTCTGCATGACCAACTAGTAGAGTGAAAGCTAGAGAGAGAGAGAGAGAGAGAGAGAGAGAGAGAGAGAGAGAGAGAGAGAGCGCGCGAGCACTCAGATGGGCCTCAGTGGCCAGCATACTGAAGTAGCAGAAGGGCGCATCTGATAAACACATTTTCTGAGAGTCAAAATGATGATTTTCTGGTTCTGCGGTGATTCACGACCCACAGGAAAGGCAGGTTTTCATTCATTCAGTTATTTAAGCGACTATGTGCCAGGTTAAGAATAGAAGTATCAGGTTATAACATTTTCTTCTATTAAAAAAAAAAGAGGAAAAAAATGATTCCGTGACTTGTGCAGGGATGGTACAAATTAAGCCCAGAACATTTTGTTGTGCCAGAAAGTATGCAAACATAATCAGTGATGTCTAGAAGATATAGAAGCCAGGTTAAAAATAGCAAGTCTTGGGCAATTTGCATGATAAAGTATCTAAGAACACACTGAGTAAAATAGGGATCCATAAGTCTATTCTGTGATGATAGATGGATGGAGAGATAGATAGATAGATAGATAGATAGATAGATAGATAGATAGATAGATAGATAGATCATGGATATATAGTAGATAGAAGATAGATACAAAGATAAATATATAGATATCATATGGCTAGTTGTATAGATAAACAGACAGACGGGCAGGCAGATAGATAGATAGATGATCATTACAAATAGGTAGATGATGGATAGATGACAATTACTAAGACAGGTAGATGATTAATTGGCAATAGCTAGAAAGATGGATAATTAGATAGATAAATAGTTCAAAGATAGTTGAGGGCGTTGGCTCTTCATCATAATAACATAGAAACTGATATTTATAGAAGTAGTGGACTTGGAAAGAGATCTTTTGCAAGAATCATCAGTGGTTATTAAATCTAGAGTGTGTAGGTTTGATAATGAACAGGTTATATGGATTTAAAGTATCTTCTCGACTTGCTCGTGGGTTGTGATGGAGAAAATGGTAACTAAGACAGTTGAGAAAATGGATAAGACCATGGCCAAGTGATCAGGTCAGTATCACCAAAAGGCAGATGGCTGTCATGAGGCATCCAGATGTCCAGATGCAGGAATGCAGCAAGCTGCAGAGAGTGCAGCGTCACTTGCATAGAATTCTGACTGGGAATGAATAACCTGCATCTAATCACAGGAAATACCAGGCCAGTGCAAGCAAGGAACATTCTGTGTAATTACTGACCTACATTCATCATAGGCAATGCCATGAAAATCAAAGGCCAGGGAACTGTTCCAAGTTAAAATAGACTAAAGCTACATGACCAATATCTGCAGCCAGTGATCCTGGGCCGGGTTTTATGCTAGAGGGGAAAAAAATACAATGAAAAACATTATTGAAACAATTGAAAAATTGGACTGTGGCCATGACAATAGAGTTAGACCAATATTAATTATATGTATATACTATACAATATGGTGTATATTAATGCTGAACTATTTAGGGCTGTGATGTGCACAACTTAACTCTTCATTAGTTTAAGAAGTGAATTCCTGCACAGAATGAGGCGGCAGCTGTAGTGAGATGTTGAAACTGACAAATTTGGTTAACAAAGGCTTCTCTGGGTTGTTCTTGCAACTGTCCCACACATTTGAAATCATTTCAATGTAAGTGAGTTTTTAGTTCGATTTCATTGGTTCGGGTACTGGGGTAAGCCAGCCTCACAATCTGCCTCACTTAGCTCTCTTAACTTCGGGCAAATCTCTGAGAGGGTCTAGTCATTGGTTTTCTTGTCTTGCTAGTGGTGATAACCCCGGAACTTTTTGCTTTACAAAGATGTAGGTGTGACAGGCTTTCTGCAAAGAACTTAGTTAGTAGCTAGTGACGCTTCCTCTAGCCATGCTCACACTTCCAGACTTGTCCTTGTACTGGTCTCTAGTCTCCAGCCCCTTCTCTAAACAGTTGATTAAGCTTGCAAAGGGTAAGGTTCTGCCACCAGCACTGCCCACAGCATTAGAAGTAACTGTCTGGCCTTTATAGTGTTTCTTTTCTAAAGATATATTTTTATTTATGTGTATGTACACCTGTGTGTCTGTGCCACCCATGTGCAGGTGCCAATGGAGACCAGAAAGGGACATCCGATCCCCTGGAGCTAGAGTTATGGGCGTTGTGAGCGACCCACTTGTGGTAGAAACTGAGCGACTATTCTCTGAAGAGCAGTGAGTGCCTTAGCAGCTGAGCCATCTCTCCAGCCCTTTCACAGTGTTTTCTGTGACGTGCATTGTGCCAAATACTTTATATCTTTGTGTACATTTAATTTCTACTCAAACTCTGTTAGGTAGGTATAGCTATTCTCAGTCTTAGTGAGGGTGGGAGCAACAGGGATGGTTGGTTCCAGAACTCCAAAATTGTGGAGTATCATTGATATTTTATACTGTTTGCAAATAACCTGTATTCCTGCTCCCATGAACATAAAATCATATCTATGTGATGTATAATTTCTAACACAATGTAAATGATATAAGAACAATTGTTATTTAGAGAATAATGACTATATATATATATATATATATATATATATATATATATATATATACTCAGCACAAAATCATTTTTTTTCATCAGTATTTCTAATCTTGAACTGTTTGAATCTGTGGTTACAGATCCTAAGTAAATGGTGGGCTGGCTATATAAGTATGTTTGCAGAGAAGGAGATTGAGCTAAGATGAATCAAGAGAGTTCAGATACAGGCAGTCTACTCTTAGTTTGTGCTCTGAAACAGGAACCTCATGTGCCTCTGAAATCTATAGCCTCCATGCCTCGCACCCCTCCCGGCACAGCCTGGAACAGACCTACTAAGTGTCTACACAGTGAAGAGTACAAAGGAATATTTCAGGACATGCTAGCACTTTGGAACTTGTTGGAGCTGGTTGAGCACTCACTTCAACTCACCTTTTATAGCTACACTCAGATTTTCTGAGCCCCAGGTCCATGATGGATACAGTTAATTTTAGCTCAGAGAGACAGGGAGCATGATTCTCCTCTGTTGTCCTTCATTCTTGTCTGTGCTCTGGAGACAGTGTCTCTGTAGGCAGTGTTCGTATTGATTGCTTTTATTGTGAGTGTTATGAGCCAGAACATTCTTTAAAAAGTTTTTTATGTTTATTTTTGTGTGTGAGTGTTTGCATGTATGTTTATGTGCCATGTTTGTACCTGGTCACTACAGAAGGAAGAAGAGGCTTTGGATGCCTTAGAATTGGAGTTACAGATGATTGCTGACTACCACTGGGAAACCCCAGCCCCCCTGCTAGGGAGACAGCGCTGGCATTGCTGAGGATCATCTCAGCCCTGGATGCATCATTATGGTGTTTGTAACCTTAGTACAGTTATTTGTTCTCGGCTTCCATTTAGATTGGTTCCGTGAAGTCAAAAGACAACCCGTTTATGCTATTGTGTTTTTATTGGCTGGTGCAGTGAGTGGCCCTTGGAAAGAACCCTTGCCCCCTTATATCACACCTTCATGAGATTTAGAAAAAGGCGCCCTCTCTGGCCAGATTTTGTACTGCAGGAATGATGTCTGATGACATCATTGTTTACCTCTGGGTAAAGAAAAGGCCCTTTTCTTTGGAGGGCACAGTCCTGTGCTAGAGACACAGTTTGAGACACAAGGCCACACTCTGCTCCAAGTATTCCTCGCTGTTTGTGTACTCTGTGTAGTCCCCTGAAGCCACTCTGCTCATCAGTCAGTTGGGAAATGTTTGTAGAATGGTAAGTGACAGGTGATACTTCCCCTTTTCCCATCTTGGACCCCTGTGGTGCCACCACTGAGCCAGGGAACTTTTCTAAGGCTGCTTTGTGGGCTGCGGAAGAGTCTAAGTGGCTTCATGGATGACAAAAGGTGAACCAGGAAACAGACTCTCCAACCTAGGAAACCTAGGTGGACTTAGCAGGCCCAAACCTAAGAGTAGACCTTTGGGCTTTCTGGCCTTCACTTTGAAAATAGCCAGAGATGCCTATACTGCTTTGACCTCCCACTGTGGTCTGCAAGCTTCCCCAGAGGCCACACTCTCGGGCCCAGGAAGCTTTCCTGGTAACTGCTGGCTTTAGCAGCAGCACAGACACTGGGTGACCGTCCTTCTTCTACAGTCTCAGTAGCCCTCAGATGACCATGTCATCTGATCATAGGCAGCCCCATTGCTACTTTTCTTTTACTTGTCATTTATGATAGTCATTTTCCAGTTAAAATAATTTTTTCTTTAGATTGCTAAGTGCTAAGTATTTGTTACAGAAGAGGTATTAAAAAATATAATTATCTTTCTCAGTCATAATTATTATAGATACTTACGTATAATCTTTCAGTCTTTACACACACACACACACACACACACACACACACACACACACACACACGGAAGCCTCACTTCCCTTTGCCCATTGTATTTTGGAACAGCTTCGCAGGTTCAAGATTATGTCAATTTGTAGAAGTGATCAAGGGATCGGCAAACAGAAAGCATTATTCAGCTGTTAGGGATGGAGTGAGATTATGCTGATTATGCCCTGAGTTCCATGGGCATGCGTTTCTAGCCTGTCATTCTTGAAACAAACTTGCTGTAGTCTTGAGTCTCTGATGCCAAATGTGCACTACACAAAGGGCCTGCATCCCAGGACATTGGCTGAACTCAGTGCATTATGTTCTATCTTTATGATGAAATACAGATTTCCTATTAAAAGGAAAATCTCTTCCTTTCAGAAGGTTGCAAAAGATGATACTTACCAAGGGCGGGGTGGGGGGAGCAGAATCCAGCTGGTTAAATTTAGGGCGCTGAAAGAGATCCAGTTGGCAGATAGTCCCTGGCCCCAGGCCCACAGCGTTTGCATTTGATTGTGCACTGGATACATTTTCATTCATTTTCAGCCCATGCCTTTCAGGATTTTGTTCCTCGGAGTCAGGCAAACTAGTATCAATAGCTCTCTGGGCCCCCATCAAATGACTTGATTTACTTAAGTGGTCTATTTTGCTATTCCTGTAAGGAGGGATGTATATTTGCTGAGGCATTTCCGAGAATTCTTGGGCAAAGGAATGCTGGGATTCTGACCATTACTGTCCTTGGTAGCCTTTCTGGAACTGGAGGATGTTGGGTGAAGCAGTGAGAGCCGAGCACTGAGAAGAAGCCACACAGGAGACCTGGCTCGACACCTACTTTTGACACTGACATAATGGGTTCAGCTGTGGCCAAGTTTCCTAACTGCCAGGGGCCTTCATTTCCTCACTTGAAGAAAACAGGGGTAATCATTTCGCCTCCACCCCTCTCCTGGAGAAGTCGGATATGTAATGACCTCATCGGTGGCTTCGAATTTCAGCCGCACATTGATATCACCTGAGGAGGTGGTGACAATAGTTTGACTTGTCTCCAGCCTGACCAGCACCCTAGTCCATGGGCACAGAACCTGAGCCTAATACTCACAGGCAGGCACACATGCACACATATGCACGCACGCACACACGCATGCACACATACCCTCTGAGATTATGTTGCACAAGGAGGGCTGGAGACTGTTGAACAGCACAGACTATGTCGATGGGAGGCTTGAGAAATGGTCATGAGAAGAGACTAAAACCGCCCGCTTTGCATGGCCCTTGCCATTATTTATACAGTGTCACCTGAAGAGCAGCAAGACAATGAACATCGCATTGTAGGTGGAAACCAAAGACCACCCTCGTATCTCCATGTACACTGAGTTTCTAAGAATGCCCTACCCTGTGGATTCCTGTGGGATAATGCTTTCCCTCTCTGTGGTCCACTCACTATAGTTCACGTTTGTCCTCCTCTACGCAATTGTGTTTAGGGTAGTTGGCTTCACCCTTCTCCTTTCTATGCTGCTAGAGCGCCATGGAATCGACGTCATACTTTGCTAATGAGTTCTGGACTGTGGTTTGAAAGGTCAAACTAATGGCAGTGTGTTTTTGAGAAACAGCCTCACCAGAACATTCGATGCTTGTCCCCCATATCTCCAGGAGTCCACTGACACAGTAGACACTGCCACCTACAGAACATCTCCACTTTGTCACCCTCCTATGCCTTTACTTGTAGGCAGTGGGGATTTCTTGGTTCTATCCCCATCTTTCCTTGGGTGAGTCAGAGCCTCCCATTATGTTCTAACTGCCCAAATCATAGATCTGTTACATAGTCTCCTCTTTCTCACACAGGATTTCTGCAACGAACTTAATGCACACTGGTCATTGAATTATAGATAGTTGATTAAAGACCTTCTGTAGCAAAAAATACAGGAGGTTGTAGTTACTACAGCAGTAGGATCGTGTCAGTGGTTACTCCATGTTCCTGGCATTGCAGGGATGGAAGAAGAGCTCTCTCTGTTCTGACCAGTCCCTCCTCTCCTACGATGTCGGGCATCACTGGGATATTGTGCTGTGATAAGACTGTTTTTATGAGCTATAAGCTAGTCTCAGCTTCTCTTTTGGTCCAGCGCTGGCTTGCAGTTGCTTCTGTTTGCTGGGATGTGGCTTTAGGCAAGAGCTCAAGGCTCCTGGTCTGTGCTTAGGAATAATGTGAAACAGTCAAACTGATCCATCCGCACTGATTCCTTCTGCCTGAATCATTGCTGTGAGGCTTAGAAGGTTTGGGGAAACTTGGCCTGGGAGAGAGTGTGTTCCTCATGTAACTACAAAGCGCTCCTTCTGTGTTTCCTCTGATTTCCGTTTAACCTTTTCAGGGGTCTTGCTTCAACTTTCTTTAACTTCGACTCTGGCACAAAGCCACATATATATTCAGCTTTCTTGAAAAGATTTTCCTTCATTAACCAATGAAAATCAAATGTGTTTGTGGTGTATAGTATGATGTTTTTATATGTGTATACATTGCAGAACAGCCAAATCAGATCTTCCATATAATATTTGATCACACCCTGGGGATTTTGTTCTTTTTGTTTAATTTCTAAAGCAGTCTTGGGAGAAAAAGATTATCATTTCCTCTATTTATAGGGATAGAGCAGAGACTTGGATTAGCAAGGGAATTTCCGCGGCTCCTGAACATCTGGTACTTGAACCCAGGTCTTCGGGTTCTGAGTTAGGCTCCCCTCTTGTGCACAGACTGCGTATGTTCGTGACAAGACTCTGGACAGCTTGGCATGAGCCTGGCAAGGGTTAACACGGGGCTCCCACCACCTGCCTCCCACCCAAGAAATTAGCTGGGCTTTGCCAGGCCAGTCAAATCCAAAAGCTGTCCCTTTGGTACTTAGGCTTGGCTGAGGCTGCCATGGTTGACCAACATACCAAGTCTCCCCTAGTGCTGGAGACAGAGTCAGGATGGGAAAAGAGTCTTGGGGGAAAGATAGTTCTACCTGTCCTGACTTATGCTCCATGGGGATTTGAGAGCATCCTGGCCCAGACGGGCTGTCTCGGCTCCATGACGATAGGCATCCTGGGTCAATACTCTGGTAGACTAAACACACGTTGCCCATGTTGGCCGGGAAGCAGCAGTCAGGGAGTGGGCTCCTTGTAGTCCCTGGTGCAGCAGCCTAGCTTGTTAATCATCGCCATCCCAGCAGACTGGCCTGGACAGAGATCTTTCGCATGGGGCTTGTGCGCTACCCTCGACGATAATGTGAGCTTTCTGAGAAATAGAATTTCTGTTCTGACCTCCGTGCCCTGTTGTTATAGAGAATGCAGACATAAAGCAATTCTTGAAATGGCAGAAAGCAATTGCATCTAATGGGGGGTACCTCTGCCAAGGAAAACATGCTTAGCTTTAAAGCATTCCCACACAAACAGGGACATTTGAAAACTACTCCTGGATCTGCCTTGGAGTCTGAGCGCTTTTCTGTGTCCTTTAGTAACCTCTAATGTGCGCACCAGCCAGCTCTATGCAGACCTCCCACAGACTGTGACAGAGGTAGACCGGCAGATGGGAAATGACAGCTGAGACCTGTGTGAACTGGTATCAGCTAGAGAACCTTCCAGGGGCTGAGGCAGGGAGATTTACAGTGGGAGCAGATCCCTTAGACTATAATGTCCCGCTTCCATCTGTTACACTGCAGAATGTGAGCCCCTGTTGGGTCTTGAACTCTTGGCCCTTCTGTTAGGTGATACCAGTGACTAAGCAGCATGTCATCCAACCGTCAGAAGTTTGCATTAGGAGATGGACAATCTGTCTTTCAAATGCTTGTGGACAGATTCTACGTAGAAATAATAATACCATGTTGGTAACAATTGCAGTCATTATGTGTGTTTATAATATGCCAGGAGTAAGTACTTTCCCTAAATTATCTCCCTCTGCCCCTCCCAGGAATTCTGCAAGATGAGTTCTCTTATCTCCACCTGATAGAGAAAGCTGCAGCACAGAGGGGTGGATAACCTGTAAATGGTCGCAAAGCTACAATTAATCCTCTCAAGCCTGAGCAAGATGACCCGTTGAGATAACCAAGAAAACAAAACAAGAAAACATTAGTTGGCAATTATATTTATTTTAATCTCATCCTTTATATATTTTATTTATGGGAAATATATGCAGTATGTGCTATGATGGTACGGAACTGTATTGTATAGTTTCTGAATAAGTAAATCCACACATAATAGAAGCTTGTGGTCAAATATTCCTCATTGGTAGTACGAACTTGGGGAGTACTTTGAAGTTCAGTTGAAAGGAAAATCTCTTTTCCTGATGAGTGGCTAATATTAATAGTACCATAGGAAATTTGATTACTTCAGTGTGTGTAGGACCCTTGAAGGCACATAATTTTGTCTGCTTGCTCGTCACCAGCTGCCCAAACCAGGCTTCACTACAGAAGATGATAACAAGGTTTGGAGCCTAGTTGGGCATAGAATTCTGTAAGTGGAATGTGTTTCCCCCAAGTTCATGTGTTGAGACCCTAACCCTAATCCTAATATGACTGACAGTCTTAGGACTTGGAGGAGTTTGGAGGTGACACGGGACTGTGGAATTTTTATGTGTAGGATTAGCTCATAAAGAGGTCTCAGGAAGCTCCCTTGGTCCTTTCCTCATCTCTCTGTGACTAAATGTATAGTTTCACCAGACCCTGTCCCTAACCACACCTCAATATTATTCGTCCCAGCCTCTAGATTGTGAGAAATGAATTTCTGTTGTGCAGAAGTCACAGAGTCTGTCACCGTGGACAGTGAATAGGTTATCGCCATTGGGCATTGGGATACATCCAACGACATGGTACAGTATGTTTAATGGTCAGCCTTCATAAGCAGTACAGTGTTCAGTGTGCTGGGAGGAACAGGCGTGAGTGCATGCTGTCTTCCTCTTACACATAACGCCCTTAACTAACGGTAGGACCCAGTGCTTTCTCCGCGGAAAGAGCTGGGACTCAGGAGCATGGAAGGGAGAGAGAACTGTAGCAGTAAATGAAATCAGGTCTATGTGTGGTATCACAAAGGGATTTTCCCTGATTACCTGCTCATGCAAGGACACCCTTCCTTTTCCATACTCCACCTCTGTGTGCGGTGCTATCAAAGAGGCGGGTTTTGAGTCTAGTTATAGGTAAATTGGGAGAAGAAAAGTTACCAGAAATAATTGCCACCCAAACCCACTCATTTTATTCCTCTGCTCATTTAAAAAATACACGAGCTGATTCTTTGAGTGCCCATGCATCTCGCCTGAGCTCACAGGCTGACGTTCTGACAAGGCTGCTGTTCTTCCTTTGCCACACCCCTGCCCTGAGCCGGACATCACTCTCAGGATGTGTGTAGTCTTAGCCGATGCTGGAACTCTTCCAGGTACTAAGGCATGGAGATGCACTCTCTCAGTGACCAGCCTGGTTCTCCAGAATTTGAACCATTTCCAGAAATGCTTAAGTTTCTCAAAATGGATAAGCTGGGGATTTATGGACCGTTGGGTTTTGTTGTTGTTGTTGTTTTCTTTTTTTAAAAAAAACACTCACTTTGGCTAATGCCTTATGTGTATAATTTGAGGAAAAGAAAATTAGTTTTGTGGGCTGGGCAGATCTAGGAAGAAGAGTTTCAGTTTTCATTAGACAGCGCATGTAAACTTGGGCTGATTTCCCAAGTCGACCCAGTTGTTTTCTCCTTTGTCCCATAAATGCCCGGAGGATCTCTTCTTCATTTCTGGAGTTTCTTAAATTGCCAGCCATTTCCAGACTTGACTGTGTATCAGAATCCCGTGGAGTGTCTGGTCAGATACTGGATGCCCTTGCCAGATTCTACATATTCAGACGAGCCCAACTCCAGCTTCCACCTTCAACAATCTCTGTATATGAACATGAGAGTAGTCAGTCAGAGTTTTGGAACTGGTAGACTAGACCCCTTTGAAGGAGAGAGTAATATGTGTAAGTCAAACCTGCAGAGCTTAAACTATTTCAAAATAGTGAAGGAAGCAAAAATTGGCATTTAAAGTTCATCCACACACTTGAGTCAACAGGGCAGGATCGCTGGTCATTATAGCATGATGAAATATAATGAAAAGCGTTCGTGGGATAGTCTTTTTAAATTTACTAGAAAGTTCTAGTCTCTCCAAAATAACACGTCAAGTAAATCCCTAAACTTTGCATCTTTTGTGAGAAGAACTTTCTTCTAGGCATGTGACTGAACTTTTCCTTTAGAAGCCAGAGGAACTTAGTGAAGGCCAGTATGATTCATGGTCTTTGGTCATTAGCCATAGAACCAACATGGCTTACTTTCCCAGAGGTTGCAGAGAAGCAGGCAAGAGAGGGTCAGCGAATTTACCGAGTTCCTTTGCCCTGATCCTATTTATCATCTGGGCGTTCATAGAATGTAGGAGGTGGCGGCTGAACCCTTCCTACCGTACTGCAAATCCTTTTTTAGCATGGCTGTGCGACAAACATTGCTCCAGGCAGGCTGCGCCGTTGAACCAGACCACGTCTTTATGAGCCGACATTCTTGTGGTAAAGACAGACAATAAACAAGTAAATGAAATACTAATAAAGAACATGTCCGTTCGTGATAAGTGATGCGAAGAACCTACCGGGTCCTGGAGGGGACTGGTAGAGAACTCACCTCGGGGATGACAACAATTCGTACAGACTCTTGGCTGGCAAGACAAGTGCCACGTGTAGGAGAGAGAGAGGGAGAGGGGGAGGGAGAGGGGGAGGGAGAGGGAGAGGGAGAGAGAGAGAGAGAGAGAGAGAGAGAGAGAGAGAGAGAGAGAGAGAGAGAGATTGAGATTCTCAGAGGACTGAAGGGAACAGAACATGAACACAAGTACAAGTGTCGGCCAGAGAGAGAAGAGAGTGATGCGTTTTGCTGTGCTTGGCACAGCCTCTCCAGGGACCTGGGAACAGTCTAACGTATTTTCTGTTTAGATTTTTTTTTTTCTCCAAGTCATACTTGACCCACCTACTGGCTCCTGGTTTTTGATGGTCAGGCCCTATAAAACCCCCGTCTGCCCTGGAATGATGTCCAAAGGCCTCGAGGAAAGACAAGCATGTTGTATTTGAAGGCTCTAAAGAAATAAAAGTAGGCCTGTGGTCAACATGCTGCGTGGTCACTGATTTGCATTAGTTTGTTGAGTATGAGGTGCACTTGTGAGGCACATGGTTCTCTGTCCTTTCATCTAGAGGAGACAAAGAGAATGAAGTGCAAAGTTCCAGCAGGCCTTGGGGGACATGAAGCAAGCAGGGGGGATGTGGTTAGATACAGAGTCTGAGGGTGGAACCTGCATGCTTGCTCTTATATAAGGAATAGACAGAGAAGTTGCCCTAGCTTTTGTGAGACCTGAGATCTGGAGGGTGATTCATAAGGAGAACATTCCAGACAGTAGAAAGCTGAACCTGCTACTGAAGGGCTCAGGCTTCATTCTAAGGGTAATGAGCATACTTTTGACAATTGGTGCTTTCAAAGTCCAAGTAAAGAAAGAGCATTGGATAGCTAGGGCCTCAGAGCTGGCTTTGGGTTGGCCATGGAATGATCCAGTAGAACAGAAACCTTGCAGAAGAACAAGGGCCACAATAGTAGATGGAACAGGAAAAGGAGAGCTGTCTAGGAGTCATAGAGATGATGAGCATTGCTGGTCCAGAGTCCTTCTTGACACAGGACTAGGGATGGGGTTCCAAAGTCCAGTTCGCCTAAGTCATGGAAAGCCTAGAAGGCAGGCCAGATAAGCTTGATATTAATAAATATGAACCCCCAGGTAACATAATCCAGTAGTTAGTGATCCAGCATTTCTAGGGGTTGTCCAAACTGTCTCTCTGGTCGGAGAGAACTGTGATAAAGAGTGGCAGAGGATTTGGCATGGAGCCAGACTGTGTACTCCCTCTGCAGTGCTTCCTGGAGGAGTGGCGGTAGAGACCCGAGCTCCTGTCCAAAGCTACATGGAATAGGAAATAACTCCACGGCTTTTGCTGGAATGGTATTCTGTTTGGATAAAGAAGAGAACAGTGAAATTTTGAGGGTCTAATCTTTAGCTCTAAATTGGGAGAAGAAAAATGACAGAAGGAAACTGATTTACTAATGTTGATAGAATGAGTGTTAGGAAGACATCCATCCATCTGTCCATCCATCCATTCATCTATCTATCCATCCATCTCTCCATCCATCCATCCATCCATCCATCCATCCATCCATCCATCCATCCATTACTTCATCCAACTGTTTATTGAAACTCCAAGGTGCTACTTACAAGCTATATGACCTGAGCAATGTTTATTTGGTTTCCTAGAATCTGTTAATAATGACAACACCTGCCTTAGTCATGGTTGTGATTAGAGATAACGTGCTCATGCTCAAGCCAGGGTCTGGGACTTAGATGCTCAATACATGGAAACTCCTATTGAGTTTTGCTAAGTTGGGGCACTTTAAGCAGAAAATTGCTACCATTCAACTAGAGGTGCCTCAATGAGGCCTTTTTTAGGGTGAGGGTCTAGAGGGGAAGGGGTTTCTTTTTTTCTTACAAGTGTTTACTAATACTCTTTCAAAATTTTATTAGTGTTCAAGGAGTTTAATTTTTTTAGATAAAATTTATCTTTGTTGTTTTCTTACCTCCCTTCTCCCCATCTTCCTCCCTTCCTTGCGTCCCTCCACTCTGCATAGCCTTCTGTGTACTTTCATGTCACATGTAACCTTTTGTCTTTTTTTCCCTTTCCAATACCTCTTGTTTCCCTCTCCTGGTCTCCTATCTATCACAGTCTAGATAAGAAAAGGCATTTTGAGATCTTGAAGGTATATAATATTATGGGTAGTACTTGCAAGCTGAAGAAGAAGGTTAACTCAAAGATAACAAGGAAGTTTTAAGCACAGTTAATATGAAACTAGATTCTCTACCTAAAAGAGAGGAATATAGAAGGAAGTGTACTGGGAAATAAGTCTCAGTTTAAGATGAAACTGTGGTAGTTGCCAAGTGGAAATAGCCTTCAGGTTTCTGGCTGTGATATGTTTCAAGAGTGAGATCTGGGCTAAGCTCACAACTTAATATAATCATCACTACTGTGGTGTAATAGAGCATAAATTTGGTTGCCACAAAGATTCCAGATAGAATTGGCTTATATGAGGTGACAGCATAAGCTATTGAAAGGGCATTTTAGATTCCTATCCCATTGCCCCACCTTATTAAATATAAGTGAAGTCAGGATGGTTTTGTCAGGATGTCTATATCCCACCCACAGATAGAGAAAATAGAGTAGAGAGAGACCACACTCATCCCGTTCAAGACCAGACATGGTCATATGATCACACTTAGCTGCAAGAGAGGCTGGCTAAGGGGTCTACATTCTAAGTTATGATTCTGTTGTCTTGGAAGAGGAAGAGAGCTGGTATTCAGGCCCTCCAGGGGCCTTAGCCACACACAGAGTTGAGTAAAGATCTGAGGTTGGGTGAAGCACAGCCAAAATGACTGCCACAGAGCTGGGATGGCTCAGCTTAGTAAAGCAAATTCTAGAATATAAAAAACTAGACGTAGTGGCGGGTCCTTGTAATCCTAGTTCTTGGGGAAGTGGAGACAGGTGGATTCCTGGGACTTGCTGTCCAGATAGAGACCTTATCTCCAAACAAAAATAACAACAGCAACAACAAAATACAAACACAAAAAATAAAACCAAAGTTGATGTCTGGCCTTTACACACAAAACTACACACATGTGAATATAAACACACACACGAAGAGAAAACATGCAACGGGGGTGATTAGAGTCAGGTAAGACTGTTAAGGCAGAGGAAGGGCCCAGGAAGCGTAGTCATACACAGAAGATACATAGTTGGAACAGGCTGGTGAAGGCTGTGCACCAGAGATGAGGACAGATGGAACAGACCCTCTAGAGTCTGAAAGACTCGACTCTGGTGACTAATAGCTTAGGTACAGTCTAGCTTGCAGAAGCCATGGGAGTGGGACAAGCCGAGATGGTGAGCCTGGGTCACACTGGAAAGGGTCAGCAGACAGAAGGACCTCGGAAGAAGGCAGAACCCCAGGGCTGCCGGGCTGAGTGAAATTTAGTTCACATGTCTGAAAGGGTTTGATGATACTAATTTACTCTTTTATTTTTTTTAATTGGAAAGAGGCTTTTAAAACAAAACAAAACAAAAATCCTCTTAAGTAAAAGGAGTGGATCCTTTTGGGGAGTTAGCTAATGTGCGCATAAATTTTTTTTCTTTGGCAGTTTTTTTTTTTAAATTCTCCTCTTTCAGATAATCTTATCTCAATTTGGAATCAGAAATCTTATTTATAGCTTTTCTGGAGAGAATTATTTTGAGGGGGCAGATTCTTTGCCCTTTGGACTTACTTTCTTTTTAAAAGCAGATAAGTTATCTCTCCTTTTTCTCAGGAAAGACAGTTGAAATATTAATTTAAAAACAATGATTGTATGCTGAAAGGGGATATAAATCAAGGCAGGCAGCATACTTTCAGCTGCCTCCTGTTTTATGGGCTTTTTCTCCTTTGTCTTGTGGAGGGACTCTGGAAGTTCCAACTCTATCTTCCCATGAAGATTAGATAGGAACTTAGCAACTTACCCCAGCTCTACCCCTGGTGCTGACCTAGGCGAGGGCTTGGCACTCAAGACTTTGGAAAGTCTGCAAGCACGCTTGGTTATTGGAGTCATTGCAGGGACCGTGGGGCAGATGTCATCATACATATAGCCTCATGCTGGAGTTTGCCAGCTTCCTCGGGGCAATCTTAGGTCCTGCTGTTGCCTCAGCTCAACCAAGAAGAATGGGCATTGGAACTCTAAGCTAGTCAGTGACAAAGTCTGGCTCTGAAGGCCATCTGACTCTGTAGCCTATGTCTGTGTGCTTAGCCTACGATTATCTCTACAAAGCTCTGGCCATGGAGTGCTGTTTGGAGAGAAAGAGTAAGTGCTGCCCCAGGGTATCACATGATTTCCCTCTGCTCTGCAGCCTGACCCCATGGCTTGTGTTGGTCATGGTGTCTTGCACCGGTGCCTGCTCAGGGCACTGCAGCCTGAGGTTCGAAGGAAAGATGGGCCCTTTAAAGCCTCTTCTCACATCTGATCTGAGCAAAGAGCTCTGCCATTCTGTATCTGCCTGGGGAGTGCCTGGGGTAAGTTCCTGTATGGGCACGGAGACCTTGCAGGATATTTAGCTCTTCTCAGTGGGTTTACAACCAGCATCCAAACACACACATCGTATTCCTAATGCATGCAGGACTCACTGACAGAGGCTCAGAACTCAGCCCTCATGAAGCTGAAAAGAAACGTGAGCAAAACCAGAGCCTGCCAAAACAGTAGGCCCTGATTCCTCTTGGAGCTCCAGAATCTAATTTCTACAGCAAAAGACTGAATGAGTTAACTTCAGGGAAGGATTTGTTAGGGTTCCCAACATGTGGCAAGCTTCAGTAAGCGCTCTCTGTTATTTATTATCCGATGAGCCTAAGGTGGCAGCCTGGATTCCACCCCAGCCCTCTTTCATCCAGCTCACACAGTAGATCTGAGGGGCCTGCCTGGTTTTCTTTAATTTATTTTGTGAGATATCCATAATAACCCTGATGTCTCAGGTGTGGAAAAGGCTTGTGGAACCAGCGCTTTTGAAGATCACATTGTTAAAACTTATTTTCAACTGTCGTAATGCAATAGATGGCTATGGAGAAAGGACTCAACGCTGACTAACGAGCATCAAGGAAGAAATAGGTCTTCCCTTTCTTCCTCCAGTCCTCTGTGCCGTTTTTAAAATGACAAAATCATCCTTGGATACCCTTTCAAAACCGAAGCCCAGTTCCCATGCAGATGTAACGGAGCTGCAAATATTGCCTCACGGATGTTCTCGCATGGAATGTGGGTTCTGTTAAGTCTCGTTCTTGTTGGGGTGAGCTGGTGGAAGCAGGAAGGAGTCCTGGACCCAGGCCCTGACCTCTGAACCCCAGACAGGGCCTGATGTCTATTAAAGGAGCTCGTGACTAGTGAGTCTGTGGGAGGCCTAGCGTTGGAAGCCTCCCCGAAGTTATCTGCGGTGAAAAGTGTGGCTAATGTCCACCGTCACTGGCAGTTCCTTCTGGTCTCCTGACAAAGCTTGGACTGACCAGCTCGTGGGAGTGTCTTGTAGCTTTATCTCGTTGCAGGACCTTTGCGTTGGAGTTCTCATGCCCCTCACAAGCTGTTCATGTTGCAAGCAGGTGAGGC